>NW_012103832.1:1748815-1821400 GCF_000951045.1 Mandrillus leucophaeus
TCTAAGTAGAAAAAAAAGAAAAACAAAAAGGAAAAGGAAAAAAAAGAAATATATTACCTGAGATCATAACATTTTCTCTGTATTTTTCCTAAATGATTTAATGATTTAAATTTAAATGATTTAAATTTTGTGTTTTAAATTTAATTGTTTAATTATCCTGAGACGGAATTTTATGTATAAGATATAAGGTTCCAATTCAAGTGTTTTTTTTCCATATGCATAACCAACGGAATAGTTTATATTTTTCTCTCTACTGTGCAGATACTCTATAGATTTTATATTTGGGCTTTCTGTCCCATTCCATTATTTAATTTGTCATTTGTGTAGGACTGTGCTAGTAGCACACATATTGTATTTTTTTATTTCCAGAAATGTAGCAGTCAAGACTATATAATTAGGACTAACTTAACCTTCAGAAAACAAATATTTATGAACATACAGTATGTGCATATATGTGAACATATGTGCATATTGTGTGATATGTATATGTGTGTGTACATGTGCATATAGTGTGTACGTGTGTATGTGTGTATACAGAGAGAGAGAAAGTACTAGGTAAAAATCCAAGGAAAAATGGCATTCCAAAGTAACAAATAGAATTTCTGCCCAAACTACTTTTGCCCTCAGCTGTTTGCCAACCCAGACAAACTTGAACTTTGATTCTTAATAGTTTGTCACCATTGAGGCAGACAGCAATGAAAACTCAAGACCTTCTGAAAACAAGGGATCTTCTCCACTCTAATTTGTGACACCAAAGAGTTTCACAATCAAAGTAAAAGTAGACCATATTGTTGATGACCTTAGGAGCATGTCAGAAACAATGGTACATCTATACAGAATATGTCTTTGTCATAGGCCACAGATAACCCCCAATAATAGAATTTTAACCCATACTATCAGCACCCAATGAAAAATAACCAAGCAAATAAAAGGAGAAAAGCCCCATTAAAGAGGATACCATAGATTTCAACTATGAAAAATATCAGACACATATTACAAGGCAATGATGCATACTATATGTATAAATATAGATACATATGTATACTTATACTATATAGTATAGATACATATGTATATAACAAATACAGTTATATATACATATATATATCTCTCTGAATGTAAGGAGAATAAAAAATCTGTCACAATTGTATAAGCCAGCAAAATATTAATAGCTTAAAAGTGACAATTTACAATAGCAAACAAAGCTGTGGATTACCTGTTATCTAATATAATAAATTATATACATAAATTTAATAAAGAAAGCTTCAAAGTGCTTGTAAAAGACATTCATGTGTATATGCATATGGAAGGGTAGAGCAAGAGAAAAGGAGAGAGACAGATTCCTACGTAGACAGCTCTATAGATCTATTTTGGTTTTGTTTTTCCAATTATTATACACTTCATTGTTACTAAAGTACAATTTTAAATAGATTATGTTGAACATTCTTTCTCACTTGTAATTCTAAAAAAAATTCTAATATATAAGCATTAAAAATAAAGCATCCTTTACCTTTTTGTTGGACCTTCTTTATCAGATTAATCAAGTTCCCTTCCATTCCTAGCTTGTTCATAGTTTTATTATAAATAGGAGTTGATGTTTCCCAAATTTTTCTCCATCTAATAGAAATATGTTTTTTCTTCTTTTACCAGTTAACTATGTTAACATACTTTCTAATGTTAAGCAATTCTTGCATCCTTGCAAGAGAAACAATACTGGATGTAAAACTTGATGAATTTGGTAACAGTACTGTATAATGAATTTGGAAACAATACTGTATGTTAAAACTTTATGAATTTAGTTTGTATACATATCATTTTTCTTTCTTGTACCATCCTTACTTTTTGGTTTAAATTAAATAATATAGCTGGAGAGTTATTGTTTTTCTTTTTAAAAATATCTGCAAGATTTTATAAAAGATTAAAATTGTTTCCTGAACATTTTGATAACTGTGCTGTGAAATTATCTGAGCATTGTGATTTTTTAGTGAGGGAAGCATTGGGAAACTCATTCTTCTTTTAACATACTACAATCATCCTTTCATCGTCATTACTCTGACACCATTTATTTCAAGGTGACCATCGCTTCCATCTTGCCAAATCCCACGGTAAATTCCTAGCCTTCATCTTAACTTTCCAACATTCTTCTTATGGAGATGTCCTGATTAACTAGATAAAAGAGTGCCCCTCTCCAGCCTTTCCACTATGACTCTTAATCCCCTTGTGATTTTTTATTTTTCTTTGTTGTACATATGACTAATTGAAATTTTATATTATACATTTGTTTATTGTGCCTCTTTTTAATAGACTTGAAAAGTTACGGATTTGTCTTTGTTTTATACTTCTACTGCCCAGAATATATGGGAACTGTTATATATGCAATGCATATGTTTGCTAATGTGATAAAGAGTTGTAAGGATTCAAGAATCTCATATGCCATTAATATGTTAAGCAAGGAGTAGCTAAACTTAGATCTCTCCCGACTTCCAGATCACAGACACTTTGGAATTTTCTCTTACTAAACATTAGTTGATATATTAAATCTATTAAATACCTTTGATCATTTGGCAATTACCTGCAAACATATGCATGCAAACATCTCAAAATTTGTGTCTCATTATAGAAACTTGAACTTTAATGATATGTGTTCGTTAATATAATGTACATTTTAATTTAATAAAATTTCAGAATGTGCTTTCAATTTTCTTAGTACCTCTGAAGAACATACTGGGAACATTATTCTACTATTGTTTTGATTTCAGGCTGGGCAGCAGCGTTGGTGGGAGCAGGAGATTAAAATAAATGGGAATATTCAAAAGGGAGAATTAATTACATATAACTTGACAGAGCTAATTAAACCAGAAGCTTATGAAGTCCGACTGACTCCTCTCACCAAATTTGGTGAAGGAGATTCAACAATTCGTGTGATCAAATACAGTGGTAAGTAGCCTTTTATTTAAAATTATTTATATATCAAACCGTATGGAAAATTTTGGTTGCTGCTCTCTACCAAATGTAGACACAAAGTAAAACTTAGCCCATAGACTTTCTGGATCATTAGCCAGTTAACTAAACAAACCAAAACCAAAACCTTAATCACCACAAATGTGACATTTGATTACAAATATAGAGATATAGAATAATTTAATTGTGAACCTATGTGATATAAGCAATGTTTCTTTATTTTTGATCCTACAAGTTATAGTACAATATTTGTCTGCATTTTATCTTTTCAAATTATTAATGACTTTAAAACTTATTAAGAAGTAAAAAAGGATCAAAATGTCATTTTCTGTTTTTTAAATAAAATTAATAGATTTCAGTTTTAGAGCAGTTTAAGATGTACAGAAAATTGGCAGGAAGTATAGAGAGCCCTGTTTCCCTGACACAGTATCCCCATTATTAACATCTTACATTATTGTAGTACACTGGTAAAAACTGATTAACAAATACTGAGAAAATATTATTAAAATCAGTATTTTACATTACAGTTACTTGTGTTGTACAGTTATATGGATTTTGAAAAGTGTATATAATTTCTCCACCATTACAGTATCACACAGAATAGTTTCACTGCCTGAAAAATCCCCATGCTCTACCCATTTCTCTCTCCTTTCTCCAGTTCAGACAACCAGTGATATGTTTACTCTGTCTATAGTTTCTCCTTTTCGGGAATGTTGTAAATTTGGAATCATACAGCATGTAATGCTTTTTAGACTGCCTTATTTCACTTAGAAATACATAAGGTTTCTGTATGCCTTTTTGGGCTTTCATAGCACATTTCTTTTTATCATTGAATAATCTCCATTGCATAAGTGTACTACAGTTTATTTGTATACATATCAAAAGACATCTTAGTTGCTGGATTTTGGTCTTGGTTGTTGGTGGCCATTCATTTTTCGTATTGCTAATGTTAAAAAATGCTAAATGTTTGTGTGTGTGTTAGTCATAGTTTTCTTTTTATTAACTATATGCATAAAATATTTCTTCACTACTTAAATGTCCTATTTGGAGAAAAATAGAAATTAGCGCAGAACTTTGAAAAAGTTAAAAGTAGATCTAAAACTTTTGTCTAGAATTAATACCTCAAAGAGAAACAACGGCAAGTAGATATATATATATATATTTTTTTTTGAGACGGGGTTTTGCTTTTGTTGCCCAGATGGGAGTGCAATAACACGATCTCGGCTCACCGCAACCTCTGCCTCCCGGGTTCAAGCAATTATCCTGCCTCCGCCTCCCAAGTAGCTGGGATTACAGGCATGTGCCACCATGCTCTCCTAATTTTGTATTTTTAGTAGAGACGGGGTTTTTCCACGTTGGTCAGGCTGGTCTGGAACTCCCAACCTCAGGTGATCCACCAGCCTGGGCCTCCCAAAGTGCTGGATTACAGGCATGAGCCACCGCGCTCAGCCTAGATATGTTATTTTACTGTATACTAAAGAGAGAAATATTTTAAAAATTGAAATTTGTGTGCATTTTAGAATTTTAATATTCAGTGTTAGTTGTAGAATTTTCAATGTATTTCAGGTTTGAATAAATCATTATTTAAACAGTCGTATTTATGGTATTCAGTAGAATACCATAAATATTCAGTAGAATATTATTATTATTATATATATTTTCTTGAGATGGAATCTCACTCTGTCTCCCAGGCTGGAGTGCGGTGGTGTGATCTCGGCTCACTGCAACCTCCGCCTCTTGAGTTCAAGTGAATCTCCTGCTTCAGCCTCCCCAGTAGCTGGGATTACAGGCACCTGCCACCACGCCCAGCTAATGTTTGTACTTTTAGTAAAGAGGGGGTTTCTCCATGGGCAGCCTGGCCTCAAACTTCTGACCTCAGGTGATCCACCTGCCTCGGCCTCCCAAAGTATTAGGATTACAGGCATGAGCCACAGCACCCGGCAGGAACATGATTCTTTTTATCATTGATTATCAGAGCTTGACTTAAAAAGATAATAGAATACTTTGTTTGCAGCTGAAATTCTCCATTGTGTTTACCCTTAAGTATACGTTTCCTGCATAAGGGGGAAGTAGTGCATACTGTCAAATGTGAAAAATGAAGTAAAACTATTAAAAACTCATTAAAGTTGTTTGTACTTATAATTTTTACAAAAAAATAAGATGTATAATGTAGAGTGCATTAATATCAATATTTTTAAAAGATGAAGATATTAGGACCCAGAAAGTTTCAGTGTCCTGCAAAGTTAAATGACTGTGAAATGACAAACCTGACTAGAATTAGGGTTCACCACTCCATTAGAGAAGATCTTGACTTCTTTGCTAAAGTTAATTGATCATTATGACTTTCCTTAAGAGATTTTAAAAAGTTAATTAGCTCAGTAGTTGTTATTGAAAACTCTGAGGCAACAAACTAAAATGAAAAATAGATGTGGAAAATAGATATTACTTTTAATAAGTTTTCAAAATTGTTTTTACATACTTAGGCATACATGTTAAAATCTCCAACATTGTTATTAAAATTATTTTTATGTAATACAGGTTTGGGCAATGTATACTTTAATGGTTTAGAGGCAATGTACTAGTCTGTTTGAGCTGTCATAACAAAATATCATAGTGCGAGGCTTAAACAACACAGATTTATTTCTCACACTTTTAGAGACTGAGAAGTCCAAGATCAAAGCACTGCCACAGTTAGCTTCTGGTGAGAGCTCTCTTCCTAATTTATAGATGGTCACCTTTTCACCGTGTTTTCTTCACATGTCAGAGAGAGCTCTCTGTGTCTCCTCCTCCTCTTATAAGGACACCAATCCAATTGGATTAGGACCAAGATTAATTTAATCTTAATTACCCCCCTAAAGGCTTTATCCCCAAATACAATCACATTGGGGATTAAGCATTGACATACGAATTTTTGTGGGGACACAATAGTCTATAATATGCATTTATAAAAAATTATACATGCAAGTTCAAATGAAAAAAGAAAAAAATGGACTCGCCACAATATTTAGAAGTTAGATTTGCAAATTTTCACAAAGTTAACTGCATTTTGTATAGTGAATTTGGTGACTAAAATGTTGGAGGAGAAGTCTCAATTAAAATTCAATCTGGTAAGAGCTTTACATGTACATATGACATACTTAGAACTAAATTATAATTCAAGGATGCTTACATCTTTGAAAGATAGCACATAATTTTTTAAAATTTTCATATTAACTGTGAAATAATTTTAATTTTTATTAATTTTAAAATTAAAATACACTGATATCTTGCCATAAAATTCAATTGTTCTTTTTAGTTCACTTTCAGCTCCTTTTCTATGTTATTCTTTTCATAATTTGCAATGTAGAATGTAGAATCAAAAACAACTACAGTAATGGGAATTGTCTTCTGTATGTAGGGATAGTGAAAATCATTGAAAAACTTACTCTGTTAAAATTTATCATTTGTATATTAATGTTACAATTATATATGAATATTTTTGCCCATCAGACTTTATTAGTATTGCACAAATTTAATAAAGGTGGTTAATGACAGCCACTAAAAAAATGACAAGTTCTTCTGCACTGTAGATTAACTGCCCATTGTAATCCTGGAAACTAAATTATGCCCATTGTAATCTTGGGGAATTACATCAATGCTCTCTATCATCCAGATTGGAGTATTTTCTCAGAATGATAAGTGGTTAATTTATACATACAGATACTTTGGCCCTTAGATGAGAGGTACTTTTGTTGATGTGTTAGTTATATTTAAAGTATTTGTTTCTCTTTGGGTGGAAATTCATTGGCACTTGTATTGCAAATATAATTAGTGTTCTAGGAAAAACAATTCTTTTGGTACCCCAGAACACAAAATTTGTTGCTCATCATTTTAAAACTCTGTGTGCATGCACTCCTGTGTATGTATGTGTATATTTTAATGTAATTAGACAAAAAGGCATTGATGTAGCTATTCATTTTAGTACACATATTACAACATATCAGGATTGCTTTATTTTCATATGTGCCTTTAACTTTCTGCTTTATTCTCAGTAGAAGTAGAAATCAGCAAAAAACAGAAGTGGAAATTCTGCTAGATAATTGTTTTCATTGTTAAATCATCTAGATTATAGATTGGCCTAGTGTCAGCCTCAGTTTTGATATCTGAATATTTTTGTTTAGTATTAGTTCAGATATTTAAGAGGTCAGAAACTCTATACCTTGAAAAAGGAACATTTCCTGTACTGTTTAGCATTGGTCTTTTTGGTAATTTGAGGCTGTTATTGCTGAGCTCCAAAGCAGATTCTATTCAATCCTCTAAAACAAAATGGATTGCAGATGTAAATCTCAATGGCCACAGTGGGAAAGATCATTAAGTTTTGGTAAAGAACTATGAGACACTGATTAGACTTTTATTTATAAAAGACATTCGAGCCATGCTAACATTGTTTTTTTTTGTTTGTTTGTTTGTTTCTTTTGCTTTTCTTGTAGCTCCTGTAAATCCTCATTTGAGTAAGTATATTTTAACTTACAAAATGGCACTATATTTAATAAATACAAAAATAGAATGTTTATAAATATACAAAGATTGTTTAGTAACTTAGTTGGTTTAAAACACAATGGTTCAGAATCAGTAAAATTGGCATTAAATGTAGATTTTAAATTTCAAAAGATAGGGGTATAAAGACAAATTTTTTAATACTGATAATTGAGGTTTATAGATTTTCCTAAATATTGAAATATGGAGCCATTTACCAACCTGCTTAATACTTGCTATTTCTGCAGCTGTGGGATTATTTTTTTCTTTTGTGGGATTGCATATCATTTTTATTGTTGTTACACGTTTCTTTGATTTTCCTTCTTTGAATTTCTGTATTCCACTTATAAAAGAGTATGGTTACTTAGAAAGTTGGTGTTTGATGGGTTTAATTGAGACTTTCTTTTATAGAACACTAGCTTACACCCCAATGTATTTGGTTTAATTTAGGTTATGAATTCCGTAAAATTGTTAAATTTGGGGACTTCTGGAAAGTTATTTTTATTTTGTTTTATATTAAACGTTATAAGATGATATGTATCTACCTGAAAAATATTCCCATATATTAAAACTTATCTCTCCCTGGAAAATAATTTTTAATCAACAGAGGATTTACTATGAAGACATATTCTAAAATCCGAGCTATTTATTTGTAATTTAAGGTTAGATTTTTTACAAATTTAAGGACTAAAGAGCATCGCGTCGTCTCTGGGTGCAAAAGGATCACTGGGTATCAGGCTTCTTATTCCTGAGTTTTTAATTTTATTTTTTCATCATATTAGGAAGGATTCAGGGAAAATTCTGCAGACCAAATAAAGCAAAATTTTGAAGACCATGTAATGGAGAATATTTAAAATATCTTTAGCTATTTCTATGTAGCCCCAGAAACTCCGCCAAAATCATGCTGAAATTAGAAAACCAGTGGAAAATTCAAGATCCACTCAATTCTCAGTTCTACATCTTTGTGAAAATCCTGGACTTTATTACTTTCCTACTTATAAACTCTTTTCGTATTTTATATTACATTGGCTTTTGAAAAGTTTGTACAACTCATTGCATGATCATTATCTATCAGATATTCTTTATTCAAATAAACTTTTTAAATGATTAAATGTATTTGCACATATTTATAATTGTCTCTTTTTAAAGTGACAGGACAATCATAAAATTCTTGGGTTTTAACTAGTGAGTTTCATTTTCATTTTACCTGCCAACTTTTTATGAATTTTCTTCAGTAATAGGTTTATTTATTGTAAAGATATATGTCCTTAGAAGGAATCAAGAGCTATTGATGTTGCTTAAGTATCTTTATTTGATTTGAATTATTACACCAGTTATAATATTATAAACAACTTACACCATATAAAATAACCTAAACTATGAAAATTTTTAGGCACAACTGACATTTTTTGTAGTTGTCATAATCTGCATTATTGCTTAATTTTACTATGAAAGATTTAAATATTTAAGTCTCAAAAAGTATTGTATGGTTTTTAAAGACAAGATATTTTCTCTTTTTAACCAAGTTCAAATTACAAAAAACAATTGTTCAACAGTGTTATAAAAATTCATTATACATAATTTTAATAACATATAAAAAGGAAGACTTGGCAGTAGATATATAAACTGACATCCTTAATCTTTACATTTGTTCTGTAACTCTTTTTTGTGCATATGTAATATGTAATTAAATAACTGAAAACATTCAAAATCAAACGTTGCCTTTACAGAATTCAAAACTCCAGAGTAGCAACTAATGGAATTTCATGTCATAACTAAAATATCGTTAAAGAAATACATGCATGTATATAAACGCATATACTGCTACACTGCTGTTACCAACATTATTTTTCCAACTGATAGCATCAAAAGGTTATGTCTTGTTTGGTACAAGGTCTGTGACATAAATATGTGTCTAATAAATATTTTATGTATAATATTATTTAGTCGGAAATTTATTGATTTATTTATTTATACTCCCTTAAATATGTATATTTCCTGTAACCTGACCTACCCAGAATATAGAATATAAATAAATACAAAGAGATAAAGCAAGTATTTAGTCTAAAAAACAAAAACAAAACATAAACTCATTTCCTAAATTTAAAGGGAAAGCCTTCTGTTTTATTTTTATTTGTAAGTACCAATAATTTTCAATTAATTGGTACATGATCTCAACCAGGGCTCCATTTCCAAGGATATCTGATAAATCTAACCCCTTGTGGGTAGGTTGGAGATAGACTAAAATGGAAGTATCTGTTCTTTAAGTGTTTATATCTCTATGAATTCCAGGGAATTTGGATTCCGTTTGACTTTATCATTTAATAGCTGACCTTTGCCAGCGTTTTCTCCTCTGTGAAGCCTCATGAGTAAGGATTATTGTGATTTCATAGAGTTGTTATGAGGCTGAGTGAAATAATATACATTACATTTATTTTTTCTCAAGGATACACACTATGTATCTAGTGGACCTTATTAACTTCTTTATTTACACCTGTTTTTTCAAGCAGTAAGAAAACCTTTGATACCTAGAAACATTACTACCACCCACATTTCAGGGATAACTGAAAAAGTCTTTCTCTGAACTTGTGTTGGCCCTGAACTCAACATATGTTAGGCATCCAAGAAATCACACTCCTTCTTCAAAGTCTTTAAAAGCTCTTTTAATTACTTCATTTCCATACTGAATTTCAAGTATCTGGGAAACCCACATTCAGATAAAGTAGGAAGGATAAATACTTTTCAAAATAATTTGCTATTAGCTTGCCCTAAACACACTTCCATTTATGCAAATGGATATTTGAAAGCATCTCCAGACATGGATGAAAAATTATAAACTTAAAGTATACCTATTTAAAACTACCCTCAGGTAAATTAATAAAGGTAATTTTCCTATTGACAGTTTTGTTTTGGTTGGTTCTGTACTGACAAAATGAAAGTTGGGAAAATTCTTCAGCAATAATTCAAGCATAAATTGTATTCTTTAATTTGAGTTATCTGGATATTTTAGAGAAAAATTGTTTGGTTATTCAATGAGATATTAAATTATTCAATGAGATATTAAATATCGGTTTTATGTTTAGTTGTAATCTTATTCACTATTATGGCTCTCATGCCATTATCACAATCTTGCATTATTATTGCTATGTAATATTTTATTTTTTCTTATGAAAATATTGCAGTATGTGTATTAATTTAATTAAAATTTATCAACAGGAGAATTTCATTGTGGATTTGAAGATGGTAATATTTGTTTGTTCACTCAAGATGATACAGATAATTTTGACTGGACAAAACAAAGTACTGCAACAAGAAATACAAAATATACTCCTAATACAGGACCTAATGCTGACCGTAGTGGCTCCAAAGAAGGTATGAGGGTATGACCTGTTGTGTTCATAGCAATCAGAGACTTTTAAAAATTGCTATAAATATGAAATACTATTATTTAGCCATATACTTGAAGATTATGGAATAAAATATTAAATTTTCCATGCATTATCAATTTATTTATAAAACTTTGTAGATATTAATTTTTTCTCAGAACTCACTGATAGGTATAGTAGAGAGAAGAGGAATTTTTTGATAATTCAAGTCTAAATTTCTAATTTGTCCTCAACTTTTTATACATTTTATCTTTAATTTGGTAGATCATTTACTCTTTGTGTTAAAGCCACTATTAGTTACATATACACATACAGATTTTATAAATGAGATGCAAATCTTCCTATCCATCTTTATTTTGTATGAAAACTATAAGACTTCTCAGTGATTTGAAATTTCATTATGCCTAAGAATAATGTGTTTAAACAGTTTATTTTGTCTGTTTTAAGGTTTTTATATGTACATTGAGACATCACGACCCAGATTGGAAGGCGAAAAGGCTCGACTTCTCAGCCCTGTTTTCAGCATAGCTCCCAAAAACCCTTATGGACCCACAAACACTGCATATTGTTTCAGCTTCTTTTATCACATGTATGGACAACATATAGGTGAGATAGCAATAATTACTGATTCTTATAAAATTAATGATAACTAAGAAGAAAAAAGTTCATAAACACACAGCATTAAAACGATTTTTGGTCAAAGAATGCTACAATTTACTTTTTAAATGATTTATCTGCAAATTGCAAAATAAGATACTAAGAAGTTTTTCCCATCATCTAATTTAGATTAGAATTTGACATTTTAGAGCATCACCTACCTCCCTTTGGAATTCTAAATCAGGTAGACCATCAATTAGTTAAATTCTTTACCAGATCTCATAGAATTGACACAGCATAATTTAGGCTGCTTCTTTCCAAAGAAACTTGCTTCGATAGTGATTGAATGCATATTAATCATGATGAAAAGTAACATCATCACGTTGCCATATTGACAGTTATTTTTAGCACCATCCACCTATTTGAAATATTGGTGTGATTTTTTTCATGTTTTTAAAGTATGCCAAACACACACCTAGAATGTTCTAGGTCCTGCACAGCATACAAAGATAAAGACACATTTCCTTCCTTTAGAGACCTTGTACAGTAATAGAGGATAAGATTAGATGCACAACTGTGCCAGATACAGCATGACATTACACTGAGAGTAGACCTAGTAAACTCTGCAGGGAAAAAGATCATGCAGGTCTACCATTCTTTATCTGCAATTCTAAAATCCTGAGAATTGAATATCAATTTTTAAAATTTAATTATTTGACATTACATGTTAGCCTGATATATAAGCTGAACTGATATGAACCTATTTATATTCTCTATCCAAATGAATGTGAACATTTATACCATTTGCAGCAAAAATGTTACTCTTCTTAATAATAGGATTCTACTCCACATCATTCCAGGACATATCACATAACATAAATGATATAATCTCTCACCTTTCTAACATACGACAAAATTCTGAATAATGAAGCATAGAGCTTGAACCAGGGATTGTGGATCTATATCTAGTTAAGGAATGAGTCAGTGCATCAATACAAACGAGAGCATTTCTCTGGGTATGCAAAAGGGGTATGTTTTCAATAAGCAGAGATTAGCACAGGGAAGGTTAAGGCACTGGTAACAAGGAAGTAAAATTTGAGAAGTTAGGATTACATTAGTGTCTTTATATAAATTAATAAAATAATAGTATAAATATATATGATATAAACTAATACAATTGGACACATAATATATATCAGCCACCATATTATTTAAGCTAAGTAATACTCTCAATTAAGTCTGTAAAAGTGAACGTCACTGTCCATCTTTTACCGTGGAGAAAACTGAACCTCAAGAAGTTTGTGTGAACTTCCAAGTAAATGGTTGTGCTGGGATTCAAACTCATACCCAACAGTATTAACTAGTATTCTTCACAGTATACTGACAAGCCTAAATGGATAGCACTCGAGTTTTTTTTGTTTTGTTTTATAATTTATTTTCATTTTTATTTATGAGACAGGCTCTTGCTATGTTGCCCAGGCTGGTCTCAAGCAACCTTCCCACCTCCGCATCTCAAAATGCTGGGATTACAGGCATGAGTCATGGTGCCCAGCCAGAAAGCTCTTGAGAAGTTAAACTACTATATACTTGAAATCAGGAGACCTGGGCAGGAACTTGGCTGTAGCACTTAATCACTATAATACTTTAGAGAAATCACTTAAAATGTCTGAACCTTAGTTTCCCTTATCTGTAAAATGAGACTAATAACTCTTATTTCAGAAAGCTGTAGTTTAAGTTAAATTAGGCAACATACATAGTATCTTCAACCAGATGGCAGACACTCACAATCTTAGGTTACTTTGAATCTGAAAAAGCAATAATAATAGCAATAATAAAGTAATAGTCGACATTTATGAAGTATTCATCGTGGGCTAGGATACTTTGTGGATTATTTCTCTTAATTTTCATGATCAACATTTGTGCTTATTAAAATCATTATCCTGTTTCATAGATAACAAAATTGAAATACAAAGAACTTTAGTTACCATGCCCATCATATGGCTAAGTAGTGAAGCCATAATACAAACATGGGAAGGTGGACAGAGTCTGCCTGTTTTATTACTGCACAGGAACACTTGCTGGAAGATTTTTGCAAGCCTAGCTAAGTATGTGACATTTATTTAGTAGTGGCATGAGTTATTAGACTTTTCCGCAAAAAGCATAATGAGATATTTGATTTAGGGGAAAAAAAACATAAAAATAGGTAAAAATCATTCAGAAACAAAATCTAAACTGGGAAAACTGGGAATCACTTAAAAAACCAATGAAAGGAAACAAATCGCATAATTGCCAAACCATTTTATGTATTGCGGGATTACTATATTATTACTAATGTAGGATTAGCTCAACTCTAATTCTTCCTTTTTGTCAATAATGTATACTCTATTTCCTCTTTATTGTGAATATATTTCATGTACGTTCCTTCTCATCTTCCGATTTACATTGGATCACATATTTTAATTGATTTTTAAATAAATATTTCCAAGACCAATATTTTGAATTACTTTAAGTCATAAAATATGTTCACCTTATTTATAAGACTAGATTTTAGGGCTTTATTTTAAAATAATTTTAAAAATACTTTAAAAATACTTTTAATACATCATTGTAATATACTTTTAACTTAACAGTTTTTAGTTAGTCTTATCTTCTTTATTGTCAATGGATGTTCAGTTGATGTTCTGCTAGTTTTATTCTGATTATTTTGGGATAAGGGCAAATTAGGAGGACAGTTCTCCATTTCTTGGCAAACATTTATATTTTGACCCCTGTGTCATTTCTTTGCTTCATCAGACTGAAGGTTGCAGGCTGGGAATCAGGTCTGTTACTTGGGTTCCTCTCAGCAAGCTGCAGGCATGCTGCTTAGTAAAATCTAGGCAAAAATACCTGTTTCAGACATTGAGTAATCAGTTAAAACTAGATGAGATAGTTCATTAGAGAGATCTGCTGGTAGTTAAAACATTCCCTCTTTGCATATATTATTCTCAGACTTTCATTCATCTGTAAACTCAAGAGGCATTTATAGTCACTGGCTTTACAAATTGTATTTTCAGTTTTAGTCATTCTTTTGGAAACCAGGTTCAAAGATGCCTTGTCTTGAATTTCTAATAGCCTAATTAAATTTATAACTTCTTGAGTAACTGTAAATAAATCTTGCACTTTTAACTGTGACTAAAAGGACGGTATACCATTGAGAAGGTTCAGAATTATCTAATACAGAAATGAGCAATACCCTACTAAGAAGAGAGTTTCCTCTTTGAACCAAAATCAAACATGTTGCATTACTTATTCGCAGTATAACAAATTTCCCCAAACTTTTGTGACTTAAAACAATAAATATTTATTATCTCACAGTTGCTGTGGGTCAATACAAGTATAGCTCAGCTGAGTGCCTTTGGCTCAAGGTCTCTTCTAAGGTTGTAGTCAAGTTTTCAGACAAGGGCCCTGCTATAATTTGAAGACTCAGTTTGGGGAGGATACACTTCCAAGCCCACTTGCTTGATTTTTGGCAGGCTTTGCTCCCACAAGAGATTGGACTATAGATACTGATTTCTTGCTGGCTGTTGATTGGAGGTCTCCCTCAATTCCTCACCATTTGGACATCTCTACAGGGCTGTCGCATGACATGGCAGCAGGCTTTCTTCAAAGCAAGTAATCCATTAATAAGAGAGAGAGAATGCAAGCCCAGCATTTTTCATAACCTAACCCCTGAAGTGGTATCTCATAATGTGTGTCTTGTTCCATTTAATGTGACTGAGTTGACAATCCAAGCCCCTACCCAAGGGAAGAGAAATGCACAAGAGTGTTCATGCTAGGACCTAGGTTGAGTTGAGCTCTGCCACACTGGTACAATTTCTTTTTAGTTAAATGTTTCATCAAAATTGATTGAAGAAAAAAACATGTTTCCAAAGGAAAACTATAATGTTATCCTTAAAGTACCTGCTGATTTATATGTAAGTGATATAATATCTGGCCATTGATAATACTAAAATATTTTTTCAGCATTCCTGTGACTACTAATGGACATTTCAATTCTCAATGAATCTACTGAATTTCTAATGTTCTTGCAAAAAAAAAAAGGGGGGGATCTCATATGATATCACTAGATATGACAAAAGCTTATAAAAATAAGTTAAATACATCATTCATTTCTTTAAAAAAAGAATGTGCAATGTAAGGGTCATATCATACCAGGAAATTAAGGCACTTATGAATACATTCACTATACTTGATACGAATGGTTCAATAAAGTTGTGTCTCTACAAAGCTAATTCTATTATGGAGTAAAGCATAGTAGAATTAGGAGGAAAGCAAAGGAGTTCATTAATGAAGAAGCAGGAGAGTGTAAAAGAACTGATAAGTAGAGAGATGTGGGATTGTAGAGGGGCTTATTTTAAGAGGAAAAAGAGGTAATAAAAAGGGTAAGCTTAGATGAGAATTTAGAGCTCTGGTTGGGAAATGAGACTTGAAGAGAGAAACTGATGCCATTTCCACTAAAGTGGGAAAAAAAGAATTAAGTATTAATAGAAACATAGCTTCTGATAGATTTCTAGCTGCAATAACAGCAAGCTAACATGAAAGTTGCCTTCCTAACAGTCTCTATTTTCTCTACAAAACAGATACAGATGTACATGTTCCAAGAGGAGATAGCTTTAGGAGAGTGGTAAATGGGAGCACAAAGTAATTGACAATATAGACACAGTTGGAGAGGTTGGAGATGAGGACATCAGTCTTTAGGTTTCTGAAATGCATTTTGGAATATAATGGCCAGTTTGAGTCTCCATCTGTGCATAGTACTACATTTCACTTGTTAACTGATTTTCTTGCTGTCTTTTTAGTCCATAGCTTCCAGGGTAAAGATCTTTCTCTAAAAGCAGTAACAGGACCCTAAGGCTATATACCCCGCTGGCTTCTCCTTGGGCTAACTTCATAGTCTATTCCAGTCATACTTGAAGTTTTCCTGGACAAGCTCTCTTGTGCCTGGAGCCTCTTCACAGGCTGTCTCCCTTGTCCTGATGAACTGTAGGCTTGATGGGAGTAGAAATAATGTCTCTTCTGATAACACCCTGCCCTGCATGTAAATATTCAAGTACCCCCCAAAAAATTAATAAACATTTGTTTAATTGTCTAATTGTATAAGTACTTTTTCTCCTATTTAATCTTCTAAGTCATGCATAACCTTCCTTAAAAAGGCAATTCAGGCACTATGGGAGGCTGAGACGGGCTGATCACGAGGTCAGGAGATGGAGACCGTCCTGGCTTACACGGTGAAACCCCGTCTCTACTAAAAATACAAAAAAATTAGCTGGGCGTGGTGGCGGGCGCCTGTAGTCCAGCTACTCGGAAGGTTGAGGCAGGAGAATGGCGTGAACCTGAGAGTCGGAGCTTGCAGTGAGCTGAGATGCGCAAATGCACTCCAGCCTGGGGGACAGAGCGAGACTACTTCATCTCAAAAACAAAACAAAACAAACAAACAAACAGAAAAGGCAATTCAGGGACATCTGCTGAAATTCTTTCCTATCTTCTCTGCTCCTGTTATTCCCAAAACTCCTGATATGCATACCTATCATAATGTTTGTCATACTGACCCCTGTAAAATTGTAAACTTCTTGAGAGCAATAACCATGATTTATTTATATGTGATTCTCTGAAACATTTACACAATAGATTTAAAGAATGATCCAAACTAGATTCTTTTGCTTCTGAATATACTAGAATAACAAAACAAGGGAACTGAAAGTATGCAGTTTAGTTTGGAAACAGAAGGTAGTTTCATGAAGACATTATAGATTGTAAAAAAAAAAAAAAAAAAAGAGAGAGAAGAAGTTGTTTATTAGTGACTTAAATGACTTAACTTGAATTTTCATCTACATGCTCTGGCAACTAAAGCAAAAAGAAAAGCAGAAGTGTCACATATTCTTAACAATTAATGCAAACAGAAATGCATATTATAAAACTACACTTGAGTAATGTAATCAGTGATATCTTTACTTAGTAAGATATTCATATAAAGAATAAACATATAAAACTTGTTCAAATAAAAATTTAATATATTGATAAACCATAAGACAGGGATAAAACAAAATTTTTGTTTTGAGCTGAAATATTAAGGACCAGGTATGTCACCTTATGATGATCTAACTTAATGTAGAGTTCGAATGTAAAGAATCTGAAATTACTCATTAAGTTTCTCTTAATAAGATTTATTAGATTAAGCAAGAGTTTGGCAAGAATGGATTAATGCTTTCTAACAGATATGCTGGCATTCAAGGATTTTAAACTAGGAACTTAAATATTTTTATACAAGATAATGAGAAAGCAAAGATAATGTTTTGCAAGATTTTAAGAGTTTGATTTTTATTCTTATCTTGGTCAAAGACTGTATTTCTTCTGATTAGAATTTAAAATGTCAAGATTCTTGCTTACATATCAAATACATTCTCAAATAGGAAATCAGCTCACATACTGGGATTTTTTTTTCCGGGGAGTTAAATGCCATATGAGAAAGAATGTTAAGACAAGGAACTATTATTTTAGAGCCTTGATTACACTTACTCTGGGAGAATCTCAGTGGAATAAACATAAAATATTAAGGTACTTGTATTCTGATAAATTTTCAGAATTAAGTTCCTTGCAGGAGACAACTCTTAGGTGGCCAAGGGGATAGATAAGGCTACTTAGTGTTCTCCATTTAGATATTAGGGAATAACTACCAAACCATGAGCTGTTTGATAATAGTTAATATTAATTCACGCTTTCTGTTAAGAATTAGTCAATGCTGTCAGTGAAGTCCTGTTTATATTTAATACTGATGATGCCAATGCTGTCAATGTGAAAATAATGCTATAGGTGGAAGACATTCATTCAGTAAACTGCTTTGCTAAGTGAGATATATTTTAAAATTGAGGAGGTGGATAGAATCTAGCCATGACTTATTACAATAAGTCTCTTTTTACAATAAAAATTTAAAATAAAAAAGTTTACAATAAAACTCTTTTTACAGATACTTGTTACAGACCTGCTAGTAAAACTATATGTAATCTCTAATACATTTATCTTTTTAGAATCCAGGTTTGAACCACTAACTACTTCTAAACTAATCTTTTTTCTATTTAATTCTTCATTGATGATGGTCCCTTAGACAGTGTATATAATAAAATCTAGTGTGTTTAGGCAAAATTAATGTATGAACGGAGTAAGGCTGAGAACTCAGTAGCTGAGAAAGACTGTTACTTCAAACCATACGAGTCTCATTTTCAGCATAATTAACAGACAACATTATTTCATCAATTGACTTGATGGTAAGCAATTGAATTAACTGCTTCTGTTTCTCATCCAATGTACCAAACTTTTAAAACTAATTTCACTGACATTAAGGGTTTTTTTACCCTTAGGTTTTGAATTCATTCATTTCTCTACAATAAGATGAACTGCACAGGCTGTATGCCTAATAGTGTTTAGGGTTCTATACAGAATAAAATACAAATATGATGAAAGTTTTTTATTCATAAAATAGTTCATCATCTTTTTGAGGTAATAAATTTCTGAATAAAATAAAAATTGAAAGTAATATGTATCAAAATGTAGGACAAGCCCATGGCATGGGTGAACAAGGGAGAGAACACTGAGGAGTACATTAAAATAAAAGTGTCTATGGAAGAGAAGAAATATAAGGCGTCCTCCAAAAGAGGTAATTATATAGGAGGAGGAGAACAAAGGTCAAAGAATATGAGAAATGGACAGAGCCAGTGTATGACAAGGGAGAATACTGTGCTTACGGGAGAGTAGAGAAAGTGATAGAACCAAAGACGGAAAAGGTTAGCATAAGGGATCTGACTTACATCAGAGAAATAGAAAGGAAAGCTATAATTTAAAAACATTTTGGACTCTAATGTACAAATTCACCTGTGCACCAGAAGGAATGGTAATAACTGTAGAAAATAAACTGACATTTTTCATTTAGGATAACACTGCAATTATATGTTGAAAAAATAATATCAATGGGTGTGTGCAGCTGTTTTTATTCAAGCAGAAAATAATGATTTTATAATTTCTCATTTTGTATGTATGTATAAAACAAATGATGCTAGCAATTACCTATCAGTATACATAGATCTTGCCTAGAGCTGGATGATTTTGGCACATCCTTATTTTTCATGAAACGTGAAACTCAAATTAGTAAGTGTGTTACTGATTATAACAACAATGTGATTCATATGCAAGTGATCTCCAGACCTCAGAATAAACCACATTATAAATTAATTCATGTGAACTTGGCAATTTCAAGACTCTATTGGGAATATGTATGCACATTTTAGAACATATACTTAAATTATGTATCAAAAATATATACAATACATATTTATAGCACAATAATTAAAAGTAAAATTATGTTAAGAACTTAAGAGAACTAGGTAACATTAGTGAGAAATATTATTTTTGCAAATTATAGTTTATATTATAAGATATAGTAAATAATGTTAAAATAATAATTGGACTATTACATAATGCCATGAATAACCTCAAAGTTTTGGCCATTATTCATGAGATAAGACAACACTTACATCATTTAGCATTTTTGCCTGCAGTCTTTTTTTTTTTTTTTTTGAGATAGGAGTTTCGCTCTTGTTGCCCAGGCTGGAGTGCAGTGGCATGATCTCAGCTCACTGCAACCTCTGCCTCCCAGGTTCAAGCAATTCTCCTGCCTCAACCTCCCAAGTAGCTGGGATTACAGGCACTCGCCACCACGCCCAGCTAATTTTTTGTATTTTTAGTAGAGACGGGGTTTCACCATGTTGGCCAGGATGGTCTCGAACTCCTGACCCCAGGCGATCCACCTGCCTCGGCCTCCCAACACGCTGGGATTACAAGTGTTAGCCACCGTGCCCAGCCTTGCCTGCAGTCTTTAAACGTAAGAGCTAACTAAAGTCCTCTAAGCTCTAGCACCTGATTTTTGGAGAGTGGTGATCAAAAGATGAGAATGAAGAAACAAAGGAAAAGAAAAAGTTGAGTTTTGCTTAGCTTCTTCAAACTCGTATTCTAGAACTGCAGAATTTGAAAACTCCTATAAAATTGAAAGTCCTTGGGGATGATTAAACTTATACGTTTTGGTATCTGATGTCTACTAAAGCATGAACACAGTGTCTCTGGGGATTTAAACTTACTTTTAAGGAGTATTAACACAATCCATCATATTCACTTCAGATGTTTTTTTTTTTTTTTTTTTTTACTATAAATCTATAATGTGCTGAATCAGCTTTGCTGAATCTAACTTCTCCCAAATAGCTTTATTCTATTTCACAAGTTCTAATTTTGTTGACCAAGATGACTTAAGTTTAAATATCTTTTGGCATGAATTTATCTTTTATAAACTTAAGAACTGGAAACTTACTGAGAGAAAAGTTCCAAAATCATTTGTTGATTAACACTGCTTTTCTCATCACTTCTAAAATGTACCAGTAATAAGTAGTTTGCATTCACTGACTGGGATAATAATATAATTATTACTGTATATATAAGACATTGAAATTATATTTGAAAGATTTATTTCAATGTTGTAGTTCTTTTGTCTTTTTCTTATGAAACAAGTAAAATTTGCCTTTTTAAATACAATCTAGCCACAAATGAATATACCTTATTTAGTCTATTCTCAAACCTAACAGGAGCTCGAATAATTCAGACTTGACTTCTTTAAACCTAGGCAAAACATTTTTTACATATTATGTATTCAACAAACAGAAATAACTCAAGTTTGAATGTATATTACATATGTAAAAAGAAAATGTTAAGAAATAAACATAATCACAGGCAAACAGAATTCCCTTAGTGAGAAACAATATTCATTACTGACACAATGCCCTATCATTATTGATATAAGAAAGATAAGTCATACATATTAATATGTTTTACTAAATCATGTATGTATTAAAACGCATGAATTCTGAAAGACATGTAGTATGCACTATTTTGTTAGCGAACTATAATAGGTCTTAAAATATTCTTTTAATATTTTTTAAAAAGTTCATTTCTTGATTGGATGGATATATTTCCTGTCAATTAAATCAAAATAAAAGGTCATGCAACCCAAGAGAAATAAAACTCTATATGAAAGGGTATAAGAGAAGCCTCAAAAATTGTCTGGTGAAAAATGCCAAAGGATTACTTCTTATTATTCAAGAATGAATAAAGATGAAGAAAACAGAGAAAAACATGAGGTTCTAATGAAAATTTCATAGAATAAAAACTGGCTCACATGGCATGTAGTAGAAGAAACACATACTGGTGAAAAAGACTTACTGAATTACTTCCAGTGAAAGTAAAATGTGTACAGCATATGCTTTATATGTTTAATAAAGCATATAAGAATATGAACTTTATGAAAGAATATAAGAGAACAGTGGACCAAGAAAAAGATGGAATTGGATAAATTCTAGATATAAAGGAGAATTCTGAGGTCACAAAAGAGTAATACACTTTAAATAGTATAATAGCAGAATAAAGATGACATTACAAACAAAACAACAGAAACAAAAATATGCTATGGAAATTAACGTCAGTTCTGTGGAAGACAAGTCTGAGATTCTTTCTGACCCTAAAGGGGAAAAATGATAGAAGGTAATTTTGAAGCAAAAAGTGAAAATGCGGCACTGAAAGATAAAATCAAAAAGGAAAACTGGAGAACCATATGGATAAATATACACGGATTATTCCAAAATAAAATACTAGCAAATTGACTCAACCTTATAATAAAAAGTCAATGGTCTATTATAAAGTACATTTTATTCCTGCAATATAATATTTAGTTCAATATTATAAAGTGCATTAATATAACCTAACACGTCAATAGAGGAATAGAGAAACCTTAGTTGAATATCCTCATGTAATTAGAAATGTAGTGCTGATTATATAAGAAATAATATATGGTTTACATACTTTAATTCTCACTAAAAACTTATGCTAGTTATCATCATTTAGTTATCATTTGCCTAATGAGGAAGTTGAGGGAATTAGAGATTTAGATATGAAGACAGAGTCATCCAGCTGTGATATAAAGAATGCAGTTTTTGCTTAAAAAGTGGATACCCATATTTATATACGTCTATTATATGCATACATATAGTCTTATGTGTAAAGAATTAAAGAAAATTTCTCTAAAAATTGGAAGAATAAACTATATCATATAACGATACATATAACGATACATTGCTTTAAAAGCTAAAGCAACATACAACAAAATGTTAAGAAGGCTACCCTCTGAGTGATTTCATTTAATGATAATGTTATATTGTCTTTTCTGTTCATTAGAATTTATGTACAATATTCACATAAATAAGTCTATATACTACATTATGTGGAAATTTTATATGTCTATTGTGAAGTGTATATATTAACATATTACTAATAATTTATATAATTATCTGTTATCAAAATGAGATCGTCTTAAAGCCAAGGAGTAATAAATGATATCAGATAAGTCCTATTGCCCTAAACAAGCATAAAAATGGGCAAATTATGTTAGAAACCATTTTTTAGAGAATAGACCAAAAAACAGGGTAAGACTGCAATGGATGAGAAAAGAGAAACTAATGAAATGATCTCCATGACAGTCAAGCTCTCTGCCTAAGGACAATTTCCTGAACTTGCCACAGATCCCAGAAATTCAAGCAGAATGTGAAGATCCCACTCAGTCAGGGAACAAAGGTTAGCGTACTGTACAATTGATGTCATTGGAATCTGTGGGTCAGGACAACAGAAAGAAAAGAGATGTGCAGGGTTGAATCCAGAAGTCTGTACGGGGTTCCCTCAGGAGTATTTGCTGAAGGCTAGACTGTACATGTAGAAGACTAGAAAAACCAAGACTTATAGCAACCTTTGTGAGACTGGCAGCACAACAAAGATGGGGAGTGCAAGGAGACCTGAGAGGAGAGCAGCATGCAATATTGAAGTCTCAGCCATGAAACTTGATGAGAGTGTAGAGATCTCATAAAATCCCTGGCAGCACGATGAAACCAGAAAGGCTAGAATCATACCTGGGAGAAAGGCCTTCTCTAGACATTCTCTAAAAACGCCTAAATGCAAGCCCCAATAAGATTCATGGGTAAGACAGATTTGGAGATTGAGTCCCATAAAGTTAGAGAATTTAGGGCAACAATTTTGGGTTTTCACAGATCTGCATTAGTAGTGGAAAACCAAGCCTATACAAGTTCAGCATGGTCAATTTATAACTGAACAATGTGCTATAACAAGAGCCAATAGCCTTCTGAGAAACATTACAGCTGAAGAGTCTCTATAATGATCTATCTACAATGCCCATAACTCACTGAAAGTCACTAGATATACAAATAAATAGAAAATATGATTCATAGCCATAAAAAGTGAACATCAGTTCGTGGAAACCAAAGTTAAGAAAGTTAAACTTTGGACTTAGCAGATAGAGGCTTTAAAGAAGGTATTATAGGCCGGGCGCGGTGGTTCACGCCTGTAATCCCAGCACTTTGGGAGGCAGAGGCAGGTGGATCACAAGGTCAGGAGATGGAGACCATTCTGGCTAACACGGTGAAACCCCGTCTCTACTAAAAATACAAAAAATTAGCCGGGTGTGGTAGCTGGCACCTGTAGTCCCAGCTACTTGGGAAGCTGAGGCAGGAGAATGGCGTGAACCCGGGAGGCAGAGCTTGCAGTGAGCCAAGATCGAGATCGCGCCACTGCACTCCAGCCTGGGCGACAGAGAGAGAATCTGTCTCAAAAAAAAAAAAAAAGATATTATAAATGTGTTCAATGAAATAAGAGAATGTGCTGAAAGAATCAAAGGAAATAAAATGAGTGAATGGATAAAGAAGTTCAGCAGAGAAAGAAACTATACAAAAGGACTAAATAAGAATTATACTACAAAGTACAATAAACAAAAAAATTTACTGGATGGGCTTAACAGAAGACTGGAGATGACAGAAAAAAAACTCAATGAACTTGAAGACAAGGAAAATTTTCTAATCTGAGAAAATAGGGGAAAATATTGAAGAAAAATAAACAGAGCCATAATGACCTATACAAGAATATCAAGTTACATTATATATATAAGAACTTAAATATATATATTATATATGTAATTGACTTATATATAAGTCAGTTGTGCAAAAGAGAGGAAAGAGACACGTGGCAGAAAATATTGTTAGAAATAATGGGGCCAGGCATGGTAACTCACATCTGTAATCCCAAACACTTTGGGAAGCCAAGGCAGAAGGATTGGTTGAACTCAGTTGGAGATCTACCTGAGTAAGATGGAGAGACTCCATTCATTAAATAAAAAAAAAAAAAAGCTAGGCATGTTGGGGTGCCCCTGTAGTATGAGCTACTTTGGAAGCTGAGGTGGGAAGATCCCTTGAGCCCAGGAGTTTGAGGCTGCAGTGAGGTGCGATGGCACCACTGCACACCAGTCTGGGTGACAGAGCAAGACCCCATCTCTTAAAAAAAGAGTAAGATTAAATAAAACAAATTTGTAAAAGAATTAATGGAAAAGACTTAGAAGAAACTCAGCATAACCCTGAGCAAGATGAATCTAAAGAAAACCATATTTACATTCATCACAATCAACTACTGCAAACCAAAGACAAAGGGAAATTCTCCAAAGTGGCCTGAGAGAGAAAGAAAAGCATACTATGTACAAGACAGACAAAAATGAATGATGGTTTAGTTCACATCAGAAATAGCACGCAGAAGATAATGGAACACCTTTAATATGCTGGAAAAAAAAAAAAAAACCCTGCCATCTATACCTCACGAGCAATATGAGAGAAATGACAATATTTTTACCTAAAGGAATCAGAGAAATGTTGTCCCTAGAAGCTCATCACTGCAAAAAACTGCTAAGGGATGCCTTCTGGGCCGTGGGTGCCAGATTGCAACTCAGATCTACAGGTAGAAATGTAAACCACCAGAAATGGGAATAAGTGGAAACTGAAATGCCATATTTCCTTTCTTCTTATAATTTATAGAAAATATATTCATATCTGGCTCTTAAAAATAGTACCGTAAGGTGAGGTTTACAATGTAAACAAAAGTAAAATATATTTGAGTAAAGAAATGAGGCAGATAAATGAATTATATGTTGTGTAAGGTTGTTACATTTGTGGAGATATAGAATCTGAAGTGAATAGGATAAGGTAATAGTGGAACATGTGAAGGAAGTTTGAATTACGATTTGTAAGTATGAAGAAGTAAAATATTGACTCTAATTAGACTCTGAAAAGTTATATCTTGTTAACTCTAAAATAATCACTAATGCATAGTAAAAGGAGATATAGTTAAGAAGTCAGTAGACTACATAAATTGAAATCTTTTATTTTTTTATAAATCCTGAAAAAAATCTGTTCCTGGAAAAAAGGAATGGAAGGGGATAGGGAGAAGGAAAAACAGAAGACAGAAATGCAAACCAACAAGATGGTGTATTTAAGTATAAACACATCAATAAAGTACATTAAACATAAGTAAACTAAGCATTGAATTTAAAATGACTAATAAAACAATGACATAAATATCATCAGTATTACACTGAGGGAAAGTCACCAAACACACAAAAATTATATACTGCCTAATTCCATTAATATGACACTCTATAAAAGAAATCATTAATTAGTGATAGAAGCCTGATCACTAGTTATCTAGCAAAGGTAGGGTGGCTGGGAAGATAAACTACAGAGGAAAGTGAGAGAATTGTTTGAGGAAATGGAAATGTTCTGTATCTTGAACATTGATCAAGATACATTGATTGTATCTTGATCAAGTACTTACACTGTAGTAGACATTAGTCTAAGATTATTGGCCTATACACATAGTAATGAATGAATTTTATTGCATGTAAATTTTACCTCAATAAAGTTGATTTTTAAAATTATCTATTAAAATATTGATTGCCTAGTGATTAAGATGTAAGACTCTGAAACTCCCTGAGTTCAAATCCTGCTTGTGCTATGTTCTTACTGTATGACATAGAGCAAATTGTTTAACCCCTCTAAGTTTTCTCATCTATAATGTGGGGATAATAATAATAAATACTTCACAGGATTGTTGAGAGGATTAATTCCTCATCTGGAGTAAGTGTTCAAAATATATTTATTGTATTAATATCATTATCATCATTAATATCATTACTGTGTACAGCACATTAAACTGTTGAAAGAGATATCAAATGATGAGATAAAAGCTATCTTCATTTTATATTCCAATAACTATTTTAGAAGAAAAATGAGACGGGTAAAAATCAAACTGAAAAAATAAGATTCTAAATGATAATATAAGACGACAGAATTAGAGTCCAACTCCGAGCAAGTTAGTCAGTACATGATTACATGCTATATTCATTTCCTCTTGCTACTGTAACAAATAAATGATCACCAACTTCATGACCTAAAACAACACAAATTTATTATCTTATTCTTGAATATAGAAATCTACAGAAAGCATTCTGGGCCTAAAATCAAGATGTCATCAGAGCTGGCTTCTTCTGAAGCTCCAGGAGAGAAGCCCTTTCCTCTGTCTTTACTAGCTGCCAGTAGTCCTTGTGGCCCCCTCCTCGATCTTCGAAACCAGCCATGTAACATCTCTTTCTCTCTCATGGCCTTCTTTCCTATATCAAATCTCCCTCTGTTTTATAAAGCTATATGTAATTGCATTTAGGACTCACCCTAATAATCTAGAATAATCTCCCCATTGCAAAATCCTTAAATCCCTTTTGCAGTATCAGGCAACATTCACATGTTCTAGGGAATTAGGACATGGTTACTTTTGGATCAAATGTCAAATGTCATAAGAGCAAAATAGGAAATGAGAGGAGAAGAGAGGGCAAGACACTAGAGTGTTCTGTAAAATTTCAGTTTAAAAAGTTTACGAGTATTTGGTCAAGGAAAAACAAATTTGAGTTGAAAATGACTATGCAAAATAAAATTTTATTGTCATTTTTAGGCGTCTTAAATGTTTATCTACGTTTGAAAGGGCAAACAACAATAGAGAATCCACTGTGGTCTTCAAGTGGGAATAAAGGACAAAGATGGAATGAGGCTCATGTTAATATATACCCAATTACTTCATTTCAGGTAAGAATAGTAATTTTGGCTAATTAATTGCTGTAAATGAGCATAACACTAAAAGTAGATCTTGAGGAAATATTAAAATATGAATATTCAGAAATCCCATGATATAAGCATCACAAAAATTATATGATTAAGTTTTGCTTTAGTTCTAAAAGCTGCTTTATAAATATAAATGCGCTTTTCCTTTATTCTTTAATACTCATCAAGTAATTGGTTTGAATAATAGCTTATCAAAATTTAAATGATTTGCCTGGAAAAAATGTAATCCATTTCTATAAAACCACATGCTTATATTTTACTCCCTGAAAAAAAAATATATATATATATATATATATAAGTTTCTATAATAATGGAACTTGGTAATCAATTCTCAATCTGAATTTTTCTTGATGAAATTTTATGTACTCATAGCAAGAACTTCGCCATATCAGTAATTGATCACTGATTATTAAAATTAAGATGACTTTATTTTTCTTTGTTTCTATATAGAAAGGAACTAAAACTTAAAGAGTTAGCTAAGAGAGTTACCAGTAAAAATATAGAAATTGCAAAGACTGCAACACTGGCCATTATAACTAGAGACAACAGATGATTAAGCTATTTCAATGGAGTTAATACAGTTTTTAATTATTTTAATGTGTATAAACATATATACATATATAAATATATATCTACATATCCAAATATTTTTATATTTTAAAAATATGGTAAAGTATCTTCAAAGTCTATGACATACATCTTCTGCAGCTCTATGCCTTATTTCAAAAGAATTCAAATCTATTTCATGACACTGTATTTATAGCATTGAATGTTTCTTCTACTAGTGTTTTTTTTGGATGCATTTCATGGCATATGTTGTAAGGGTATAGAAAATCGTGCCAATTTTTAATTGGTGGAATGACCTTTTCTTGTAATCTAATCTATAAATTCTAATTGCTTTGGAGATTGCACTTCTAAATCAAACCAGGATGATAAAAATACATAGTCATTCACAATGATAAAGAATCAGAGAGTAAGACTAGCCAATTATCTACAGATATATAAAAGATTTATTCCCATATGATTCTGAAAAATAAAAGAATCATTTTGTTTCTATGAAGAACAATACAGTTGTGAAAATGAATGACAACATATCACCAACCTAAATTAAACTGTGAAGACAGGATTCCAAAGTATTACTGACAGAAGTAACCTTAATATTAAAATGTATATACTGATATTGTCATTAAAAAGCAAAATTTTTTCTAAAGTTGATATTATTCTAGATATACTTTCACTTCCCACATGACTGCCTCTCCAACACAAAATTCCAGCAAAGTTCACAATAAACAAAAATACCAAGATCATAATATACCACACATTTTTTGAAAGTTTCCTCTGATTAAGCATCCTTGTTTTTGTTGTTGTTGTTGTTGTTGTTTTTAAGAACTTTTCAGATATTGTACCATATTCTTGTTTGCATTGTTTCCAGGAATAAATCTGTGGATAGCCTTAAATGTATTCTTCTGTATGTAATGTGACTTTTTTCTCTGGTTGCTTTTAAGATTTTCCTTATCATTCAGTTTTATAAATTGTATTGTGATGTGCTTTGATATATTTTTCTTCCTTCTATATGTGCTTCATGTTCATTAAATTTCTTGAATCTGTGGATTTATAGTTTTCATAAAATTTGAGGTTTTTCTCACTAATGTTTCTTCAGATACTTCTGCTAGTCCTCCTCTCCTTTGAAGATTTCAATCACACATAGATAAAATTGCTTAAAAGTGTCACATAACTCATTAAGACATTTTCATTTTTTTCTATTTATGTTTAATTTGTGATAGTTTTTATTCTGTCTTCACATTCAACAATAGTTTCTTCTGCAATGTCTAATTTACTTTTAGTTTTATTCGGTGTAGTTTTCATCTAAGTCATTGGATTTTTCATCTCTGTAAGTTCAATTTGAATCTTTTTAGAAAATATGTGTATGTCTTTAGTTAATATTTTAAATGTATGAAATCCAGTTATCATAACTATTTTAAATTATCTGCTATTGCCAACATCTATGTAAGTTCTTGGTTGGTTTCAGTTGATTGATTTTTCTTCTCATAATGGATCATTGTTTTCGTTATTTGTTTACAAGTCTGGTACTTTGACTGGGTACCAGACATTGGGACTGTTACCTTGATAGGTGCTGCATATTTTTGTATTCTTATAAATATTCTTGAGCTTTTTCAGGGAAGATAGTTAAGTCACTTCAAAACAGTTTCATTATTTTAGGTGTTGCTTTTAAGATTTGTTAGGCGAGACTAGAGTAATGTTTGATATAGGGCTAATTATTTCTCATGATGGAGGCAAGACTATTCTGAATCCTCCACCAAATGTCCCATGTATTACGAAATTTTTCCATGTGGTGGATGGGAGCAGTCACCATTCCCAGTCCTGTGAAGGCTGGGCACTGTTAACTCAAATTCATCCCTCTGGTTCTTTCCCAAGTATTGGGTAGATTCCTCATTTCATGTCCTGATCAGTATTCTGCTGAATACTCAAGGGGGACTCTCTGCAGTGCTCTGTTTCTCTCTCTCTTTTTCTCTGCCACTGTTTTTCTCTGGTATTCTGCCCTGAACATTCCAGCTTCCTTTGTTTTTTGGAACTCTCATCTCCTCAACTCAGATTTTCTACCAGGTTTCAACTTCCTTTCCTCTACTTGCACCATGGCCTATAAACTTTGTATTGGTCAACAGAATTCACCTTATTTGACTCCCATTTCCCAGGGAACACACGTCTTCATTATCTGATATCTAGTATCCTTAACACTGTGGTTTCATATTCTTGGCCCAGTTATTTGGTTATTTAAAGTAGAAAGATAGCTCTTGTTCCTGTTACTCTATTTTTCTTGGAAACAAATGGAAAAATTTGTATTTGTAAATAGTTTGAATTGATGCATTTTTAAGCTATTTAAATTACCAACGGAAAATAAAGATAGATAAAATCATCTTTTTATTTTGATCTATGCTCTTTCATTTCCCAACATATTTCTAGGTCTATTGGCTAAGGACTCTATTTCATTAATCTTGATTGTTCAAGGAAACATGAAACACAACTAAATAATCCCATGCCGCTTTTGTTGTTTTTGTCTTATTTCATTTTAGAGAAGATTTGTTTTGAATTTTTTATACAAAGTATTTTTTTTACCCAAAAATCTTTTATAACTTGTCAAGCTTCTCAAAAATACTTTTTTTGGTGTGTAACATCTTCTAGGAACTCCTGATAACAACAATGATACCAATATATTACCATATAAATTAAGTTGTAAGAAGCTTTAATATTACTCAAATGTAACTTTCTGGCATTTGAGGATGTATTTACTTCAAGTGGAAGGCAAAACTTTTACCTCTTGAAATTTTAAATGGAATATAAGTGACTTTGAGTCTCTTTCACTAACATTTATGCTGTTTTATTTGTTTTGAGTTGCATGACTTTAAATTAATTTGATCCATAAATCCTTTACAAAATTACTTGGACAGTCCTTTGTTTGAGTGGGTCCAATTAGTTTGCATAGTTGAAAATACAATTATTGTTTAGTACTTTTCAAGACAAGTAGAAGTTTTATTCTATTGAAATTTATGTTGGGTTCATTTACTAGAATTAACTTAGCATGATCAGTGCTTGGGATGAAAATATATTTTGCTACATTTGGAAAAATTAGGGCAACAATTCCAAAGAAACAAAATGGATATATTCTTATAATGTCAATTAATTTTACATCCCATACCAAGGAAAATATTTAACCATCCCCTTTTAATGTTTTACTTCTTTCATAGTACATTCCAAATGTTTTCCAGGGGTAAAGTATATAAATAGATTATAAAACACAAAATGCTCCTTACATTTTCTTAGTTTAAGTGAAAGGGATTCTGGAAATCTCCTGCTCTTACTTATTCATTTCAAGACTTAGAAATAGGTTTTGACATAATTTTTGAGAAAATAAAGGTAGAAATGCTTAACACTGTAACAGGGACTGGAAAAGAGACTATACTGCTCTCCTTACATCATTCTGCCCTATGTTCCAACTAAGAATAAAAATAAGCTAGAAAATATTGTCCTCATTAGCAGACATTACATGCTCATGTAGCATATCTGGCATTCTAAGCCACATTACAGGGCAATTATATGGACACAATGGTGACTCCTGACTTAACCATTAAAAACATTTACCAATTGCAGCTCACAACTTGATGAATTTCTTTGTCTTTCCCAACAGTCGACTTTCATGTTATTATTTAACATTAGAAATTCTGACAGCTAATTGACATTTGTCCCACAAGTTGAACTGGCAGAGCACTGTGAAGTTAAACTCACCGTTCTGATTTGAGATGGTTTCCCCAGGGAAAAAGCCAAGGCTACCCACTAGGTCTATTATGTTGTCTCTCTTCAAATTTGTTTTGTAATGGTTGAGGATAGTTCAATTATTTGCTAAACCAGTAATAAAATAAAGATAATATTATTAATGCTAATGGTTATTTTAAAATATATTTATATCCTGAAGTTTTTCAAAGTGATATGTACTGTCGGTTTTCAAACTGCAGTCTTAGGATTTTGCATTTGCCTTAGCAGTAATGATTAGAAATGATTTGCCTTTTGTCAGGAAGAAACTGTGTTATAAATATTTGCAAAAGTCACCATTAAAAATGAAGGCAAATCATCAGAAGTGCATTGTATTATTTAATTCCCCCATCTACTTTTACTCATTAGTGATTCATGTAGCTCTTCTTTTCTTGCTGAGAAATTACATTTGAACACACACTTTCATAGCATCATCTATATTTTTATTTTGACATCTATATTTATATGCTTTGAAGCATTATAATGTGTGTAAGAAACTGTCAATTGATGAATTGAAACAATTTTGTGAGGTATAATTCTAATACAGAAATCCACATTAATTTTAAAATTCCCATTTGAATTTACTTACTAAAAGTTAATTTTCTGATTATGCAGTATTTTTTATATGTTAAGTTTGCTGAGTTGCATGAACACACTGTGAAAACATTTCAATTTTAAACTCGTCATTTCAATTAAGGGAAATAATTTTAAATAACATTGCTATTGTGTGAGAGGAATGGGTTTTGCATAATTTTATCCCTCTTTTAGGAGACCTAAACCTTAACATTTTCTCCATGGGTACCTAGATGCTGTTAATTCCTTCTTCAAGTCAGTTAAACCAAATGCATTTCAGAAGTACTGAAGAGGAAATGAAAATGGTTTTATCTCTGTAATGTAATAGTAGTCAAAATAATGATGGAAAGTCATAAAAATATGACAATTTAACTTTTTAAACTAGAGTCTTAATTCTCAAAATAAATATAATTAATATTTTTTGTTGTTGTGTAAAGATCACATCTTCTATGGCTAAACACATCATATTTTAATGGACTTATAATTTCTCATCTTTATATTCCAGAAAATGCCAAGCAAAGATTTATTTTTACAAATGCTTAAAAGTTTGGCTAAGGCACATCATTTAAATTTAATATCTACACTTTATATTTGTCTAATCTAACTCACACAAAAACAATGTCAAGGTAAACATGCTCTCTCTAGATCTTAGTCTAGGAGTCATTTATGAATCTGTTTGAATCTAAAAAATTTAATTACAATAATTCAGAAATTAATTGTAGTCAAGAGCTCAGAGCATAAATAAAACAATGCAATAAATATTTCTTTGTGGCCGGGCGCGGTGGCTCAAGCCTGTAATCCCAGCACTTTGGGAGGCCGAGACGGGCGGATCACAAGGTCAGGAATCAAGACCATCCTGGCTAACACGGTGAAACCCCGTCTCTACTAAAAAATACAAAAAAAAAAACTAGCCGGGCGAGGTGGCGGGCGCCTGTAGTCCCAGCTACTCGGAAGGCTGAGGCAGGAGAACAGCGTAAACCCGGGGAGGCGGAGCTTGCAGTGAGCTGAGATCCGGCCACGGCATTCCAGCCTGGGCGCCAGAGCGAGACTCCGTCTCAAAAAAAAAAAAAATTTCTTTGTGAAATTCAACCAGTTAAAAACTAATCTATATTTTCCTAATAGCACAACTGTGGAAATCAAAAGGAAACAAACATGCTACACAGGACCTTTTTCTTTCTGTTCAAAAAGGACCCTGTGGAAGACTGCAAGTATTTCTCTGGCCTATTAAAATAGATTCATCATCACAAGATTACAAATAAATATTAAAAATATAAATTATGACTGTACTAAGAGTTTTATTCCTAGAAATTATTTTAATCATTCCAATAAATAACCACTAATTAGATTTATTTACACACAATGTCTAAAATTCCTGCTATACTTAAAGAAATTACGTTGCTTTATCAGTGACAAAATGTAATATCAATAATTGTAAATGTAAATGTAAATAATATATTTGCAAATCAGCCTACTTTTTTTTACTGTACCACTTCATTCGTTCGGTATCACCAAGGGATGAAATATTCACATAAGGTAATGTTGTAGGTATACGAAGCCCTGTGGACACATGACGCTTTGATTTTTGTTGATTTCTACTTTTGCTCTTCAGCAGAACACAAACTTATAGTCAACATATTGCCAGTAGGTAGGTGGCACACATATTAAATTACATTAGTCAATCTGCTTCCTGATGTTTACTACAGATGGTTTCTGACACATTCTCTCAATCTGACTACAAAAGGGTCTGTCTTTCGCAATTTCACTGCTCTTGGACTTTTTTTTTTTTTTAGCACAAGCCTAGGTCCAACCTTTTGATTTTGATCAAGCTACACAGGGAGGCAGGAAGACAGGATGAAAAAGCAAAGTAACAGAAAAAGGAGAATTGTTTAATCCTTTAAAGGCAGTAGCAGAAGCAGCATTGAAATGCTTTGAGTAATGGCACGATCATTGTAATTAAACTATGACTTTCCCAGGACAGCAGCTTTGAAAAATTCAGAAGTGACTTTGATGACATGTATGTTTTAGTTTTGATTTTTAAAGAAATCTCACCATTTTATATGACTCCTACCTGGAATTAACAAGAACTTACTAAGTAAAAGCAATTATGTACTTTGAATAAGAAAAAGCGTACGTATTTTCTTCAAACTTTTTACCTTTACATAGCTAAGATGGGAAATCCATGTACTGCCATTTTGTTTTGGCTTCAGTGATACAGACACAGGGATGTTTTTCAAACATCCTTCCTAATAAAAGGATTTTGACTTCAGCTTCATCTGTGTAAATTTCAAGTGCGAGCAGGTGCAGAGCATTTTAACCCACCTTTATTAGACTCTTCACCACATCTCACTTGCTCACATAAAGCACATGGGAATGCAAACCCCTTATCTTTGCTATGGCTACATTGTAAAACCTGTATTGCACTCTACAAACAGTATTTAATGGTAACTATTGATTTACTCTAACATTGACTCTCTATCAGGTAAGGGACACATATCAAAGAGGGAAAATATACCCCAAGACTTAAAAACCCACCTTTTGGAAAAATGGAAATATTTTCTCACAGGTAGTTTGCTCATAGGGGCACTTTATAGACCTTAAACAACAATGTGCTTGAAATGTAGTCACCTCAGCCTTGTTCATAATAGGAGATAATAGTTCTAATGTCTAACAATGACTATAGGGTACTGTTTAAATAAATTATATCCATAATGTGGACTATCCTGCACCTTAAAATGACTTCCCTTTCTCCATATTCAATTCTCTCAAATGTTTATACTTTTCATTTTTTTTCTAAATTCTTTCTCATAGACCTTTCAAATAAAGGACTGTTTAAAAGTCTTCTGAGACTTTTTAAAGCCACTTCCCAGTTACCTTTCCAGACACCATCCTATCTCAAATGGAAGTCATCAATTCCAAGCAGCCACAATAATACTTCTATCTGAGGACTGAGAATTTGCTAAGCTGCTAACTTGGTTATAGTATTTTATGTAATACACTTGTGCTGAAGTTTTCTGATGAACCATGGTAGCTACAAAACCTTTTATCATTCGAAGGAACAAGCGTAATACATAAAACAGTAGAACCAAGCTAGCAGCTGCCATTTTGTTTTGCCTTCAGTGAAACAGACCATTTTAAATGCTTTTCAAAGAGATGGCTTTGGAGAATCTTTAAGAACATGCTTATCTTAACATAGACAAGCAGGAAACTCCATATTTATCATATTTATATATCAGTAAGAACTCACATTTTTCTCTGCTATCAAATCATGAAAATTATTCTTTGTTTATGAACTACATTTAAGTGAAGCACAGGGTCTCAACACAAAAGTTGACAACTGATTCCCTCTGCTTACTACCTGGAGATTCCCTTTGATAAAATTATGAGCGCATATCAAAGACCATTGGATCAATTTCTCAAAAATAGCCTAAGTTCTCTCAAAATCATCGTAATTAAGCTATGGCTCTCCCAGGACAGCAGCTTTGAAAAGTTCAGAAATGACTCTGATTTGCCTTTGAGGAGATGTTTTCAAACAAAAACAAAAACAAAAACTTTGACATTGATAAAAATAAACATTGCCAAATCTGTTGTGATGACATAAGTCTAGGAATGTTATTAATAATGCACATTACCAGATTGATGTTAGAAACAGCTTTTTATAAAATTATTCTTTGGAATGACCAAAGTAGATATTTTCTTTTAACATGTAAATATTTTTCTAGAACTACACACCCACCACTAAATGCATGAATTGCCTTACAGTATCAAAAAGATTAAAAAGTTTTCCTGAAAGCAAGGAATAATTTGGGAGTCATAAAGAAAATTCTAAGAGTATTGTTTCTATAAAAATAAAAAATATATATAAATTTGCTAATTGTGCTTCTATTGTCATTGTATTGAGTATTTAATAATAAAGGATTCTGATTGTACTCATTTATTCTTTCAATATTCATGCACTGAGCCTCAGTGACCACCATTGTTACAGCCACCATAAATTCAAAGGTATACCATGAGATATTCAACATAAATAGACTGATAAATATCTTCAAGTTTAAAAAATGGAATATCAGCAGTGAAATCATGGAGGTAAATTATAAAGTCAATATGGGAATATGACGAACATATTCAGTCTGTTTCTGAGAAATCAATGTCAGACATAGAAAAACTTTGGTCTGGGCTTCAATATCCATATTACTGTTGTAAAGAATCCAGAATTGATTCATTCTTTAAAGTATTTCTAGAAAACTAATGTTATGAGTTATGTTCAGATAAAACCAGAAAATATCTGTCAGAGAAAGACTTTTCAAATAAAACATTGTTTTCTTATCCTTAAAAATTAAAAGAGGATGTGTAGTCATTTTTTTTTATTGTATTATTTGATTAAATTTAGTTTTGCTTTAAAATTGACACAGAGCTTTTGATGAGAAAAACTAATATAATGCAAGGAAGATTAAATTACCCGTTTTGGGATGAAAGTTTATGTTTTCTGCACGTTTTAATTCTGAAAGTCATCAAATCTAAAAGATGCCAGGATTACTGACAAGTTTACTTTTGTCTCCTTGATTTCTCAAAAGAAATTGATCTGCAAATCAAAGCTCCACATTTAGGTTTGTTTCATTCATATTTGTAGCTCATTTTTGAAGGTATCCGAGGTCCTGGAATAGAAGGTGACATTGCTATTGATGATGTATCAATTGCCGAAGGAGAATGTGCAAAACAAGACCTAGCAACTAAGAGTAAGTATCTTTGCTTGAGATTGGTTTGTTGTAATGTTAAAGTAACATTACTATTAAATTAACATTTAATTTAATTAATTTTAAAAAGTTATTTTTAGTTGGTTTATTTAAAAATTCTTATATCTAATACGCTAAAGTTTCTTCAGTTATTTTTAAAGTATTAAATTCAATTGCAGACATATTTGGCCTAAGGTAAAATAGAAGTGAGATTTTGATTTAGATCTGTGTAAGGCAAGTACACTTTTATTTTTAAGATTTTAAAACACTTTATTTGACATTATTTGTTTTAGACGATTTTAAAACTTTTATTAAAATATTTGATGAACCTGTATACGTAGCACATACTTATAATGTAAATTGTATTAGTCCATCTTCATACTGCTATAAAGAACTGCCCAAGACTGGGCAATTTATAAAGGAAAGAGATTTAATTGACTCACAGTTCGGCAAGGCTGGTCAACGCCTAAAGAAACTCACAATCATGGCGGAAGGTGAAGGGGAAGCAAACTACCTTCTTCACAAGGCGGCAAGGAGAATTGCTGAGAGAAGGGGGAAGTGCCCCTTATAAAATCATCAGATTGGCCGGGCGCGGTGGCTCACCCCTGTAATCCCAGCACTTTGGGAGGCCGAGGTGGGCGGATCACGAGGTCAGGAGATGGCGACCATCCTGGCTAACACGGTGAAACCCTGTCTCTATTAAAAAATACAAGGAAAAAAATTAGCCAGGCGTGGTGCCCTGTAGTCCCAGCTACTCGGGAGTCTGAGGCATGAGAATGGCGTGAACCCGGGAGGCGGAGCTTGCAGTCAGCTGAAATCACATCACTGCACTGCAGCCTGGGCGACAGAGCAAGATTCCGTCTCAAAATACATAAATAAATAATAATAATAATAATAGTAATAATAAAATCATCAGATCTAGTGAAAACTTACTTTCATGAGAACAGTATGGAGGAACCGCCCCCATCATTCAATTACCTCCACCTGGTCTCTCCCTTGAAACGTGGGGATTATGGGGATTATATTTCAAGATGAGATTTGTGTGAGGACACAAGCCTTACTATGTCAGCATAGATGTTTTTATGCCTCCAGTTTGTGAATATAGTGAATATATTTCCTGACTTAGCCAATTTTTTTTTTTTTTTTTGAGATGGAGTTTTGCTGTCATTGCCCAGGCTGGAGTGCAACTGTGCAATCTCTGCTCACTCTGCAATCTCCGCCTCTCGGGTTCAAGTGATTTTCTTCCCTCAGCCTCCTGAGTAGCTGGGATTACAGGCGCGCGGCACTACGCCCTGCTAATTTTTTGTATTTTTAGTAGAGACGGGATTTCACCACGTTGGCCAGGCTGGTCTTGAACTCCCAACCTCAGGTGATCCACCTGCCTCGGCCTCCCAAACTGCTGGGATTACAGGCGTGAGCCACCGCTCCTGGCCTTTTGCCAGCCATTTTAACAGATTCAGCATTGTAAAGAGCCCAAATACATATATTAAGTAATGAAGTAGCCCTAATATGGTCTAATCTCCTATCTGCACCAAAAGCTTGTTTAGTAATTTGATTTTCACTGTATACCCTCTTTTGAATATGACAGTTTAATGATATCTTTAATTTTATTTTTTCATCACAGGTCCATTTTATAATAGAAGAGATATAAATAAAACATGATAAATAATGCACAAAGATTTAGAATTATGTGTTTAGCTGCTTCTTAAAATCCTCATCTCTGTATTTCACATTTGAAGCTATGAAATCTATAAAATCATTCCTGTTAAAAATGACTGCAATTGAAGGATTATCTTAGACTCATCTGGAATCTTTTATTTTGTGGTCATATATAGAGAAAGTAATCAAACTAAATTTACACAAATTGCTCATCAATTATTTAGCACATACAAAAGCATGAAAATCTATCTTGTGTAAGTCTAGAGCAAATCAGAGTCTTTGTTAATTTTCTATATTTGGTGAGAAACTATATCAGTCTAGATGTTCAAAGTTAAATGTGTACAATTGTCCACTGATTACTCATATGAACTGAATTGACTCAATTCTGAAGTATTATCAGAAGACAAAAACTAAGATTTTTATATAACAATGAGCCATTTTGCTCATAGTATCTTGTCATAAACTTAGTATTTCAAATAAGATATTTAGTAAAAATTTATCCTTGTGTCTGTCTAGTTCTGCTTTAGAAAACCAGTGGCTATACTCAAAAGAACAGTTTTTCTAATGCACAGGAAAACATGTATTCTCCTCAAAGGATAATAGTATTTCTTTTGAATTTCATAGTATGACTGCGTGGCAGTAACATTTTATTAATTAAAGGCAGTTACAACTATATACAGAAATTTTACATTTTCATAATATAAGCACAAATCTTATAAATAAATTCAATAAGTTGAATTAAACTTTTCAAAGGAGGAAAGCAAAGGAAATTATTTACTCCCTAGTGCAGAAAGAAAGCATCACTGATAAAAGTAGCCACAGTTAAATGCCTGTGAAAGCCCACAGGGACTTCATTACTGTACAAGTTCTATTACAATAGAACATTTTTATAATTAGTTTTTTTCCTCTTAAACTAGCAAGTCCAAGAAATGTGTGGCAGTTTTAAATATGAAAATACCCCTTATATGTATTGGGGATATTTTTATTTAAACTCTTTATAAATTAGGGGAAATAAATAATCTTAATTGAACAAAAATAATCTATTTGGTATCAGAAAGTTTACTGTTACATTTGTGTCATTTAATTACCATTTATTAAGTTCATTTTGATGACTAGGATTTGATTGATTGATGATTATTAAATGAATATTATATTCTAAGTACAGACCAACCTGAAGGCTGAAAGCCTCTTCCTGATTCCTCAGGCTGCCAATTATTTCCGGGCGATAAATGGAACTATGGTCCACACCATCCAGATATAAGATTGTATTTCTCCATTGTCAAACTCAACTCTACCCTAGATACAAGTCATTTTGTAACTTTAGCTAGGTTAATGAATTATACCTGTGTTATCCCTCCTCAGTGAGGCATGCACTCTAAGAGGCAACACCTGGACACCAGGTTTTAATAGAAATCCCAATTAAGTAGAACTTTCCAGGCTGATTGGTGGAAGGGATTTTTTAGTTAGAATGGACTTCATCATGCCTCTAAAAGTTAAAGAGAAAATGATTTGTATAATTTATAGATAATGGACTGATCTAAACATGGATAATCTACTAGTTGCAATAGTTAATTTCGGTACACATAATCATCTCTTTCTAGTTTTCATTAAGATATTCTTTCAGTCTTCAAGCTTATCCACTTCTGGAAGCCTGAAAAACAAAAATCTACTTTGTGAAGATTTCTGATAATTTTCTCCATGTTCCTGCTTTCCTAGGGCTAACAGAACTCTCTAAGATTGAGCTCAACCACAAACCTCTGTGAATATCTCATGAACAAGTTTTCATAGCATATTATATCAATTTAAAATCTGTAAATCTTTTTATCAAGTGCCTTACCATACATTCATTTTCCTTTTCACTTCCCTTAGCAATAAAGCTGATAAACAAAACAAAATAGAAATAAATAGCTTCCCTATACTTGTTTTATTATTCACCCAGGTTGTGTTAGTAGCTACGTGAAATGCTTATTCTTCTTTTTTTTGTTTGCATTTATTTTCCTTATCTTTAGATTCCGTTGATGGTGCTGTTGGGATTTTGGTTCATATATGGCTTTTTCCCATTATCGTCCTCATCTCTATCTTGAGTCCTCGAAGGTGACCTTATCCTGGCAGAGGCTATAAAAGATTCACCAGGCACTGGCATGAAGAAAGAGTCTTTGTAAATGGACATCGAACAAACAAACTACCAAAGATTCCTCCACTGACTACTGACTCAAAAACAAAATAATAAAAACAAATTTTTTTAAGCACTGGGGATAAAAAGACATCATGGAAGTATAACTTATTCCAAACTAAACATAAAAGATATTCTTGACCTGAGTAGAGAAGAGACCTTCAGGTGCTTTTGTGGCTAAAAAGATTACAGCGTCATCTGGTTGAACTCTGGAAAAAAAAAAAAAAAAAAAAAAAAAAAAAAAAAAAAGAGCTATAGAAATCCTTGTCAAAGCACAAAGTCATGGCTGGTTTTGTTTCAAATGAATAGTTTGCTTGTTACCATGGAAACCTAATGGCCTGCCAACAAAAACCTCACTGTAAACAGGGTATGTGAAGAGCTGGCATTTATTTTCCTTTCGAGAAGGTTTTCATAGAGAATTAAATAAACGTAGGCCCTTTTACCTTTGGCTGTTACCCTTCCTTGAAAATAACCTGAACTCAGAATTATTTAAAGCATTCATGTTTCTCCCCACCTTATCCCCATCCCACATTTATTATTATTATTTTTCTCCCATGGCTAAGCTAGATAACTGTATGCTGTCTCTTTTTGCATGCACTACTATCCAGGATGGTAAACCTGGGCTTACATATTACACAGGCTTATCGGAGTTTGCTTGCGGCCACTTGAACACCCAAACTACGTCATCTGTTCCAATGAAGAAACCAAACCACCATCTTTTATAAATTGCCATGGAAACCAAGTGCCTTCAATGAAACAAGCCTGAATAATTTTCAACTCAGAAGCTTGCACTGCTAAGAGTGGTTTGTGTAAAACTATTTTATAAACAAACTACAGAGCCTAAATGTGCAAATTACAGGCAAGACAACAAAGCCGCTTCTGAAGAAGAAAGGACCGAAGCTGCTGCGTAAGCCCATGCAGACAAGATATTTGTTGTTTAACCTCCTAGACAGCCATGGCCTTTCGGCTTATTGTCCATTAGAAAATTACTTCCATTGAGACCAGACATGGAGCAACACTGTTTTTCTTCCAGGTTATTAAATGGGTCAACCAGAGCAAAAGGTTATTAAGAATACTTAGTGCAGAAGGTGGTAGAACACAAAAGTGATTTTTTTTACTCTAACCTCCATTTGAAATGAAATTGGCCCTAGCTTTAGAGGGAACAAGAAAATGTTTGGGATTGCAGTGCATACTAACTCTACAGTGGAACTGGGCCTGAAAAATCTGGCTTTATTCTAAACTCTGAGGGTAATATGCCTCTGCCCTTTAGTCAGACTCTGTGCAAATTGTGAAATATTATTTTATTATTATACCAAGATTAAAAAACACTTTTACAAAAAAACAAAAACCTGTAAAAATGATTTTGAGCTACCTGAGGACAAATCATATCTTTAACCAGCCAGTTTTCCAATGCATTGTAAATTTCACTTAAACCTGTTGGTTATGAAAATTTGAAGATCCTTTTCCTTAAATTATCTCAGCTTTTAACTTCATTTAAAAAGACTTTTGTCTAAGAAGAATATTATTATTTTATGTTCTCTCAACACCCCAGGATTAAAAAAAACCTGCTTATGCAAGTAATTGGAATATAAGTATTAAATTATAACATTTGCGAGTATTAATATAAAAAGCACAACAAAATGTAGTGGAAAACGACAAAGCTTGATTTTTTAAAACAATTCTGTAGAAATGTTTGTGCAAATTCAGTAATTCAACTTAAAATATAATTTTACAGCTTATGTTCAATAAAGCCTCTTTCCAGGTAAGGTATGACAAGCAGTATGTGTGTTTGTTGAGAAATATTCACTTATCACTAAAATGAAATTAGTTATACAATTTATTGGTTACCATGGGATAAATCTTCAGTGTTCCACACACCTTAATGTCTGCAGAAAGAAATTTTAATAAGAACTCCCTAATGCACTCTCCTATATTTGTAATACATGCAAAAAGCAGTTAAACCTTTGAAGGTTAAATATGAAATATATATGAACCTGGAATTTAATGTCTATTTTCAGTCAGTTCAAAAGGGGACCAGTTTGAATATTTAGGTAATGATGGAATTGATCTGAACCAAGCCCTTTAAATTAAACATAATAAACAAATGAGTTTCATAACTTATTTGAATGAATTAGGCATATTAAAATTTTTTCAGAGTTTCACAGTAACCTAAACACTTTATCAGACCAAAGAGATTCAAGTACACGATATCTGGGGCATTTCTTTTACTTTTTACAAAATTTCTCTTCATCTTGACTTCCATTTTGTGGCAACTAGCCCCTTTTCTCCACTATCTCTTATCAGTAGATTACCCTTTTTAATTGATTTTCTGTACTCTCGTTCATGATAGTAGCAATGAAAATGTTTGAGATCTAAAAGGAGACTCAACTCATTGCCTCTCCCTCCCTTGATCTTTAAATTGATTTGAGTGAGGCTTTTGCAAAAAAATAAGAATTAAATAAAACAAGACTATTTTCAGAATATTTGAATATACATGTGTCCTTTTCCAGTAAACAATCAAATGTCCTATTATCCTAAGCAATCCTGCACAAAGAAACTACTGTAAGAAAAAGTTTCAATCCTACTACTAAGCATTTACAAAATACTAAAATCTTTCCTACCGTCTCAAACAGTAAGAATACACAATGCTTCAGAAGTTGATGAGAACTGGCTGGTACTTCACAAATTAATTTTGATTAAATTTTTTAAAAATTGCAGATGAATGTGAAGAACAAAGGGGCAATCAGAAGAAGTGCAAAGCAATCAGGCTTATTGAGATGGTAATAAAATGTATATCTCAAATGGGTTCTGGATCATTCACGTAAACCAACAAACAATTTGAATCAACATTTTTCACTACAGATCAAATGTTCAGTTGCTTTAATTGAAAGTACATGGATAAAATGCAGAAATTTTAAAAGACTGGAACAAGTGAAATGTAAATTTTGTTAAGTAACCTCTTCTTTAATGTTAGTAAAAATAATGAAACTTTTAAAACACCCATTTAGCAACTGCCTTCCTTTTCCTAATACTTTTTGTATTTATTATGAACTGGACTCACCAACATATTTTTCCTTTTCCATTTTGATAACATATTTAAAGTGTAATTGATGCCAATATTTTTTGTTCTTTTATAGAGAGGCACCAGGCAATGGAGTTTTTAATGTTCTGGAAGAAAGAATATACCATGTAATCTCTTATTGCCAGTAATTGATCCCAATTTTAATTTGGAGTATTATTCTATTTCATGAGTTCAAGAATGCTTGTCTCTCTCCATATTAACATCTCTGCAATTGGGCCCATTTTAACTGCAATTGGCAGCATTTCTTTGTAGTGATATGTGAAATGCATCATATATATAATGAAATTCACTGAAGTCACTAACATTGCCAGAAGTGCCAAACAATGCCTAATGTTACTACTTTTCAACAAACCCTAAAGTGAAAAAAAAAACACCCAACCATATTTGTAAGGTTTACATCAAATGCTCACTGACTATGCAGTATTTAAAAATAATGTAATTTTTATTTGGACCATTTAAAAAATCGGAGTCCTCTCTTTAAGTACATTATATATATACCTAGGTTCACTCTTTTTTTTTTTTTCTTTTTCCTGCTACGTGTTTTTTAATTCCACCACAAATCATAATATACCCCTGTTTAAAATGTTTCTTCCTTCAATGTTATTCACAGTACTTTGTCACAAGTTTGGCCTGTCATTAATTTTTCTTAAAGAGATTTGAAAGATGCATGGTGCACCACAATGTCATGCAATAGGCTAAACTAAAGAGGTATTTCATTGCACACATAACGCAGAATTGACTTCGGCATGGCAATGAATTTTGATAATTATAACATTGAGAATTACAACCCAGCTAGTCAGTTACATCATGTAATAGAGTAAAAACAATTCCATTCTTTTGTATTTTAAAATATGATGAAATACAAATTACAACTGTATTAACTTTTCACCAAACATGCATTTTTATTTTAAAAACTTTATAATAAACATATGTCAATAAAATGTGTAACTTGAAGAACAATTAATTCATTTAGTTATAAAGACTGTATGAACCTGACTGTGTTGTTTTTCATGATCGATTTTTCTTTGCTCTGATTAGTGATTTGAAAGATGGTGATGGAATAATCTGATTTTTATAGACTGATTTCCAAGTATTCTTGTGAATGCATATTATTTACCACAATACTTTTTTTTTTTTAATGTGCCTTTCAAAGATCAGGGCCAATCAACAGACATTTAAACTGGAAAAATTTTACCCCAAATTAATTTGCTTCTTGGTTGATGACTACTTTTTACTAATTGCTTCATCTGTGTCTCACCAAAGCAGAAGGTACACTCTTCTTGCAACTGGGTAGTTGATGTCAATGAGGAGTTATTGCATTTTCTGTGAAAACAATAAAATCATAGGGTTCACTCCCAAGCTATTTCCTTTCCTATAATGTTCCCTTTGTGACTAATCAGTTTATTAGTTTTCTTAGTGCTTATTTTTAAAAAGCAATGTCTGGCATTTTCTACTTCTATGTAGGAGAAAAGCTACCACAGAATGATCGGAACTTTTTTCAAATCTAATATAAAACGTTCTTTGCCAAATATGCATAATATTTATCAGTAAACATGTATGTTGTTATTACACAGAAAAAGAAAGACTAAAGACTTGAAATCTTTATGTGAACTATGTCAGTTCTGAATCAATCCATATCTTCATGTCTGCTTAGAAAAATAAGCGAGGCTTAGAGAGGGAGAAATATTCCATATATTTGTGTATGGATGACTTTATTAACATATTAATTTAAAGTTTAATAAATTAAGAGTGGTGATATCACTACCCTGAATGTACATTGAACATATTGAAATTAGGGAACTGGAATTCAAAACGTTGAGTAGGGCAGAGGTTAAACACTGGGTAGAAACTGAAATAGTTTTCTCAAGGAAATATTTACAACTGATTGAATTTAGTTTCAATTGTACTAACTTTCCATGAGTTGAGCTAAAATGTATTCTTATTTTTCAATAAAACAATGGGAAATTCTATAAAATAGGGATTAGCTTGTTAGTTTCAGTTCGTTTTTGTATGGATCTTAATTGTTGTCCTGGGTTTCCAGGATGTCATTTTTATTTCTTGAGTTTCATCAATATATTTAAATGTGTAAGTTTAATCAAATATACATTGTATTAAATTTATATTGAATATTAGTTTCATTTCAAATCTCAAAGTTTAGATTTAATTTCATTTTCCTTTTGATATTTTCCTCCTGCTAAATAGTTTCAGATAGCTGTATGTTATTTTCCCTTGGATTTTTTTTTCAATAAATGAAATTATGTTAAATACTCTATTAGTGTTTTGGGGAAATTTCTACTGTCAATAGCACTTAAGTTAGAAACAAAAAGATATTTATAAGAGCAATTATGTTTGCAATTTAAGATAAAAATGCCATCATTTCTCTCACTTTTGAAAAGCTTTTATAGACTCAACACTGTAGTGAGCACAATTAGCCCATTAAGATATGTGTGGATTTTTACATCCTTTCTAAGGGATCATTTATAAGATTGTGTTAAACAAGCAGGCACTAAAATCTTCCTGAATTAATGTGATTTAAGAATTATAACTCAGTTTAGTAATTCTGGGCTTCTGTATGATAGGTGAAATAATTGTGGTTTAATGGTGCTAATGTTATTCAGGAAGATAGTTTTAATCACATATTTCATGGGGACACTAGGCTAAATGTGAGTTTTCTGGGAGAAACAAATAATGTTGCTTGACAATGATTGAATGAACCAAAGCAGAAAGAGAATTCTAAAAATTAACTTGCGTATCATTGTTTCCCTACTGACATTTTAGCTTAATTTTATCTTTATTTTTGGTATTACATATCTGAATAAATCTAAGAAATTTTGGAAATGCAGGTACAATTAACATTAACAGACTCATTGACAGTGTTCAAAAGTCAACCCCCCAACTGCTTTCTAACTGTGCGTTAATTACCGTTTATTTTTCATATGCTTTTTTAGTTGAATTAAGGATCTTACCTATATTTGTATTCCTGGTAGTCTTTAGTTGTCTACATACTTGCTTCCCAAATGAAACTGTAACCTCTTCCATCGCAAGGATGTGTCATTCACATCTTCAGTAGTCTCTATTGAACCTAGGTAAATTGTAAGTCACGGTTCTATGGAGACTACTGAATTAATGATTATTGAAATAATTTATGATTTAGAGTCATATTTAGACCAGAATTTTTTCATTTAACCTAAAAATAAGCAGCAACTTCATCTTTCACTAATGAAATCAATGTAATTTCATAGACAGAAGAGATCTCCTGTATATTGAGAAGAAATGAGAAGCCAACTGAAGAAACAGTTTAACCATTTGCAACATAATTTTCTAGCACTTCTTACTTTTACAGAAAACAATCGTATTTCTTAATAAAAGAGCAAATGTCAATGTTTCTGCAAAGAAAATCATTGTATATTTAAACTAAGGAAAATTAGATGAATTCTGTATATTTTGTGTTAGATATCATAATTATACATGAAAATAATACTTTAGGGAATCTCTATAACTAAAATGTATTAATTATAGAATATTATGCTTCATTTTACATGAGTAGGATCATATAAACTCCAGCTAAATTCAAAGTCTTAGCTCCTTTCTAGTGTTCGTTGCAGTATATATTTCTTGGGATCTAAACTTGAAGTGTAGTATACTCAGACATGCAAATATTTTTCAGAGTTGTATGATAATTTGAATTGTAAAACAAAATTTTTAAATTAAGACTATTTGGGGATAATAGTTCACGCAGCAGAAACTAGATATTATGAATGGAACAAAATAATAAGAAACAAATTATTTTTCAAAATTGGAAACAGCCTTGAATAGAGAGGACTATTAGTTTTTATTATTTTAACTTGTTTCTGCCTTGAATTACATTTTTTTTTTTTTTTTTTTTTTTTTTGAGACGGAGTCTGGCTCTGTCGCCCAGGCTGGAGTGCAGTGGCCGGATCTCAGCTCACTGCAAGCTCCGCCTCCCGGGTTTACGCCATTCTCCTGCCTCAGCCTCCCGAGTAGCTGGGACTACAGGCGCCCGCCACCTCGTCCGGCTAGTTTTTTGTATTTTTTAGTAGAGACGAGGTTTCACCGTGTTAGCCAGGATGGTCTCGATCTCCTGACCTCGTGATCCGCCCGTCTCGGCCTCCCAAAGTGCTGGGATTACAGGCTTGAGCCACCGCGCCCGGCCTTGAATTACATTTTTTAATTTTCAAAACTAACACAATTTAACAGGTTGATGAGTCCAAAATATAAGGATTGTATGGTGCTAATATATGGCAGCCAAATAATAATTATTAAGTAAATGAAAAATAAGTAATACAATGTCTGTTTTGAATTTTTAATGAAAGAAACATACATCTTTCTTTTTTCAGATTTTGATAGTATCTTGTACGAGACTGAGATTTCGAATGTATCCAAAAGGCTTTTCCAATACAGTCGCATCTGGGCATGCTAGAAGGGTACCCATTCTGATTCAATCCCCCCACTATAGAATATGATGCAATTATTCTGCAATTTCTCACTCAGTTATCCATTCCTTCATCCTTAGCGTTACTTTTTTCCATTTAGTCTTCTTTTAAACTACAAATACTTTCATAAGACAAAGATATTAGTTCCTAATAATATGGGGCACATTTTATCAGATCAAAATCTTCCAATAACTAGAATAATAGACTGAGAAAACTTACCAGAAAGGACTAGGAAAAAGAAGGAGAAGCATGCTAAAAGAAGATGTATAGGACTTAAAAGACTACATTCATTTCATAATTTTCCTGAGAGTAGGTTCAGATCGCATACCCAATGCAGAAAATGTAGATAGAATGAGAAGAATGTCCACCTGTCAGATATATGCAGCGGATCAAAGAACAGAGTTGTAGAGTTTATAGAACAGAATCACAAACAATGAAGTCACAGAGATGGGAAAATATGAATAGGTATGGATAATGTAGTTTAAAATGAAGTTAGTTAAATGAGTGCTCACATCAGTACAAGAGAGACAAAAGGAAAATTTTGTAATCAAATGCATTTGGTAGAGACAGAATCTAGAAAGTGAAAATAAAGTATTCAAGTAAGTTTGAAAAGGAGTTGCAATAAACACATTTGCAAATATTTTACCGCATGATCTTCTTGCTTTCTCTTCTTTCCTTTTCAGTGACTATTTACAACTTGACTTCTCTCTCCACTTTCTCCTCACTGTATTATGTGAAGTCGCATTATGTAGGTTAGTTTAGAGTAAATTTTACTTTAAGACGTATTTCAACAAGCAAGTTCCTGTCTCAGAGTGCTTCTGCTCACACTTTTACTTTAGCGCTTTCTCATTAAGTAATTTTAATCAACTTATTTAATGTTCCTACAACTCAGCTTTTTTCTCCTGTAAAATAGGGATAATAGCAAGAGTAATAATATGGTATCTCACAGGATTCATGGGAGGCTCAAATAAGATAATCTGTGAAAAGCACTTAAATAATTTCCTAGAGCATAGCAAGCACTAAAGAGCACTCTTTATTGATATGCTTCCTATTATTAGAGAAAGAAAAAGAAGAATATTGAAAATCATGATGTCTGTTACAATGGGCATGTGCCAAGTTTGGAAATGAGCATCATCAAGTTACTTTCTCTAATAATCTTACTTCAAGCCCATGCTTACACTTACACTCATACACACACAGCATTTACATAACGATTTATCATTTTCAAAGTGTTCTGAAACTCATTATTTTATCTGTTCATGGGTTAGTAACTTACACACAGTATATGTGATTCTACATATGATGGAAGACTTAAGATTTTTTTTTTTCCAGAACTCTGACTCTTACGGCATGTAGAAGGGCACCCTTTCATGTGTGACCCCGGAGCAAAAAACAAACAAACAAACAAACAAACAAAAACAGTGCTTAATAAGCAATGTCTCTTGTATTTTAATATCCAGTGAACCTGCATACATTAACAAATCTAAAGCAACATTATTTTACGTAGCATGAAGAAGAAAAAAAAAATCTGTTTTTATTGTGATTACGGGAACCACCAGTTTTAACAGTTAGTCCTATTTCAGAGATGTTAAAGTGTTCTTAAAAATTAAACATTAACTGGCCGGGCGCGGTAGCTCATGCCTGTAATCCTAGATCTTTGGGAGGTCGAGATGGGTGGATCACCTGAGGTCAGGAGTTCAAGACCAACCTGGCCAATATGGTGAAACCCCGTCTCTACTAAAAATACAAAAATTGGCTGGATGTAGTGGCAGGCACCTGTAGTCCCAGCTACTTAGAAGGCTGAGGCAGGAGAATCGCTTGAACCCAGGAGATGGAGGTTGCAGTAAGCTGAGATTGTACCATTGCACTCCAGCCTGGGCAACAGAGCAAAAACTCCTTCTCAAATAAATAAATAAATAAATAAATAACATTAAAATTGATAAAATATGGTATCATTTATAATTATTCCAGATACTTCATTCGAGCCTCATAGAAAACCTGCTTTGTGTATTAGAATGCAGCCAGATTGGGACTTTAATGTTAATCAAAACCTCCTAGGATGGTTGTTGACAATTCAGATTCCAAGGTTTTGGCACTAGAAGTTTAGAGTCAATAGAGATGCAGGAAGGGAGAGGGCCTAGGTTTTAAACAAGCTGCTTAAATAATTCTGATGTATATGATCAAAAAATCAGAATTTGGTAAACATTGGTGTAGTGGAAAGAACATACATTCAAATCCGGATTTCACCATTAGTAGCTGTGTGACTTTATGTAGATGGTTTAAATTATCTGTTACTTAGTGTCTCTTGGACACATCGTAGAACAGTCTGGAGCCAGACTGCCTGTATTCTTCCTTATACAATTTCCCTCCATTCCTTCAGGTGTAAAAGGGGGTAGTATGTTGCCTAATTTATGAGCTATATGTAAAACACTTAGAACATTACTGGTAAATAAGAAGTGCTACATAAGTGTTTACTCACCTGTAAAAAAAGGCACAGCAATAATAATACCCATCTCATAATGCCATGATGATTAAATGAGGTAATGCATATCAGGTGTAATATTTAGCAAAGAAACCATTTTGGATTTTTTTTTCCCAAAATAATGGCTTAATGCAGTAATCTGTCTTCTAAATAGTTTTAAATTTTTGTTCATGAATAACCCTTTTTTTAACCTTGTTTTATCTTGAGGATAGACAAGGAAGAATTTTCCACGACATTTTAATGATGCAAATATTTTCATATTGTTATGTAACTGACATAAATTATATTAGCCCTCAAATGAAGTAAGTTCTCTGGTATTACTTTCTAATATAAATGACTTCTGAATAATCATGCTTATTTTAGAATGTAAAAGTTAGAAAAATTAGACATGTATTAGTGAATAAGCACAAGTTTGGCATTCTTCAAAAGTTAATCATTAATATTTATATATGTACATATATTATAGACAGAAATGTTGCTAATTTGTAAAAATTTAACCTTTTATTTTGACATAGATTTACATGCAGTTGTAAGAGATAACACAGAGGTTTCATATACACTTTACCCATTTTCCCCCAATGATAACTTTTAAAACTGTAGTACAATATCACAAACACATTGACATTGATACAATCCACTAATCTTATTCCCCAGGTTTATTTGTGCTTGCATGTAAGTGTGTATTTAATTCTGTGTATTTTAAACACATCCGTAGGTTCATTATCCATCACCACAGTCAATACACAACAGTTCAACCACCACAAGGATTGCTTTAGTGTTGCCTTTTGACAATACATCTCCCTTCAGCCAGCCAATTCTATACCACTGGCAACAATTAATCTGTTCTCCATTTCTACAGTTTTGTCAATTCAAGAATGTTACATAAATGTATCATACACTACGTAAATATTGGGGAGTTGCTTTTTTCAGCCTAATTTCCTGGAGATTTATCCAAGTTGTGGTATGTATCAATAGATTGTGCCTTTTTATTGCTGAGTAATGTTGTGTAGTATGCACGTACTACATTTTGTGTAACCATTTACCCATTGAAGGACATCTGGATTGTTTCCAGTGCAGGGCTATTATAAATAAAGCTGCTATGAACATTCATGTACACATTTTTGTGTGAACTTAGATTTCCATTACTCTGAGATAAATGTCCAGGACTATAATGGCATGCAACATAGTAGTTGCATGTTTAGTTGTATAAGAAACTGCCAAATTGCTTTCCAGAGTGAGTATATCATTTTGCATTTCTGCCAACGATGTATGAGTGATCAAATTTCTGTACATTCTCACCAACATATGTTATTGTCACTGTTTTGTTTTTGTTTTAACTATTCTGATAGGTGTATAGTGATATCTCATTGCAATTTTAGTTTGCATTTTCCTAAAGGCTAATAAAGTTGAACATCTTTTCATTTGCCATCTGAATATCCTCTTCTGTGAAATGTCTAACCATGTCCTTTGTTTGTTTTATAATTGCATTTTTAAATTGTTTAGTTTTGAGAGCTCTTTTTATATTCAACATCAAAGTCATTTGCCAGAAATGTGTTGTTCAGATATTTTCTCCCCGCCTGCACCTTGTCTTATCCTTTTCACATGGTATTTTGCAGAGAGAAAGTCTTTAGTTTTGATAAGGTCCAAATTATTTATTTTTCCTTTATGGATTGTGTTTTTTTGATGTAAAGTCTAAGGATGCTTTGTCTAGGCTTAACTACTGAATATTTTCTTCCCGTTGTAATTTTCAAATCAATGTTGCCCTTATCTTAAAATAGAAAATAAAACAAATTTTTAGACTTGTATTATGTTAGGTACATTTATTTTAGCTCAAAGTACTGGCTTTTTTCATAGCAATGATGAAATATGTAAAATTATCAAATGTGGTCAAAAGTTAGATATTTTAAGTATTAAATCTAAATTTAGAAGGTAACACTTAAAGTTAATTATATATTATCTGACATTCCACAGAAACATTCGTTTAAGAAAGAAGAAAGTTGCCTCTCTTTATCCCAAAACATACCCACAGATTATAACCTTGAATTTTTTGAAATACCCTTTAATATCACTATAGGAATTATATAATGTAAAAAATCAGACAGTCATACAAATAATTATGTACAAGGATATTGTGGTAGTTTATAATGTTGAAAGAAATGGAAACGATCTAATTGCCCATCAGAAAGGGAGAATGACATAAAGCATTTGTGCTCTTATATCTACTCCAGCTTTAATAGCACAGTGCATCCTGAGGACAGCTGACTGCATGAGAGATTTTTTCAGGAACCAGGACCTATCCATGATTGTAATCCAAAAGTGTCAGACATTTACCACCACCATAACCAGACACTCTCCTGTTTACCCACCCTGCACCACAGCCTTGGATCAACTCCTCAGATTTCCATCCCTGAGAGAGAATAGCTCTGAGGAGCCTGTTTTATAGACACCCAGAGTTCTCCAGTGAGACCGAGTTTATTACTCACCATGGTCCCTGGATCAAGAGCAATCCTTTATTGGTTGTCTTAACTTCCCTTTCTCATTTCCTCCCATCTCAAAATTTACTGGCATCACCATCCAGATAAAATACTGCATTGAAACCCTTGTCTCAAACACTACTTATGAAAGAACCGAACAATGATTTATTTGTAGAATAGAGAAGCAAGAATCTGTTTAAGAAAATGGGCTCTAACTTAACATCGGATATATGTATTAACATATAAATATGTCCACTATATATTGTTTAGCTAAAAAATACATAAAGTTATATGTCATCTGATACATTTATAAAAACATGTATACCCTAAACTGCTAGGATTCTTCCTGCCTGGTAGATATAGTGAAGCAGTTTCATTTTTTATTCATTTTCTATTCTGGGTTCCTTCCCCCCGCCCCCACATTGAACATATGTTAGTTTTGTTGTCTTAAAAAAGGAAGGAAAACACCTGATGAGAGAAAAGGAAGAAAATTGTTCAGTGCAAGGAAAGGTTTTCTTTGGAGTTTTTATTTTTCAAAAGTGAATCTTTTCTAGATTTGGCCTAGGAAATAAAGCTTTAGCATTCTACAAGGGAAGTATAATACAGTAAGGAGAACCACATCTGCCTAGTGAAGTCCTAGGGATGTGCTGGGATACAGAAAACAGGATAATTATCAAAGGCAAATATCACTTAATGGTGCACATTGGCAGAGGAAATCAAGTAGGTTGAAGAGTCAAATTATGCTCTACTTGGTGAAGCATACTTAATTCAAAGTTTAGGTTGGGAATATTAGTTGGAAGAAAAGAAAAAATCTTGATTGTGAGTTCATGAAAACTATAATATGTGTATTAATGATTGGTAACAATGACGAGTTTAAATGCCAGAAGAAACATGTAGAATTTCTGTGTTAGAATATAATGGACATGAGCTTAAGACTACTTTCCCACTTTTATCCCTTCTTTCCAGTACACTAATTATTTGTTGATCTCAGTTATAGTCTCTCAATTGTATTTATTTGTTCTGGAAAATAGTACACTGCATATGAAAGTAACCGCCATCACAGTGAATGCATTTCTTTTCATCTCACTGGCCTGGCTAGCTCTGTTGATTTGGGCATGTGGTAATGAGGCCAGTGCTGTAGATTCAAACCCCATCCTAATTAGCTGTACATGGAGAGATGAACTCCATGGAAAAACCTGCTACTCTTGGCCAAACATCGGACCAATGCTTATTATCAGTCAGAAATGGGACTAAGATTGTGCAGCTAAATTGATGGTTTTCATTACCGTTATTGAATAAAAATATCAAAACTTTGTTTTTCACTGGTGTATTAATACCCTATGCTTCTCCAGTATTCCCCTTGTCTGGAATGGCAGCAACAGTCACTAAAATTTAAGGCAGAAAACTGGGAATCAACCTTGATACCTCCACATTCTTCATTCCCTCTATTCAATCAACCATCACATCTATTTGTTTTGCCTTCTGAATATATTTCAAATCTATCTTGTCATGTCTAATGTCACTACCCCAGACTAGGTTACCATGTACTCTTGCTAGAATATTGCAATAACTTCTTCTTGTAGACCTTTACAACCAATCCTGCCATCTCTAGTCATTCTCTGTTATACCTTATGTGATTGTCTTAAAATGCAAATACTATACACATTCTCCTTCTTAAAGCCTTTTAAAATCTTCCCATTGCTCACCAAATAAAGACAGAATTCCTTAAAGTAGGACATAAAGCCTGTATGACCTGGTTTCTTCTCACCAATCCAGCCTTATATCTCCCGTTTGGTAGGCACTTGGTACTCCCCAGGACATATCATATTTCATAATCTATCATCAGATTTAAATAAAGAAATGAATGATTATCCTACCACCTTCACTCACGTTGCTTCAGAACTTTTTTTTTTTTTTTTTTTTTTTTTTTTTTAGTTTCCCTAGTGCCACCTCCATACTCAGGGTTGTGTCTGCTTTTGTTTTGTCTCCTAATGCTCTAAACCCCTCTTCCTTTGTCCAGTTCATTCCTGGTCTCAGCTTATACATGCAAACCTCTGAAAATCCTTTCTTTATCATTTAGGCCAAATAGGTTTTTTTCTATTATATTTACCCTTTCCCTTAGAACATTCCTCAAAAGTTTAATGAATATTTGTGTGTTTTATTATTGTCAGTTAATTATCAGCTTATTACACTGTAAGCTCTAGGAAGCCAGAGGAAATATGCTTGTTTTGCTTACTTTTAAAAAAATTCATAGGAGGGTTTCGAATATTTGTTAAAAGACAATGAATGACTATATTTCCCCTCTATTGATCCCTTAGAAGCCAAGTCCAAAGATTTCCCCAAAGATTCATTCTCTTCAGTTATTTTAGACTGTTCATCACACTTTTTAATTTTGAAATTAAAACATATTCGTGTTACTATGTTTGCTGATTTTTCTTAATTGTTTTGAGTGCTATCTATTGCTTCACATACCACCTATTTCTTCTTTTATCTTCAACTGTGGTTATTTTCCAAAGGTCTATGTTCATCCCACCCATTACAAGAACTATATCTCAATAGATAATATCCAAACTGACTTCAATCTCTCAGACTACATTTGTTATATAGATTCAAAATTTATGATGAATCATATACGCTACAGCCCAAATCAGAAACCAGTTTCCTCTTCATCACTAAAAAACGTTTTTTCTCCTAAATTATGATATCCTTCTGAATTCTCTATCTTGGTTAATTTGGTCACCATTATGCTCCCATTTTTCCAGTCAACTATGTTCAAGTATATTCAAAACCCATAGAATCATCTTTGCCTCCATATGTTGTATCCAAAACTTAATCAATATTGCTTCCTTATTCTGTCATCTCTAACCCTTTTAAAATTTCATTCTGCTTTCAGAGAAATTCAGACAGAACCTGTCTTGACATTGTAACAGCATACTAACTCATGTCATTACCCTTGTACCCGAGATTCATCATCACAACCGTGTGAAATCCGTCCTCCTAAAGATAGTTGTACTCCTTTACAAGAATGTGGAGCCTCAAATATTTTGGTCCCCTGCTCAGGGATCCTTAGTATCTACCTATTGTATGCTGACTAAGGTACAAACTCCTAAGTGAGTACCCACAATTTTTCTTAAATGTTTATAATATATCTTGCCAGATTACTATGCATTGCAATTTTCCTGAAAAGCATACTCTCCACCGAACATATTCACACTTTCTAAATTCTTTAAGCTTTATCTTACTATTCCACTTGACTTAAGTGACTTCTAGCTTATGATCTTGAGGTAGGAGTCCTACTCATTCTTGAACATTCGTGTCAAATGCTACTTTTTATTCTGATAACCTTCTTGAACTCCGTAACACATTTTGGCAGCTCTTTTATGAATACTTTGCTTTATATCATAACTATTAGGTCCTTGTCTTATTTCCTTAATGGAGACTGTAAGCTCCTTGAGAGCAGGTATTATTTCTTATTAGTTTTATGTTCCCAGTCATGCAATTTCAAAGATTGGCATATACCAGGTGCTCAATTAATATTTGTTGAATTAAACTAAATATATAGGAAACCAGGCTAATAAAAATGTACATATATAGAAAAGATTCAAGAAATCATTAAAATTTGTACATCAGAATGTATAGAATAAAGACTTTATTGTTCCTGCTGTATCATTTGTTTTATTATAAGATTTAATATTATTAATGCTTATAGGATTTGTCTTCAAATTATCTAATAAAACCTTAATGTGATATTCCCAAATGTTCTGTGAGATAGTCAGAATAAATAATAGAATATTCATTCTAAAGATCAGCAAACCGGAGTACAGAGATTTTATAACAGACCTACTAAGGCCCCAAAACGTGACGCGCAGAGAACTAAAACCAGAGTCTTTTAACATTCATCACCATTTTACACTGTCTCATAATCCCAGTAATATTTGTTTGCAAATATAAAATGAATTAATGTATCAATGGTGTTTGATAGTTTAATTTTTTTATCTAAAGGCATAATATATGTAAACATATTCTGAATATTCTTAATGATGATGGGAAGACTGACAAAACTAATGCAAAAACAAGAAATGGCAATAATTAGAATTTATTAGTTATTTATAATTATATAGGCACACATGCATAAAATTAGGAATACATGTTTATGCATATACATATATGTATGTGTATATGAATATATATGCACACACAATTTGTTGTAAATGTATGTAGATAGATCAGCACATATACATATATAGCTTATGACTGAAAATTCTAGGTACATAATTATTTCTCCCAAACATCTTATAATTTAGAATAAATGTTGTGAGAATTATCTCTCAGAAGCTAAACTAATTTCTTGACGAGGGATCATGAATCTGTATATAATATAGAAGTTCAAAGGAGAAAAAATTGGAAAATATTTACATTCTTCTCAAAATTTGATCATGTTCATTCTAGTTTGAAATTATCTGTAATGTATCAGCATAAACTAAGGTTCATATAACTGTAGCCACTTCAATTATTTTAGTGTTATTTGTACACAGCAGTCTTCACATGAATAAGTCAGATTCAAATCCCCTTGTGACACTTTGCATTTTGGATTCAGAGTCATGTTGAAAATTGTACAAGGAAGACATGGTGTTTAAACTTCAATAGTCTTCTTCATTCATCCTTAGCATTGAATACAGGCTCAAGGGAAGAACTGGAATTTCCATGGTAATAATATGAAATGTTTTCACATCAAAAACATATAAAAGACTTTTCTGACACACTAAGTACTTGGTGTGACTAAGATTTAAGTGCAAGTGCACTGATATTGCTAAAGAAATGACATGACTTAGTTGTAAGGAAAATCTATTCGTAACTTCCCTTCACCCCGTTTGTCAAGAAGTACTATGACTGTTTCCAAATGGCTATAAATATTAAGAAGGAATTTCTAGACTGTTAATTCTATGCTGAAATTGAGTAGAGATAAACTTCATAAAGGCAGAATTCAAGTAAGTCAGTCAAATAAACAGGATTAATGTTTTTATTTATAATGAATACGCAAAGGAGAATGTCATGCCTCTTCTGAAAAGATTTCCCAGTATTGCTACTGCTAATTTCTTTGAATAAATTTATTTTCTGTCCCAAAGAATAAGCCTAGAAAAATAACAATTTCGCAACTTCATAGTATAAGAGCAATGTCCTACATGAAACATAATTTCTGTTAGAAAGGAAAAGTTTGTTCTAAGAAATATTTGCTGACAAAAGGAACATTTAGGTCTTTTAAAAGTAGTTTAAATGATATTATTTGTTTTGTCAAATTTCTCTGAGTTTTTTTGTGGGTTTTTTTCCTACATTTGGATTTATATTCTTTTTAATTGTAAGTTGATTGGGTGCTTAGTATTGAGGGAAAGGCAGATGGGTTGCCTGTACTAACTAGAGTATAGGCCTTACAACTCAGCTGGAGTTAGACTATTCTGCTTTCTTTTTACTTCTGAATTCGTTTCTTCAAGCATGTATGAATTTCACAGAACTATACAGTATGCTATTACAAGTTAGGCATGCTGCTTAGAACTTGGAATGCAATGTGAACAAGATGTATGACACTGCCCATTCTCAAGTTAATATCATCAATTTAAGTGAGCTTTTGCTTTTTTATATTTAAGGCAATCTAGTCTCAGTCTTCTTGGTGGGAAACAGTAATAAATCTTGAATGAAATATTTACGTGCATACTTGCAGTAGCTCTATTCAATTCTCAGTAAAATGTTTCTTAAATATACCGTACCCACCCAGTATTTGTGAATGTTGGATCTACTCTTGGTTTTGCATTGCAACATTAAGGAGAATCACATTGAAAATAAGATAACACTCTGCCTCCACAAACTACTCTTAGCCCATGAACCCAGTATCCCTTTATTTTGTGAAACTGCTATAGTGACAAAATATGGTGGTCGTGAATGGAGGGAATGCAGACACTCTGGAGAAAGGATGCTGTGAGGCTCTGTCAAAGTCAGTTGCTCAGAGCCCTCACTTCTCTCAGATCTGGTATTTTGCAAAATCATTAGTTAGAGCTATAAGGCAAGTGTATTAAAAATCCTGGGGGTATAACATAAGCAAACTATCTTTTTGTGAGGTTAGCTCTGACCCAAAACCTAAATTTAATTTCAAAAAAGAAATATACTTACCAGGAGCTTAACAAAATCTGTGATGCTGTGCAGTCAATTGAGAAAGAAGTTATATTTAAAGAGTCTTTAGGTAAATATGCCCATTTCTAAAGAAGCTATTACAAGCCTGACTTTCTTTATCCTTAAGTAAATTAATACTTATCTGATTAGCTATTGCAAGCAAACCTTCCAGGGTTGTGTTGCAAGTATAAAGGAAGAATAACCTAGAAATAACATCATTGGATTTAGAGGACTACCTGTATTTTGTTTCAACCACATTCTGTCCCCAATCTATAGAAATTTCCGCAGATTGAATGATTCTGTAAAGTGACAATTTTCAGTGATATTATAGTTAAAGTTGTTTCATTTTTGTTTAATCAATTTCTAAGTTGTAATAAAATGGTTCTATTTACAAATGTAATGGGCTTTTTTAAAATGATGGGTTCAAGAATGTATCTGTCTTCCTTTTCATTTGATAATAAGAACAACAACAAATCAGTGGCATCTGTGAGCCAGGCATTGTTCTATGTGTTAAGAACACAACAGGATAAATGACAAAAATACCTACACTTATGTAGCTTACATTCTAATAGAAGTATAAACCACCACCTGTGCCACCACAAACAAAACAAAATATACTGCTTTATACGTTGAATTGTGACAAGTGCTATGAATAAAAAATAATAATAAAGCCGGGGAGAAGGAAAGCATTGGAATTTTAAGATGTTGCAAGATGATTTGCTCTTCATAGGTTTAAGAACAGTTTAGGAAATTAATTGAAATGATGTATGACAAAGAAATAAAGAGAAAAAAAGCATTCATTTGTATCAAACGAAATGAATGAAAATTACCTAAAAATAAATCTTTTTTCTTTCTTTCTCCCCTAATAGGAGGAACAGAAAAAATCAAGAATTGCACATGTATAGAAATAATTCAAAATCAGATATCTCTCAAACAACTATGCTAGGATTCAAAACTATAACTGATTTTTAATAGAATTTTAAAATATAAAAATTGTGATATTAAAATTCATATGAGGTGTGTTGATTATTGTACATATCTCACTTCTCTTATGCACCATATTTTGTTTTAGAAGATGGATAAAAGGGGCTATTTGCAGGCAAGCTCTCACACTTTTGCTATAAAAAAATTAGAGATGTATTTACCGTCATTTACAACTTCTGATGTGTTAAATACCTTTAGAAAGAAGAAAATTATTACATCAAAAATTGAATTGCTGTCTATAATAAGTAGCGTGAACATTATAGTTAGTATCCAAGCAATTACCTTACATTTAGAACACTTAAATCTTTATAGTTCTGTGTGAGTTACTTGCAAATTAACTCAGTTTTTGTTATATATTGTTTACCAATTCAAAGCTGGGTGTTCAGATTATTTACTGAATCTGACCAATGTTTTCTGATTTTGACTCCTTGTCTCTCCCTCTCTCCAAAAGGCACATACATATGAAAAATAAGTTTCATAATTTTAACTCTAATTGATTTCTAAATATAGAGAAGTCAATTGCCTTTATCTTTAAACTTTTCTCCAATCTATATTTCCAGAGAAAACATCCAAAATTTTAGAGTCCAACTCCTATCTTTCTTTGCTTGATTATCTCTCTTGAATCTGATCAGTAAGCAAATTCTACCAGTAAGTTCTTCTTCCCATCTCTTTGCATTACTGATTTTATTAATATATCCTTTGCTCTCTTGACTATAAATTTTGCTCATGATATCTTCCTTTCCAAGGTATCTTCTTTTCTTTCTGCACAAAATGGCCTTATGCATACATATTCGTTTTCTTAAATTCTAGTTTTTCAATACGCTGTCTTTTGCTGTTTTCCACTAAAATATCTTTATTATTTTATGTTCATGTGGGCTTGTTCCCTCATCACTTATTAGCATGGCTTATATTATTTTGTCTTGCTCTAATTTAATATTATGTTTTATCGATTTGAATCTTGGCAAATGCTGAGCATTTTAGGAAAATAAAGCCCTACAATTCTTCCTGTCCTCTGAGATAAGTGGACATTGGGGGAGATAGCTATTACTGAAGGGATCAAAGTTCAGTCTAGCAATTCAAAATTTAATCACCCTATCAGACCCAATTTATGTGTTCCCTCTTCCATGATGCACTTCTTAGCTGAGTTAGTTTTGGCTTCCTCAATTTTCCCAAAATATACTCTAACTACCTAATTTGTTTATAAGTACTCTTTAGACATCTGTCTTCTCTCTCACACTGTGAACTCCTTATTTAAATTTATCCCTAGAACAAACAGTGTCAAGCACAAAGCATTTACTAATTAATTTGTTATTAAATTAAATTCCATTGAATTACAGCACAAACAAAGATCCAAATGGCAAGAATGTTAACTTGGGGCTAAGCCCCAAAATTTTGAGTCAGGGTTCCTTAAATCTTTCTGTCTAATATTAGCTTCGGGTGGGGCTGAGTTTAGAGTTAGTTGTTTTCGGTTGTAGAAAAAGGGACACTCTAGAGCAGGTATTCTAAGAAATAAGAGAAGCTACAAAGTTGGGAAAAATACTGATAATAAAGAAAGAGAAAAAGTAGTTTATAATGTCTGAGAGGAGAGAAGATGTGGAGAGACATGCTATGCATATAGATGATAGAACCCCACAGATTTCTGCTGAGCTACCTTGTAATCATAACCAGAACTACGAGGTCTGCTTCGAGGCAGTCTGTATTCTCAAGTCTTTTGTTTTTCACTGTATGTTTTTCCAAGTGAGGCCCATATTTTTAAATTGTCCTTAACTCAGTACATATTCTTAAAATAAACCATCATCCACATTTTTTAAAGCTCGCCAAATGAAACATGAACATCGTAGTTTGAGAACCATGACCTGAAGGTATTGTCCACAGCTCTTATTGATGAATAAATAGGGCCAGGTACGTGGCTTATACCTGTAATTCAGCAGTTAGGGAGTCTGAGTTGGGAGGACTGCTTGAGCCCAGGAGTTTGAGGCTACAGTGAGCCTCTATTGGACCATTGCACTCCAGCCAGGGGGACATAGCAAGACTCTGTCTCTTAAAAAACAAACAAACAAACAAACACACAAACCAAAAGAGTGAATAGTTAAAAAGTTCAGAAGCATCCAGTCAACCCAGAGAAGCACACACCTGAGGTCTGTGAGGTGCCATTTCAGCCAAGATGACTTAGTAATACTGTGTGACTGACTGACTGAAGACTATTTCTGCAGTGTAGGTTCCTGAAAGGTAGTGAAGATAGATCTCTGGGATTTGTAGCTCCCCAGATCTGGGACATAAGAAGTAGGTGAAGTTTGTAGAGCAAGTTTGCCTCACTTACTGCAACATAGAGCAAGAGGATCCATACAGTGGAATGCAATGTAAAGCCCCCGAGCTGGGGAGGCAAGTGAAAGATGTAGCCCAAGCCAAAATAAATTCCCCATGCCTAGAGAGACTGTTTAAAATTAAGTGTCTTCTCAAGGAAGTTTTTGCCTTTCTTCTCATTGATCCTATAAACTACACAAGAGATTGTTGTAGGACGACTTTCTCCTTGCTTCAGCTAAAAGCTGGGTTCTTATCACACAACCAGGAAAGATTAGGCTCACAGACACATAGAAGAGTGGGAGAAACGGAATTTGTTGGGTGAAAAGGTAAAAGGAAAAAACAACACAGCAAAGCCAGAGAGGGGTTCCTGTTAACAGGCCCGCATCTCGCAGACTGAATTCCAGGTTCCCATCCTGGAAAAGGAGAGGCCAGGTTCCTCCCTACTGCAAAAGGTGCAAACTTACTGTAGCTCCACCCATTTCTCCCAGTGCACAGGCCGGTGGGGAGTTCCCCAGGGACCCCTTTATACTTGACTGTCTCAAGATAATGACCACCATAGAAAGGACCACAACTTTATCATCTCCAGTGTGTGGCTGCTTGTGTTACATATGATTGATCATAAGAATTAGATAAATTGCCACAGGCATTGAAAAACAGTCATCTTTCCCTCTTCCTTTTTGTCCCACCCTCTGAGAGCAAGGACAGTGGAAAGGCCACTTTGAGAGAAGCACACCAAGTTTACCCACCCTACAATGCATGCTACTGGGATTTTACTTACCCTGGTAGCGGGGAAGGGGAAGAACATTAAGTAAGTATGAATCTACATTTTAAATCTGTAGGATACAATCGCAGTAACTGAATCACATTGTTGTGATAACCCAAGGTGAATAACAAGTCATGGAATCGGACTAAAATATTCAAAAGTGATCTTGATGCTCAGCAAAAATAATGGTAACAGAACAGAGTGGGTAAGAGTTACAGGTAAAATAAAGTCATTTTATGTTTATACTTGACAGAGATGAAACTCTTCACAGAGTGCAGCAGAACATTTACAGAAGCAAAGCATAAACAAAGTGGTTTCATTATCTGGCTTATAAGCTGACTCTTGATCTATATCAGCTCGTTAAATGACACCAACATGATGGAAGGACACCATATATTTAAGGATAACAGCAATTTCCGAGTGATTTTAAACCTCCAATTAAACACTGCCCTTACATCAATTCCTCTCAGGATTACAGAGCTTGGTTTACCTCTCACCAACTAATTAAGAAGTGAAATGCCAAGAAATTAGGATGCCTGAAAACACATGGTGAATTATGCTGAACTTTTAGAATTGAAACACGGAGGGTGAATTAGATCGTCTGTAACATGTGCTTATGCTTTGGAAAGCGCATCATGTTAAAGATGCTGCTTCTCTGATTGTTACGTTGACAAAGGTGAGCCACACGGCAGTGAGAGATAATGGGTGGCTTTAAATGAGCCATAAAGGAAGTCTATTGACTAAAACTAATTACTTGTTACCCATGGTTGCCTTTGATAACTGAGTAGTCATTTCTTGCAACATAGAAAATTAGAAATATGGGATTATGCCTTCAATTTGGATAAAAACTAACCATTGTTTTCTTAGTAAAAAATTTTGATGCTTAAAGAAAAAAAAATCCTGTAGAGTTTTAAATGTGGCATTCTGCATTGTGGTTGGGAAGGTATAGTCTTTCAGCTATTGGAAGGATCTGCCAAATTCCTTCTCATTCTGTGATATCATTTCCTTCTAACCTTTAATAAGGTATAATTGACAAATGAAAATTGTATATATTTAAGGTGAACAGTATGACTTTTTTATATACATATATTGTAAAACAATTGCCACTATCAATCTAATTAGCATATTTGTCACCTTTTGTGTGTGTGTTGAAAAGATTTAAGATCTACTCTCTTAGCAACTTTCAGGCATACATAGTATTGTTAACTATAGTCATCATGCTGTCAATTAGGTCTCCAGAACTCTTTCATCCTACATAATTGAAACATTGTACCCTGACACTTCCGTTTCCCTCCGTAACATAGAATATATTACTTTTACATGAGGTTTTTCACAGTGGATGCAGTTAAATGTAAAGACAAAATGAAAATGTAGCACTGAATTATTTACTAGAGTATGGGTATGTGGCTTCTTTTATTGCATAGAGGAACAAATTTTGCATTTTGAGAAGAAAAAAAATCTTTGGCAGCATCTTCTGAAGTATCCATTATTTAGTATTAGATGGCAAAGGGGTTTATTATAAATTTTAAAGAGGCTATATAATTCTAATGGCCAACCATGTAATTCTTTGGGCACAAATTCTTTTTTCATAATCATTACTAAGAGAATCTGAAAGCAAATGTACTACCATCACTGGCAATTACAAGTGCCAAATTATTAAGTGCATTAACAATTTTAGGCTACTGGAGTTGCACTTAATGCACTGGAGTAGCAATTTACTAAATGGACCTAAGTGGCCTGAAAGATCTAATGCACCCCACAAAGGTAAGCACTCAATCACTTCATTACTATTGGATTATCTGTATATTCAAGGATTGCAGGAACGAAAATTATCATTAAAAATGAAAAAGGGAAAAATACACCATAACATAAGCAGTTAGGTATTGCATGTTCTTAAGAAGTTAGAAACTTTAAGAGCCTTTTTGGAATATTAAATGGATTAAGTTTGATGTGACAAATTGTAGTTGACAAAGTTAGTTTTCTCTCAATACTTGAGATTCAAAGTAAGAACTATCCTGAAATCTTACTGCAAATGCTAAACACCATAATGTGAAGCTGTTCAAAGGAAAAAGGGAAAAAAAAAACCACCCATACATAAGTAGAGGGCTAATTATTCAAGGTTATTCAATTAACAAGCAAAAAGTATATCTGACCTTATAGATATAATGTTTAATTACATAAGGACATGAAGAACACAAGAGTATAAACATGGTACATATATTGAAAGGTTAAAGAAGTTTTGATTAATTAGTGTATTTTATTTTCATATTTCAGCTCAGGCTTCAAAAAGAACACCACATACAATAGCCCCTGAGTTTGCTTTTTTAAATAAAAATAAGTTTACTTTAAGAATTGCTGATTCTGAATCTTGCAACCAGCTATCTTTATGCTAGTCTACTTTAAAATGCTTTTACAATGGACGAATATTAATGAATAGATTTAATAATCAATCTCTTATATGAATTCTACTCAGTTATAGATATAAAAAGCCCATGGTATATTGAGAGCCAAAATTATTTTGAAACACATTTTGTAGATGCTTCGTGTCATAGTCTAGGATATTTTTGGTTTGTGTTTTTGCCTGGCATTGTTGATCACAGGAACAGGTTATTTCAGGTAGTGCAGGTTAGAAGTAAGGATGTGCCTGGGTATAAGAGAACCCGACTTTTACAACATCGAGGAGGAGGAACTTTTATTGGCTGGAGAACAGAATTCTTTTTAAATCTAAGGCTTGTATAAGCAACAAAACGTTAAGAATGTGCATGATACAGCTCTCCATTTACAGTGCCTCAACTGTCTCTGTATGTTTATTTCTATCTGAATCGATTTTCCTCTCTTTCTGCTACCAATTGGCTTTCCTATGCATGCAATAAATGTTTACTGAATGCCTATTATGTGCCAGATTATATTCTTGGCATTTGGAACTTGAACATCAGTGAACAAAACAGATACATATCCAGATTTCCTGAGTGTTTATCTTAGTTGTGGAGAGACTGATGATAAACAATAAATATCATTTGTAAAGTAAATTATGTTAGATGGTGATCCGTGTTATAAAGAAAAAATAAAAATGTAAAGCAGAGCAATGGTAATTTGAAACCATAATTTTTAATTTTTAAATTAAAAGAGATTATAATTTTAATAAGAAGTTTCTGTTGATAAGATGAAATCTGAGCAGAGACTTGAAGGTGGTGAAGAAGTTAGCTCCATGAAAGTGTGGGGGAAAAATGTTCCAGAAAGAGAGAACTGTTAGAACAAAGGTCAGAGGTGAGAGTGTGCCTCTTATGTCCCAAAAACCATAAGGCGTCCTCTGTGGCTAGAGCATGTTGATCAGGGACATTAGTAGGCGGTAAGATCAGAGAGATAAGGAGGGAAAGCAGAGGATGTAGGGCCTTTTGTATTTCCTGCTGAGTGAAGCATAAAGATTTTGAAGACTTTTGAAGAGAATATGATCTATAATATTTATTTATTTATTTTAATTTTAGATTCAGGAGGTACATATGCTTGTGTACATGGGTATTACATGCCTAATGGTGGGAATTGGGCTTCTAGTGTACCTATCACCCCAATATTGGACATTGTACCTAACAGATAATCTTTCAAACCTTTTCCTCTCCTTCCCACCCCCATTTTGGAGTCTTCAGTGTGTATTTTCTTCAAATTCATATCCATGTGTGCCCTTTGTTTAGCTCTCACTTATATGTGAGAACATGTGATATTTGATTTTCTGCTTTGGTGTTAACTCACTTGGTATATGGCCTCCAACTCCACTTATGTTGCTGCAAAGGATATTGTTTCATTCTTTTTTTATGGCTGCATAGTATTCCATGGTGAACCTATACACCACATGTTACTTATCTAATCAACTAAGTATCTTTTTATGACTTTGCTATTGTGAGTAGTGCTGTGATAAACGTATGAATGTCGGTGTCTTTTTTAATATAATGATTTCTTATCCTTTGGGTACATACCCAGTAGTGGGGTTGCTGGGTTGAATGACAGTGCTATTTTTAGTGCTTTAAGATATCTCCATACGTTTTTCCATTGAGGTTGAACTGATTTGCATTCCCACCAACAGTGTAAAAGCATTTTCTTTTCTCCACATTCCTGCCAACATTTAATTTTATTTTTTGACTTTTTAATAAAAGCTATTCTGACATATAACATATCAGTGTGGTTTTAATTTGCATATCTCTGCTGATTATTGATGTTGAGCATTTTTTCATGTGTTTGTTGGCTGTATTCTTTTTTTTTTTTTAAGTGTCTGTTCAGGGCCTTTGCCTAGTTTTTACTGTTGTTTTTTTTTTTTAATAAATTCTCAATATTAGTCCTTTATTAAAGGCATAATTCATAAATATTTTCTTCCATTCTGTAGGTTATTCATTTAGTCTATTATTTATTTATTATTATTATTATTTTACTGTGCAAAAACACTTTAGTTTAATTAAATCCCATTTGTCATTTTGTTTTTGTTGCAATTGCTTTTAGGGTCTCTGTCATAAATTCTTTGCCTCGGCCAATGTCCAGAAGATTTTTTCCTAGGTTTTCTTAGATTATTTTTATAGTTTCAGATCATACATTTAGGTCTTTAATCCATCTTAACTTAGTTTTTTACATGGTGAGAGATGGGAGTCCAGTTTCATTCTTCTGCATATAGCTAGACGGTTTTCCCTGCAACATTTATTGGATAGGGTGTTCTTTACCCATTGTTTATTTTTGTCAACTTTATCAAAGATCAGTTTTGAGTAGATATGTGACTTTATTTCTTGTTTTTCTATGATGTTCCATTGGTGTATCTGTTTATCTTTGTATCAATACCATGTTGTTTTATTTACTATAGCCTCATAGTAAAATTTGAAGTCAGGCAGTGTGATGTCTCCGAATGTGTTCTTTTTGCTTACTTTGGCTATTCAGGCTTTTTTTGGTTTCATATGAACTTGAGGATTGTTTTTTTTAACTCTGAAAAATGGCATTGGTAATTTTATAAGAATAGTTTTGAATCTGTAGACTGCTTTGGGTAATATGATCATTTTAACAATATTAATTCTTCTGATCCATGAGCATGGTATATTTTCCATTTATTTGTGTCATCTACAATTTCTTTCATCAGTGTTTTATAGTTCCCCTTGCAGAGTGATATTTCACCTCCTTGGCTAGCTGTATTCCTAGACATTTTATAATTTTTATAGTCATTTGTAAATAAGATTGAGTTCTTGATTTGTTTCTCAGCATGAATGTTATTGTTTAAAAATGCTAGTGTTTTTGTACATTGATTTTGTATGCTGAGATTTTACTGAATCAGGTCTAGGAGACTTCCAAGAGAGTATTTAGGGTTTTCTAGGTATAGGATTCTGATATATAAAATCCACCAGGAAATATTGCCACTATCTTCAGAATATGTACAAACTCAATCACCCAACACTATTTCCAATGTTTCTGGTCACGATTATCATTTAGGGGTTTCTAGGTGTACTATCATTCACCAAAAGGAGATAATTTGATTTCCTTTTTCCAATTTGGATGCCTTTTATTTCTTTCTCCTGCCTGGTTTCCCTGGCTAGGACTTCCAGTACCATTTGAATAGGAGTGGTAAGAGCAGACATCCTTGTCTTGTTCCAGTTTTTAGTGGAAATGCTTTCAACCTTTCCCCAGTGAGTATAATGTTGGCTGTGGATTTGTCATAGATGGCTCTTATTATTATGAGGCATGTTCCATCTATTCTCAGTTTGTTGAGGAGTTTTATCATTAAGAGATGTTGGCTTTTATCAAATGCTTTTTCTGCATCTATGGAGATTATCATATGGTTTTCGTTCTTAGTTCTGTTCATGTAGTGGATCACATTTATGATTTGTGTATGTTCAACCACCCTTGCATCCCTGAATAAAGCTTGCTTCAACACAATGAATTAACTTTCTGATGTACTGTTACTGGATTTGGTTTGCTAATATTTGTAGAGGATTTCTGCATCTATGTTCATTAGGGATATTGGCCTATAGTTTTCTTTTTTTTGTTTTCTCCCATGTTTTAAGTGGATCATATTGACCGCTTTGTTGAAAACTGACTAGAAAGAGCAAAGGTGGAAGTAGAGAATCAAATCACAAGGCTACTGTAGAAATCCAGGTAAAATATAGTAGTGACCAGAACCACTGGAAATAGTGTGGAGTGGATAAATTTGTATATATTTTGAAGATAGTGGCAACATTTCCTGATTGATTGGACATGTGGTATGAAAGTAAGCTAATAGTTAAAAAAGACTCCCAGGTTTTGGGCTGGGCAACTGGAAAGTAGAGTTGTTAATAAGATAAGAAATTATATAGGTAGAGCTTTTTGGGGTGCAGGGCTGGTTTGAGGTCAAGGGTTCTTTTTTGTATATTTTGTCTTTTAAAATGTTAAGATATGTCTTTTTAAAATAGCAGATATAAGCCTAAAGTTTGGGAAAGAATTCTGGTTATAGATCCAAATGTAAAACTTCTTAGATTCATTTGCCTATTTAACAGCATAGGTAGTTCTAGCTTGAGTTTGGTCAGGACTCATCTGTGTTTTATTAAATCTATATATTTATTATATTTATTTATGCATATGCACACACAGTTATACCTATGGACTTACAGATATATCTGTATATCTCTTGCCTAACATGTTGCTTTGAAGCACTCCCAATAAGCAAATTGAATGCATGAGTGTAATGAAATAAATGAAACAAACTGAATGATTTCTGGTGCCTTAGCCTTTCTCTCCTTCTAAAAGAGCATGACATGGTTCTCACTTCACAAGATGCTTTGAAGAATAACAGAGGTATAAATATTATAGATCCATAGGGTACTATTAGACTTGCTTGTGGACATTTATTGATTCTTCTGTGCTGAGTTATGACCAGATTGCACTCTTGTATTATTTTAGCATGACTGCCACCACTTACTGGCACATTCTTGCCATCATTCCCAAGTCCACATGAACATTCTGAGAGTTTGAGAGATTAGCATAGCTTCTTCCAAAGGTTTATACCAGAGCGTGTCACAGAACTCCATCTCTCATGTGGATACACATACAGAAAGGTATATATAAATATATCTATCTTTCCTTGATAGCAAGCCAAGATTTTCTTCATTCTATTCTCATGACCATGAAATCAAGAACACAAGATGTGCTAGTTATAATAATAATATTAATAATATTAGCTATCATTTACTGAGGTTTGCTATATGTCTGGCACTGTGCTAAGTTATATCCAATGACTCATTTACAATATTATCATATATATGTGACTGAGAAGTATTCAGTCTTGTTTACTGTGTGATAGTTATGATGAGAGTTTATCATATCAACCGAACAGGACAATATGGGAGCAACAATAGGCATGCCAAAATATTGTATACATACTCTCTCCAAGGCCTTATTTAAATTTTCACTTCACTTTATAAACAGTGGTACCACTGGCAATAGGATTACAAAGTATGCTTGATCCTCAGCCCTTGCTGAAACAACCATGTGAGTCTAGACAGAGAAATATTCCCAAAAATAAGAAGAGGAAGCAGAGTAAGATATCTAAAAGGAGGCCATGGGCAAAAAGCCCAGAAAAGAAAATATGATTAAAAAAATCTTACAAGGAGAAAGAATAAAAACAGCTAAAAGGGATGTTTCACTGAAGCCTTCACCTATACTCCACGAGGAAGCAAAACCACTACAAGCAAGAGCACTACAATTACTTATTTTTCTTGAAAATATGTGCATCTGAGCATTAAAACCCAGTTAGGTCTCCTCCCCTTTTATCAGTGGCAAAACTCCTCTTCCAGACCAGAATGTTAGTGGCTATGCTGGTGGTGGTACATGGGGTGGGGTCACTAGATAAGGACCCTTCCCTTGGGGATAAGGTGTATTGCATACCTAACATACCTAAGCAGGATTCCGTTGTACAGGACTTGTCAAATAAACCTATTATAATAGAAAGGCTAATTCAATTTTAAATGTTAAACTGCAGACAATTTGAATCCTCCCCTCTTCCTCTTCTCTTCTTTCCCCAACATTTGAGCAAACCAATCAGAAAGCTATATGCTATCTCCTGTGGCACTGGCAAGAAGTTCAAATCACATGGTCCCTGGATTTCATGAGGAAACCATCACATTAACCCACTCTTAACCCCAATAAAAGCCCAGACTAGTGATTTATCCTTGCTCTGTCAAGCCATTCTAGGACATGCTTGGGAGCCTCCCTGCTTCTCTCAAAAGCCTCATTGTGTTATGGATAAATCTATTGATTCATTTTTGTATGTGTGTGGTGTCATCAATCTTGATATCCTAACCCATTTTCGATGAGGATTCATTGCTTCTCCAAAGGGTGAACATATCATCTCTGTTCAACCAGGGGCATATCCAAGACTCTCACTTTGTGTGTCACTTTTTCTTTCCTTTCAGACCAATTAGGTATTTATGTCATTATGAATATCTCTGATGCATTCCCAAACCACTGAACATGATCAGGGCATTACTTTGATTATGTTTAATAACTGTACTCTATCCTAGTAGGAATTACTTTCTACTCTTTGGCTCATGTCAGATTATATTTGGTAATGTTATCAAGCCGTGTTCTTTAGGGAGGGTTATAAAATGTGCTAAACAATGAAAAACTGGCAATGTAATCTGTTCCCAAATATATCCCCTTCTTTTAGCAACTTCTGACATTTCAATAGCTTGCTCCCTAAGAAATATTAACATCATAAGACATTTGTAAAATCATTTTATTTCATCCATTTTCTTCTCAATCTCCTGAAATGGGAGACAAAAGAGAGATTTCTTGGATGCCTGATTAGAAGCTAAATTTTTTGTTCCTTTCATTATTT
>NW_012103832.1:1821450-1823017 GCF_000951045.1 Mandrillus leucophaeus
TTTTTTTTTTTTTTTTTTGGTTTGTTTTCCCCAGCAGTTGAAGAATAAGACAACTGCCATGAAAACTGATGTTGTCCCTTCAACATCTCCCAGGCTGAAAGAGTCCAATCTTAAATTTCATGCATTTCAATTCAACATTGCAGATTTCCAAGGAGAAAATGGGATACAGAACATACTATATAAATCCACCATTCACAGTTATAAAAAAAAAATCACAGTCATATATAACAGTTACCATGTACCACATAATTTATTGAAAATCCTCATAATATGCAAGCGTAAATTATTTCATTAACAAGAGTAATGCTTTGCTAAATTATAAATTTTTCACTATCTGGAAATTGAGAAAAAGAAACCCAAAGTATCTATTCTGCCAAAAGACTCAAACTAACAAAAATAAATTAAGCAAGCTAAAGTCATATATATCTCAAAATATAATTTTAGAATCATTTTGGAAGTTTGCCTATTTCATATATATGAGTATAATAGTTAACAGATATTTTAGGAAGTGAGTCAACTCTGTTTTAGGAAACACTGGATATTTTTTTCTTTTTTTATTACCTCCAAAACCCAGTATAGTTCAATATTTAAAGACAAGTTTATTATTCAAAGTTTCCCTCATTTATGACCATATGATATAAAAATAACTTCTTTCCTAGTAATTATCATTTTTTGTAAACCATTCTAACTACATTTTAAAATTCCATGTCTGTGGCAAAATAAATATATGTATACATATTTAGGCTTAGTTCCTGTCTACTGGCACCCAGCTTCTTAAACCCTTGGAATCGCCTGAGTGATGAGTGACTTTCATATGCTAATAATATGACTTTTTGACTGAGGTGCTTCTGGATAGCTTCAGGATGGAGTCTGGTTGCCAGAAAGACCAAGTCTTGATTTGAAGCTTAAAAATTTTAGCCACATCCTACAACTACCAAAGAGAGGACAGGGGCTGAAGGTTGAGTTAATAGCTAATGGCCATTGATGTAATCAATCATGCTTATGTAGTGAAAGCGTCAGTGTCTTGAGAATCAGAACAACTGCATCTTGAATAGGAGCTGGGTAAAATGAGGCTGAAACCTGTTGTGCTGCATTCTCAGATGGTTAAGGCACAGGATGAGATAGAAGGTCAGCACCAGATGCAGGTCATAAAGACCCTGCTGATAAAACAGGTTGCAGGGAAGAAGCTGGCTAAAACCCACCAAAAGCAAGATGGCCACGAGAGTGATGGCTGTTCGTCCTCATTGCTATACTCCTATCAGTGCCATGACAGTTTACAAATGCTATGGCAACATCAGGAAGTTACCCTATATGGTCTAAACAGAGGAGGCCTGAATAATCCACCCCTTGTTCAGCATATCATCAAGAAATAACCATAAAAATGGGCAACCAGCCGGGCCCAGCACTTTGGGAGGCCGAGGCAGGCGGATCATGAGGTCAGGAGATAGCGACCGTCCTGGCTAACACGGTGAAACCCCGTCTCTATTAAAAACACAAAAAACTAGCCGGGCGCAGTGGTGCACACCTGTAGTCCCAGCTACTCAGGAGGCTGAGGCAGGAGAATGGC
>NW_012103832.1:1823336-1841572 GCF_000951045.1 Mandrillus leucophaeus
AAAAAAAAAAAAAAAAAAGGCAAGAACATCAAAAACACACTAAACAAGGGTATTTGCAGAACCTCGGAGCTGGCAAACACATCAGCATACCGGGAGGGTGACACACCCAAACTCCTGTGTTCAGGATCCTTCCAGACCTAGCCCAATGTACCTCTTAATCTGGCTGTGTTTTATTGTATTCTTTATAATAAACCAATGACAGTTAAGTAAAGTGTATTCCTGAGTTCTATGAGCCATTCTAGAAATAATCGAACCTGAAGGAGGAGGTTGTAGGAATCCTCATCATTGTAGCCAGCTCAGACAGAGTGTGGGTACCCTAGTCTCACGATTCTTGTAATTTGCATCTGTAATGAGGACAATCTTGTGGTATGGATCCCTTAAATTGGTGGAGTCTGACAACTACTCCGGGTAGTTGATGTCACAATTGAATTGAGTTGTGTCACATCCAGTTGATGGTTCAGAGAATTGAAGAAGTGGTTGTTGGTATGGACAAAACCCACATGTTTGATGTTAGTAATGTTGTGAGTAAAAATATATTATAATGCCATTAAAATAATATTAATAATTTTGTTAATACATAATTTTCAATCATATTTAATTATATAAAATATAATTTTATTATTAATATTTATTGAAGACTTATTATGTTATATCCTAAATATAAGCACTGGGTATAAAATGGCTGCAAAGAAGATGCCTTGAAATCCTGTGGGGAGGCAGAAATTTCTCAACTGAGCCAAAAAAAGGAATAATAGGAATATGTAATCTGGTTGGGTGGTCATAAGTAGAGGTGCCTTGGAAGAAATATTGGTCAGCGTGAGATATGCTCAATGACTAGGCAAAGGTAGGCATTCTAGGTAGAAAAAATAGCATATACAAAATCCTCAAGCAGGACAGGATATGGTATATTTGAAAGAGTGAAGTTTAGAGAGTGAAGGGGAGGGGAGGGTGGCCTCCCTAGTCTACTTTAGGCAGTGACTGGCTGATTATGTTATAAACTGTACCTTTACCCCCTAAACAATTGGAAATTATAAAATGGCTTTAACGAGGAAAATGTCACAGCCAAATTAATAAAATAATTTCATAAACATTATTCATCTTTCAGGAGTCAAATACTTATAAATAACAGGAAACCTAAACAAAGTTGGCTTACATTGTTGAAAGTGCCGATATAGAGTGAGCTTCTGGAATTATCTAATTTAGTGCCTAAATGGTCACTAAAGAATCCCATTTCTTTTCTTCACTATATGATTCACTTTTGTATAAGACTCCTTTCTTTCTAATAACCAAATGACTACAGCACTTCAAGGCTTCATGTCACATATACCATCATCCAAAAGAGAAGAGGGAGTTATTCTTACAGAATATTAAATAAGATATCTGAAATTCATCCTAATTATTAGGTATATATCATATACCTACCTCAGAAATAGCCACTGAAGTTAAAGGAATGAAATCTAATGTCATAAGTAAAAAAGTCCAGCCCTGTAGGTTATGGTGGGATCAGTTCCTTCTGAAGTGGGTAAACTGGTGGAGGAGAGATGGATATGATGTAGGAATAGTGCTGTATGGTAACAGGACAATGGAAAAACCCTAGCGACAGCTGAAACAGAACTAGGCAAAGAAACCACAGGATAAGAGAAAACCCAACAAAAGGGAGAGAAAATGGCCAAAATCCCAATCAGAGTGACATGTCCATGACTCAGGCAAACCTAAAGAAGGGGAAAAGGGGTCAGTAACTGAGGGTCCCAGAAATCCCCTCCTTTTCTAGAGTATCTAATGACTATTCCACCCCCTAATTAAAGAAACACCTATAAAATAGGAATGCTGGGCACCGGAGAAGTGGGAAACGTATCAGCAGTAATTTCACATAACAGCAAGAAAGGAGTTGTTAACGTTAGCTACAAGGACGATGATGAGCCTGGGCTGATAAGATCCTAACAAAACAGGGTGGAGACTAAGCTAGTTGAAACTGACTGGGTCCAACATAGTGTTGAGTTTCACCCACGCCATATCACAGACTTAATTATGTGCTGATTACCATACTAAATCACACACCCACCAGCATCATGACATATCCGAGCATGCCCATATTGAGTATAAAAACTAGTGGCATCTCAACTGTAAGAAATCTCCACCTTTTCCCTTGAAAACCTCAAGATTATTCCACTCCCTAATTAGAAGAGTCCATAAAATTAGAAACTCAAACTCCATTGTGCGCGACTTACTCTCCCAAATACACCTGCACTCCCCCTCTTGAGTGTGTACTTTCACTTTGCAATAAATGCTTCTTGCCTTTTGCTTCATTCTAACTTGTCTCTGAATGCTTTCTTGTGGCAGTTTCAAGAACCTGAAACACCAGCTGGGGCTAGTGATCTCACCAGCTAGTGATCTCACCAGCACCTGGAGACACACCTAAGCCCTCTGGCAACATATGCATGAAAAAAATCCCTAAGTTAGTAACAAGGAAGGAGATAATGGGTGCTGAATAACATACTAAACTACAGTGCATTTGATAATCACAACACTCTGAGCTGGTGTTTAGGTAAACTAGTAATAATAATTTAAAAAACCTACTCACATAGTTAAAATGCTTTATTTTTAGCATTTTCTTTACATAGTATTCCTAAAATATAACATTGAATTCCCTGAATTCCCTAGCAACAGAGAATCATATCTTTAGCATCAAATTAAATGATGAAAATTAGAATTTATAAAACTTATGGGTTATTCCTTTTAAACGACTTTGTATGATATAAGTGACACATTGCCAATTAAAGGAGTTTTTTATTTCATCAAAGATGTTGCCCTGTTAAATTTTAAATATAAGTCTAACATTAGAAGAGAGACATGAAGGTCAAAAATAGTTTATTCAACAGTGATAAAAAATATAAGAAAATATAACTACACGGTTTGGACATAGACAGAAAGATTACAAACAACATGTCAGGAAGTCCAATCTAGCAATGTATAAAGGTGTAACACATCCCGACAAGTGGGTTTATACAGGAAATGTAGAGTTGATTCAACATGTGAAGAACAATATAATTAAACATACAAAAAAGGAAAAAATAATAAAAATTTCAATAAATGCAAAAAATGTCAATATCAACTTATTATAAATTCCTCTACCTGATAAAGGCTTTCTATTAAAAACAAAGCTTACAGCTCACATTATAGACAATAGTGAAAGTCTTTCTCCCAAAAACAGTAAACAAGGAAAGAATATTCAATCTCTCCACTCCTATTCAACATTATCCTGGAGGATCTGGACTGTACAATAAGACAAGAAAAAGAAGTAAAAGGCATACATTTGGAAAGGAAGATATAAACTGTTTCTATGCACAGGAAAATCATTGTCTGCATAGAGAAATCCAAAGATACAAAAATTAGTTACTACAAATATTGTGAGCTTAATGAAGTAAATATATGTAAGATAAATATATGGCAATCAATTATATTTCTGCATAATAGCAATGAACAGCTGGAAATTGAAATTGAAAAAACAATAATACTTATAATAGTACTGAAAAACATGAAACAGGTATACATAGCACAAAAAATGTAAAAATCTCTGTGCTGAAAATTACAAAATACTCATGAAAGAAATTCAAAAGATTAAAATTAATGGAGAGATTTATAAGTTGAAAGATAGGAAGACTCACTATTCTCGAGAAATTGTTAAGAAGCTAAATTTTTGTACAAATTTAATACACTACAATCAAAATTTTAGGGGGATTTCTTTTGTAAAAATTTGCAAGCTGATTCTAAAATTTACATGAAAAATAAAAAATAACTATACTAGTCAAGACAATTTTGAAAAAGAAGAAAAATGAGAACACACACTACTTGACTTCAAGACAATGTTAAGACAGTGTAGTATTGGTAAAAGTATGGATACATAAATATATATGACAGAATAGCATATCCTACTATACACACCACACAAAGTCAACAGATTTTTGACAAATATGCCAAGGTAATTTAATAAAGAAAAGACAAATCTTTGCAATATACAGTGCTAGCTTCTAGTGATAAACTATTTATAATCCTATCATACGCAAAATTCATTCATCTCTTTCCAAGTTTCCCAAAGTCTTATCCCATTATATAACTAACAAAAAGTTCCTTATCTTGCCATTTATACCAGTTCCATATGAAGAAGCCGTTCCCTCACTTTAGTTTCTTAGATACAGTTACTGAAGTAAGACCTAAGGTATAAACAGACATGATATCCACCTACTCTCAACATACAGTGGTGGGACAGATATACAATAACTATTATAGACATTCCTGTTCACAAAGGGAAAAACATGGAAATAACAAAATCATTAATTCTTGCTAATTTTGAAATTCATCCAAACAAGTGTTAGAAGGTCCTTGACTATAACTCATGCTAGTCTTTCTAAGAAATAATGCTTCCTGACAATTGTCTTTGCCTTCTGGGGCTTTTTACTGTGCTTTTTGGGCTCTTGGTTTCTCCCTATAAATCATACTTCTTTTCAGTAAAAGGTAACCCATGTTTGCTGATGCATAATTTACTTAGGCCACTTCCTGCTAGTCAAATTTCGGAAATCCAAAAACTTATTTTCACTTTTTACTGCCTTTGTGTCTTTTAATTGTAAATTCACAGTGTTTAGTGAATGTAATTGTCTTCAAATTTCGTAGGTCGCGCATGAATAATACTGGAGTTCACTTCATTCTCAAAAGTTATACTCACAAATTTCTTCAAGATAAGTCTTCTCTACATGGGACTTCTACTGTGACAGCAAGGGTAATGCCTTCAAGCTTCTTAGAAAACCTATCACTTGTTTGAGAGGATCCATGAGATGATTAATTAAATTCTTCAGTGGATCTTTTGTCTGAGGCAAGACCATTGATACTTCTGAGATCCTAACAACGCATTTTACATTCATGCCTTTGGTTTCATATTTAGACAATGATTTTCTTACAGTGAACTGTGTTTGACTATTTCTTGGAAGCCATTGCTTGATTTTCACATGTTTTGTTTTTTGGAAAGTCTGATAATTTTCAATGCTATTAAATCTCTAATTATTATTGTTTTAGAGCATTTCCATTGTTTACCTCTTTCCTCCCATATTTTACTGTAAGCAGTAAGAAGCCACCAGAAAGCATATTCAACAATGAGGGTGGAATGTCCTTAGCTAGATAATCCAGTTCATTAGGTGTATTTTTTTATGTTAAACATTACTAGAAGGTACAGTATTTCCAACTCCCACTACGTAACAAGTATCCACTCTCCTCTAATTTTAAATTTGTCTCACTTTCCTTTAAGCCCTCACTTAGAGCCTCCCAAAAGTTCATGGTACTTCTACAAACACTTTATTCTAAGTTTTTTCAGCTTTTATAAACCCTCTCAAATGTTCCCAACTTCTTCCCACTGTTCAGTTTAATAGTCATTCTCACAGTATATGGTTATTTTGTGGCAGTTCCTCACTTTTAGGCATAAAAATGTGTATTAGTAATCTATTGCTGTATAACATGTTTTTCATGTTATACTATATTAATATCAATTTATTATAAATTCCTAAATATATTATAAATTCCCAATATATTATAAATTCCTAAATGTATTATAAATTCCTAAATAAAAACTAGCAGCTTTAATAACTGAATATTATATCATTGTTTTTGTGAGTAGGAATTCAGAAGAAGCTTACTGGATAGTTCTGAATCAGAGTTCCTCATGCAGTTATAGTTATTTGTTGGACAGGGCTGCTGTCATCTAATGGCTTGTCTGGACTAAATAATGTGTTTAAAGGTAGCTCACTCACCTGACTGCTGGCAGGATGCCTCAGTTCCTCAATTCTTGTTGGCAAAAGGCGTTAGTTTTTTACCAGGTAGGACTATTTTCACAACATGGTAGCTAATTTCTTCTCAAATGTGAGTGACTGAGAAGAAAGCTACGGTACCTCTTATGACCTACTCTCCAAAGTCCCACTCCATCATTGTCACTTTCTTCTATTCTTTAGAACCAAGTCATAAGTCCATTTCACATTCAAGAGCATCAATATAAGGCTCCTTATATTAAAAAAAATAATATTAATGAATTTGTGGTTATGTAGCAGGACAAGCCGCAGACAAAACTCCTTAGACACCGAGTTAAAGAAGGAAGGGGTTTATTCGGCTGGGGGCATCGGCAAGACTCCTGTCTCAAGAGCTGAGCTCCCTGACTGAGCAATTCCTGTCCCTTTTAAGGGATCGCAACTCTAAGGGGGTGCGCGTAAGAGGGTCATGATCGACTGAGCAAGCAGTGGGTATGTGACTGGGGGCTGCATGCACCGGTAATTAGATGGGAACAAAACAGGATAGGGATTTTCACAGTGCTTTTCTATACAATGTCTGTGATCTATAGATAACATAAGCGATTAGGTCAGGGGTCGATCTTTACCAGGCCCAGGGTGTGGCACCGGGCTGTCTGTTTGTGGATTTCATTTCTGCCTTTAGGTTTTACTTTTTCTTTCTTTGGAGGCAGAAATTGGGCATAGGACAATATGAGGGGTGGTCTCCTCTCTTAGTTACATTTTAAAACCACCACACAGTCCTGTTGTGGAGACTTCATTTGCTTTAATTATACACTTATTAGTCTGCGTGAAGTTGCTCAACAGCTCTAGATAATCTATTCGTTTTTTCTATACATTTCCTTTTGGATGCTTTCTATTGCTATGTCTTTAAATTCGTTAATTTTTTTTTTCTGTAAAATATAACCTTCTATTAGTTCCATCAAATGTATTGTTTAATCTTAAATATACTTTCATCTCTAGAAGTTGATTTATGTCTTTTTGATTCTTCTATGTCTCCATTTATGATACGGTTTGGCTGTGTCCCCACCCAAATCTTATCTTGAATTCCCACGTGTTGTGAGAGGGACCTGGTGGGAGGTAGTTGAAGTATGGGTGCACGTCTTTCCTGTGCTGTTCTCGAGATAGTAAATAAGTCTCACGAGATCTGATGGTATCATAAGGTGGAGTTTCCCTGCCCAATCTCTCTCTTTGTCTGTTACCATCCACTTAAGAGGTGACTTGCTCCTCCTTGCCTCCTGTCATCATTGTGAGGCTTCCCCTGGAATGTGGAACTGTAAATCCAATTAAATTTCTTTCTTTTGTAGATTGCCCAGTCTTGAGTATGTCTTTATCAGCAGGATGAAAACAGGCTAATACAACTTAACATCTTCAATCTTTCTCTATTTTCTTGAACATATGAAATACAGTTACAGTCACTGTTCTAATATCTTTTTCTATTCCTTTGATAATAATTCTATTAATTTGTCATTTCTGGGTCAGTTATATTTGATAGATTGTTCTCTTTATTATTAGATAACAGCTTATAATACCTCTCCATCATGTGGCAGTAACTGATTCCTATAAATTACTTTCTGAGATGTTTTTATAAATGATTTCATTTTGGAGCATATTGATTGCTGAGGAAATGAATTACAGCTGTCAGCACTAGTTATTTAGCTGACTTCTTCACACCTTTTAATAAAGAGATGCCATTCGTTTTGTTACTATGAAAGTAAAAAAATAATTTTATCACAAAAAATGAGGGTAATGATAAGAAAACAGTGACTCTTAAGAAGATGAAATAAGAAAATCGTTATTTTTTCTCTCCTGGGAGCAATTCCAAAAGTAATAATGGTTTGCAAATTGATCAGTTCTATGTTGCTCATGTGGAAGAGTATTGCATAAAAGTAAGCACTAGACAAGTGTTCTTCACATCAATACCGTTCCACAGCAATTGTCATTAGTACAAAATAGAATAAATGGAAAACAGCATAAACAAAACCCTCTGATTCTATGACACCATGACTTGGTCAATCATGAAAATAGATTTACTTTCTTTTAAAGTAAAGCAACACTAGGGAAAGAAAAGTGAAAGTTTATTTGAAAGAGGAGTCAGCCTGAAGTTGTTATAAATTAAAACTTAACCATATTTTAGAAATAAAGCTATTGTAGCATGAGAAAATTGACTATTCTTGAACTTCCCTCAAAATCTTGAAACAGAGTATGGAGACAACCAAGTTTATTTACTATTTTAAAAACATGTTGGTAGAACAGAATTTAATACTCTTTAAAATAAATAAATTAATAAATAAATTCTAGGCTGTCAGAAACGTAGCATTGACAATGTATAGCATATAACACAGTTAACACAGATGTTAAAGTAGCCAGCAATGAATGTGAAGCCAATTATAAATGAGGTTGATGATTTAATGAAAAAAAGATGAATATGATGAGTTACGAGATAGGAATCTCAGCAAAGAAATGAAATAATATAAAAAAGAACCGACTAGAAATTATACTAGAAATTATAGAATAAAATTATTATCTATAAAATAAAGCATTAGTGAATACGCTTAACAGCAGATTAGGCACTGCAGAAGAAATGATAATATATGAAAATTATCTTAATTGAAGCACAGAGAGAAAGAGGCTATGTGAAGACAGTTATTCTAAATTGTTCCAAACATATTTAGATTTCATAATTACTTTCTTCTTTTCCATATTTTTTCACATATATACACATGTAAGACCAATTCTTTAAAAAATAGATTATATCAAAGAATCCAATAGATTTTTAATGGAAGAGAAGAAGAAAACTAAAGAAAATAAAAATTGGGGTAGAAGAATATTTGAAGAAATAAAGTCCCAATATCAATTTTTATCAAGAATATCAACTCATATGTCCAAGGAGCTCAGTAAATTTAAAGTATGATAAACCCCCCAACATTATAACTAGGTACATAATAATCAAAAGTTGAAAATTGAAATAAAAAGGCAAATCTTACAGTCAGCCAAAAAGATATATGGTATATTTAAAAGAGATAAAACTTAAAATCTTCCTAATCACAGTGATGCAATTAAGGCAAATATGAAAAGCTATTCTTAGAATGTTCAAAGGGAAAAATAATCTGTCAAAGGAAAATTCTACATCCAGCAAAAAGATCCATCAGTGTTAAAGATAATAGTTTCACTCTGTTTAGGACATGGAAAGACCCAAGTGAATGTCATTATTCCAGTAGCAGTAAGAAAATAGCTAAACAATATAAAAAACTGTGTTGTTTGTTTTAAGGTAATCAGAAATATGAAGTCATATAACAATAAGTATTTTGAATTCCAAAGGGTGACAAATTTCTCTTGGAAAACATGGAACACGGAAACTGTTTTACCTTTGGCAAAGTACTGAAAGAAAAAAACGAGGAGAATAAAATCATGTAAGAAAAAACAACAATTTTAACACATTCTTATAGAGCAAGGCTAGGTGTGGCAACTCAATCCTGTAATCCCAGCACTTTGGGAGGTTGAGCGGGGAGGATTGCTTGAGCCAAGAAGTTCAAGACCAGCATGGGCAGCAGGACAAAATCCTGTCTCTACAAAAAATGCAAAAAATTAGCCAGGCATTGTGGTACATGTCTGTAGCATCAGCTACTTTGGAAGCTGAGGAGGATCACCCGAGTCTGGGAGGTCAAGATTGCAATGAGCCATGATCTTGCCACTGCACTTCAGCCTGGGCAACAGAGCAAGACTGTGTCTCAAAGGAAAAAAAAAAAGGAAAAAATAAAAGAGCAAAAATAAGGTAGCAAGACAATTTACAGAACTGTGAATGCTCTGTAGCAAGATTGTTTCACACACACACTCTCCAGATCTTTTCCATGGGTCATCACTAGATGCTCTTGAGAAAGTTTGGGAACTGAGCATGGAACAGGAGAGGGAAATTCCTGTTGGAGGTAAAATTATGCAGTGGGTGATTTACTGCTTTGGGGTTTGGCCTAGAAATCTCAGACAGTTCTCTAGAGTATTCTCTCCTATGAAGCAAATATTAGCCAGTAGGAGAGAGGCAGAAAACCTCCATAATCCCAGGTTTATGCAAAATCCATCACCTGAAGAAACTCCTTTAACATTCTTAAAGTGTAGACCTATTTCTGATGAATTATCTTAATTTTTGTTTACTTAAAAAGACTGACGAGGCTAGACTTTAAAGAGCAACACAATATTTCTCCTCCTTTCTCTCAGTGGTATTGTCCTGAGAACCCAGTCACTGCTGTGGAAAAGCCTAGATCACATGGAGAGATTTCCAGCTTCATTTGCCTTACATACGGATAAGGAAGACTTTGCAATGATTCCAGCCTGGGCCATTATCTGCCTGCAAACTTATAAGAGATTGTGAGCAAAACTCACCCATGTGAGCCTAGTTAACCCCCTAAGCCATATAAACTGAAAATAAAAATAATTTGGTATTATAGCAACCCTGAGTTTAGGATGGTTTGTTAGGCAGTAATAGGTAACCAGAAAACTTATCTAGTGTGGTTTATTCCAAAAATGTATCCTGGGTTATTATTTAATAATCAATCTTATTCACCACATTAATAGAATAAAGGGCTAAATTCATGATCATCTCAGGAGATAAAGTAGTCCAAAACACAAACATATACCTAAAGCAAGAGACATAAGAAGACTTCCATGGTTTCTGTTAAATATTACACATTTAAAAAGGAGTATTTTATCACAGATCGGAGTTGCGAGCATGTAGTCCTATTGATACAAAAGTAAATGCTTCTCATTTTTCAAGAAATACAGTTAAAGAGAATACAGACAATTATAGAAATAAGAATTAGAGAGTGAGACCTGAATGCATTTTAATCTGAAGTTCTCATAACCATTATCTTTCCCTTAGTTTTCTTGTGTACAACAATATACTATTTCTATAATTTTGTTTTTCATCAAAGACATCTGAGGTCAAGTCTTTGCACTTACAAACAAAACTCATTCTTTCTTATGAGCCTCTTCTAATTTTAATCTTATGTTTCAATAATGAATCTACTGAAAATAGGGATTGGGTAGGAAACTGAAAAAAAAGACAAGTAACAATCATCATGACAATGAAAATTAATATTGTTACATAACCAAAAGATAATATTAGACGTGTAGATAAAATATACACAACACTAAAGGAAACACAACTTACAGTTGTTTTGCTTTGTTTTGTTTTAGGGTTTTTATTGTTGTTGCTGTTGTTTTGTCTCTGAGTTGAAAGAAACCAAACTAAAGAAAGCACGGGACCCTGAAAAGATAGCATCTTTAAGGTTGTTCTTCTTGAAATTGAAAACAAGAAAAAAAATTATGTAGGAATGTTAGACATATTACAGCACATTTCTAAAAGAATCATAACCTTTATTTTTTCTCCCAAAGATTAGCAAACACAGATTAAAGAATAATAAATTTGTGATGGCAATAATAAAGCAAGAGAGTGATGAACAAAACAAAGAGGAAGAAAAAGGTGCCAATATTTTAAGAGGCTTGAAAAAATGTTGCAGTAAAAGTTAGTTTTAGAAGGAAAGTAACAAGGGCAGAGGTTAGAGACCTCAAATGACACATTCCTTAAGATATACACTCAAGAAGGAAAATTGAGGAAGGCCATCTCAAGTCTGTGGGAACTCCAGTGGATTAATCTTAAGTTAATTGCTGGGTATTAAAGCATGGACCTTTATTTTTGTTTTTGCTCCTTACAGTGTTTATAAATTCTCATTTGTCTGCTTTCCTTAATTTTAAATAGACTCATACTTTGTTAACATAAATCAATTTATTTTTTAAAAATGTTTTATTAATCTAAATACTTCTGAAGTTTTTTGACACTTTTGAATAGTACTCTTAATACTTATTCATACCTTTATCTCATATTTGTCATACTGTTTTGTAATTTATTTTACATGATTTTACTGTGTCTTACTGTGAACTGCTTCTGAGCCAGGAGTTTGTCTCCTTCCCTTTCTCCTTTGTTTAAATCATTGCAACTCTAATGCCTATTACTTCTAACACAATTAATAAATAAATTACTTCTAACAGAAATAAACAAAAGCAATGACTGAGTATCCTTGCAATGGATTGTTAGTTCTTGTATTGTAGATACTTCTGGGAATAATCTGATTCAATAATAATGTGAATTTTAATAAATTTGATAAATTTCAACACCCCTTCATGTTAAAAACTCTCAATAAATTAGGTATTCAAGGACTATACCTCAAAATAATAAGAGCCTTCTATGACAAACCCACAACCATAATATTGAATGAGAAAAACCTGGAAGCATTCCCCTTGAAAATGGTCACAATACAAGGATGTCCTCTCTCACGACTTCTATTTAACATAGTATTGAAATCCTAGCCAGAGCAATCAGGCAAGAGAAAGAAATAAACGGCATCCAAATAGGAAGAGAGGAACTCAAACTATCTCTGTTTGCAGATGACATAATTCTATAAAGAGAAAACATTATAATCTTGGCCCAAAAGCTCCTTCAGCTGATAAACAACTTAAGCAAAATTGCAAGACACAAAATCAATGTACAAAAATTACTAGCATTCCTATACACCACAACAGCAAAACAAAGAGTCAAATCAGAAAGGCAATCCCATTCACAGTTGCCACAAAAAGAATAAAATACCAGGGAATACAGCTAACCAGAGAAGTGAAAGATCTCTACAATGAGAATTACCAAACACTGCTCAAAGAAATCAGAGAAGACACAAACAAATAGAAAAACATCCCATGCTCATGGATAGGAAGAATCAATATCATTAAAATGGCTATACTGCCCAAGGCAATTTACAGACTCAATGATATGCCAATCAAACTATTAATGATATTATTCACAGAACTAGAAAAAACTATTTTAAAATTCATATGGGACAAAAAAAATTAAAAATAAAAATAAAAAAATAAATGAGCCCAAATAGCCAAGGCAATCCTAAGCAAAAAGAACAAAGCTGGAAGCATAACGTTACCTAACTTCAAACTATACTACAGTGATAAAGTAACCAAAACAGCATGGTACTTGTACAAAAACAGGCACATAGACCAATAGAACAGAATAGAGAGCCCAGAAATAAGGTCGCACATCTGAGACTATCTGATCTTCAACAAAGGTGGCAATAGCAAGCAATGAGGGAAAGACTCTGTATTCAATAAATAATGTTGGTTTAACTGGCCAGACATATGCCAAAGATTGAAGCTGGATCCTTTCCTTACACCATATATAAAAACTAACTCAAAATGGATTAAAGACTTAAATATAAAACCCAAAACTATAAAAATCCTGAAAGACAACCTAAGGAATACAATTTTGGATATAGGAACAGGCAAAGGCTCCGTGACGAAGACACCAAAGGCTATTGCGACAAAAGCAAAAATTGACAAGTGGAATCTAATTACACTTAAGAATTTCTGCACAGCAAAATAAACTATCAACAGAGGAAACAGACAACCTAGATAATGGGAGGAAATTTTTGCAAACTATGCATCTGATAGAGGTCTAATATCCAGCATCAATAAGGAACATACACAAATTTACAAGAAAAAAAAATCCCATTAAAAAGTGGGCAAAGGACATAAACAGACACTTCTCAAAAGACAACATATGTGTGACCAACAATAACATGAACAAAAAAGCTCAATGTCACTCATCATTAGAAAAATATAACTCAAAATCACAATGAGGTATCATCTCACACTAGTCAGAATGGCTATTAGTAAAAAGTCAAAAAATAGCAGATGCTGGCAAGGCTGTGGAGAAAAAGGAACCCATATACACAGTTAGTAGGAGTGTAAATTAGTTCAACCATTGTGAAAGGCAGTATGGAGATTCTTCAAAGAGCTAAAAGCAGAATTACCCTTCAACCCAGCAATCCTATTACTGGGTATATACCCAGAGGAATATAAATCATTCTACCATAAAGACACATGAATGCAAATGTTCACTGAAGCACTATTCACAATAGCAAAGACGTGGAATCAACCTAAATACCCATCAATGAGAGATTGCATAAAGAAAATGTGATAAATACATACCATGGAATACTATGCAGCTATAAAAAGAATGAGATCATGTCTTTTGCAGAAACATGGATGGAGCTGGAGGCTCTTATCCTTAGCAAACTAATGCAGGAACAGAAAACCTCATGTATTCACTCATGTACTCACTTATAAGTGGGACCTAAACGATAAGAACTTATGAACACAAAAAAGGAAACGACACACTGGGTTCTGGCCCTGGGTGGAAGGTGGGAGGAGGGACAGGAGCAGAAAAGATAAATATTTGGTACTGGGTTTAATACCTGGGTGATGAAATAAGATGTACAATTAACCCCTGTGACCTGTGTTTACCTATGTGACAAACCTTCACATGTACTCCCCAGTCTAAAATCAAAGTTAAAAAAAAGAATGTGTATCTTTTGTTGTTTTGACAAGGCTATTTTACATTCCTGAGTGATAAAACAACTTAGTTTGTTGTAGAAAACTGATGGGAATGCAAATACTTCTTGTGCACATTAATGCAAGTATATAATGTACAGTAGATAATATGTACATATAATACAGGCATACCTAATTTTACTGTGCTTCACTGATGTATTTTTTACAAATTGAAGATTTTGGGCAACTTGTGTTGAGCAAGTCTAGTGGCACCATTTTTCCAATAGCAAATGCTCACTTCATATCTCTATTACATTTTGGTAATTCTCAAAATATTTCAAACATTTTCATTATTTTTATATTTGTTATGATGATCTATGATCAGTGATTTTTGATGTTATTATTGTAATTGTTTTGGAGCACCATGGCCTGCACTCATAAGATGGCAAACTTATTTGACAAGTGTTATGTAAGTGTTCTGACTGTTCCACCAACCAGCAGTTCCTCTCTCTGTCTCCCTGTCTCTCTCTCTCTGTCTCTCTCTCCTGGCCTGCCTATTCTCTGAGACACAGCAATATTGAAATAGACCAATTAATAGTCCTACAGTGACTTCTAAGCATCCAAATGAAAGAAAGAGTCTTATATCTCTCATGTTAAATCTAAAGCTAGAAATGATTAAGCTTAGTGAGGAAGGCATGTCGAGAGCTGAGTGACCAAAAGCCGGGCCTCTTGCACCAAACAGTCAAATTTTTAATGCAAAGTTAAAGTCCTTGAAGGAAATTAAAAGTACTACTCCAGTGAACACACAAATGATAAGAAAGCAAAACACCCTTATTGCTAATATGGAGAAAGTTTAGTGGTTTGAATAAAAGACCAAATCAGCAACAACATTCTTGTAAGCCTAATATAGAAGAAGGACCTAACTCTCTTGAATTTTATGAAAGCTGAGATAGGTGGGGACTTGCAGGAGAAAAACATTTGGTTAACACATGTTGGTTCATGAGGTTTAAGGAAAGAAGCCATCCCCATAACATAAAAAGTGCAAGGCAAAGCAGCAAGTGCTGATGTAGATGCAAGTGACCCAGAAGATCTAGTCGAGGTCATTAATGAAGGTGTCTACACGAAACAATAGATGTTCAATGTAGATGAAACAGCCTGCTATTGAAAAAAAAATATGCCACCTTGGACTTTCAAAGCAGAAGAGAAATCAATGCCTGGCTTCACAACTTCAAAGAGCAGGCTGACTCTCTTTTTAGGAGCTAATGCAGCTGGTGACTTTAAGTTGAAATGAATGCTTGTTTACCGTTCTGAAAAGCATAGAGCCCTTAAGAATTGTGCTAAATCTACTCTTCCTCTGGTCTATAAATTAAACAACAAAGTCTGAACGACAGTGTATTTGTTTATAATATGGTTTACTGAGTATTTTATGCCTACTATTGAGACCCATTGCTCAGCAAAAAGATTTCTTTGAAAATATTACTGCTCATTGACAATGCACCTGGTTACCCAAGAACTCTAATGGAGATGTAGAAAGAGATTAATGTTGTTTTCATGCCTGCTAACAAAATATCCATTCTTTAGCCCATGGATCAAGGAATACTTTTGACTTTCAAGTCTTATTATCTATGAAATACATTTCATACAGCTATTGCTGCAATAAATAGTGATACCTTTAATAAATCTGGGCAAAGTACATTAAAAACTTTCTGGAAAGGATTTATTATTCTAGATGCCATTAAGAACATTTGTGATTCATGGGACAAGGTCAAAATATCAACATTAACAAGAGTGTGTAAGAAATTGATTCCAAACCTCACGGGTAATATTTTAGGGATTTAAGACTTCAGTGGAGGAAATAACCACAGATGTGACAGAAAGAGCAAGGGAATAGAATTAGAAGAGGAGCCCAAAGATGTGACTAAATTGCTACAATCTGACAATAAAATTTTAACTGATGAGGAGGTTTTTTTTAATGGATAAAGAATGAAAGTGGTTTCTTGAGACACAATATATTTATTAAATATTCCAAATCTGTTGTTGTCATTCAATAGCATTCACAACCTGGTGAAGTTGTTGTCAATGTTGTCGGAATGACAGCAATACATTTAGAATATTTAATCAATTTTGTTGATAAAGCAGTGGCAGAATTTGAGAGGACTGACTCCAATTTTGAAAGAAGTTCTACTGTGGGTGAAATGTTATTGAAGAACATCGCATCCTACAAAGAAATTTTTCATGAAAGGAAGAGTCAATTGATGGAGCAAAACTTCATTGTTGTCAAATTTTAAAAAAATTGCCACAGCCACCCCAACCTTCAGCAACCACCGCCCTAATTAGTTTGTAGTCATCGAGGAAAGATCCTTCTCCAGTAAAAAGATTACAACTCTCTGAAGGCTCAGATGATCATTAGTTTTTTTTTTTTTTTTTTTTTAGCAACAAAATACTTTTTAGTTTAGTTATGTACATATTTTTAGACATAATGCTACTGCACACTTAATAGACTAGAGTATATTGTAAACATAACTTTTATATGCCTTGGAAAACTAAAAAAAAAAATTGGTTTTAGTGAATGAAGCAATCACCTTATTGCTTTATTCACTTTATTGTGGTGGTCTGGAATGCAACCTGCAATATCTCCAAGGTGTGCAAACATATATTGCATATGTCAAATTTTTATTTGAACCCAAACCAGTTCCCTCGATAAGTATGTATACAATCTTGACATGCATTAATTTTATATCTGTATTAGAATGGTACTTTTACTTTTTAAAAAGTGTATTTTATTAACTCATATACATAGTAAGGAAGAGCACTCTCTGTGAAGACCATTAACTTCGAACAGAGGCAAAGGGGTGTCTTATTAAGGGAAAGTGCAATATATTTTATCAGAAAAAGTGATTGTTCTGTTAGTCAAGTCTGTCTTTGATAACTGAAGATTGGTTGGCTGCCTGGGAGTACTATGTTGACTGATTGCTGATCTATGAACTAATTTAAGGAGTTATTTCTCTTTCTGTACACTTTAGGGTTGCTAAATCAAATTGGCACAGTGAATCAAACCAAGATGGAGTTCAGTAGTGTGGTCAAATATTTTTTCTCATAACTCTCATAGTAAGAGATCTCATAATACAACTCATCTACCATTGTGAAAAACGGTTGTGGGAGAAAAACTGTAGTTTGAACAACTGAAATTTTGAAATTTCAGCATAAATAGTATCAAAGGATAAATAGGTAAGTACTTTACAATTTTGTATTGACTATAAGGAGTTTAGGAATCTGGAGGAAAATCAGCATTTGTGTTCTTTGGCAAGGTTTTATGCAAAAGATAGATTTTAATTGAATCTATAAAAGTAAAATAGACAAAATAAAATAGGAAAGCATTTTATGAAAAAAAACATCAATAGGGGCATGAAAACAGAGGATGCTGCTGGCTTGGAACAGCAGAGGCAAGAGCTAGGAGCCTGGGATGAAGGGAAACACCGAGGAGTAGAAAATGGGTGGTGGTGAGGCAACTGAAAGGAGCTAAGCATGTGGGTCCCAGGCAAAGGAAAAAAGGAGATGTTGGGAGAAGAAACCTGGACAGATGGCTGGGATAACAACAATTAGAAATTCCAAGAGGCTTTCTGTAAAAAGCAGGGCAGAGATTTTTTTTTTTTTTTTTAAATGAGGAATCCCTGGAGACATTTAAAAGTAGAGTAACAAAATGAACTGAGGCATAGTAGAAGGGAATGCTAAACAGCTCTAGGAAAACAACCATAAGAACAATCTGAAAACAAGATTGCTTTATATATATATACACACACACACATATACACACACACACACACATATACATACACATATATACACACACACATATACATACATACACACACATATAGTCGTGTGTGTGTATAATTAGAAATACGTAATACACTTTTTTTTTTTTTGACACGGAGTCTTGCTCTGTCATCTAGGTTGGAAGGTAGTGGCGTGATCTCGGCTAACTGCAAGCTCCGCGTCCCGGGCTCACGCCATTCTCCTGCCTCAGCCTCC
>NW_012103832.1:1844562-1845269 GCF_000951045.1 Mandrillus leucophaeus
ACAGAATACCACTAGGAACATGTCCTGTTGTGAATGATTTTGTTTCTAAGAAAGAGCTTGTGTTTAAATTTTGGATGTTGAGTACTTGGTTTTTGTCCTCACAATACTTTTGTTGAATAAATTCGAAAAGGACTTGATTGTCAGGCCTATATTAGGTTCTGACCCTTAATGTCACCCTATTTGTACTTATTAATAATTGTTTCAATGAAAAGTACATTAGAGAATGAACTTCTGGTCCAGTTGGAAGTTCTTCCATTTGAAAAAATGTGATGTTTGCAAGGAACTGTTTGAATCTTTTCTATTTTCTAGTCCTCCTCCCCCACACTGGATAGAATTTAAGCTAGAATTTTCTCTTTTGATAAAAAACAGAAAAGGAACATGTTATTTGTAAATTGATGTTTAGTAACTAGTGATAAGCTTGAAATACAAGAATACATAATTAGCCTTAATCTTAGGTAGTCTTATGAAAATGAATCTCTTAACTATCTTTTGAACCTATATTCACATTGGTTTTCAAGATATTTTAAGTTATATTTTTTCCTCTTCCCTTCAGAGCTACTTCTTATTTTGGGGCTACTGTTTTTGATTGTGTAATTCACAAGGAGCAGCATTTTTTTTTTTTTTTTTTAAATAAGTCTTGTAACCATGGCTGGATGTTTTGCTCTAGTCTTCTAAGAAGGGCCATTTTATTTTTTAGTCACTTCTAA
>NW_012103832.1:1848609-1851180 GCF_000951045.1 Mandrillus leucophaeus
GTGTTAGCCAGGATGGTCTCGATCTCCTGACCTCGTGATCCGCCTGCCTCGGCCTCCCAAAGTGCTGGAATTACAGGCATGAGCCACCATGCCCGGCCTACATAATACACTTTTGAGAATAGGGAGAATAAATACTTAACGGTCATAGGGTTTTGAATTCCAAACATTGTCAAGACAGCTGATTATATCTGTGAATAAATTTCAAGTTAAATTAAGTCATTTCTTTACAAATTTTAAGATAATTATAAAAGAAACATGCTACTTTTCATCGAATTATGTTGCTAAAGTTGATGTAATTTTTCTATTAAATTATTTTAGAAAGTGTGTGTATACAACCCTTTCTCATTCAAAATATCAGAATAATATATCTTGTATATCTCTTAATGTTTTAGATATGTATGTGTTTGTATAGAGTAATCGAATATATCAATCTGAAAGCAAAGGGTCTAAAAATATGAAGGAAAAATAAAAATTTTTTGAATTAATATCTGGGTGAGAAAAAGTTGGCTTCAAAGATTTCTTTGATGTCCAAATATGATACTTGCATCAATGAACACAAGCCAGTACTTCCAAAAGCTGTTAACTAAGCTTTTCTGTTAGTGATTGCCTCTCTCTATTTCTCATTAAAATAGCCATGAAAGTGTCAAACAAGTTAAGTGACAAACAGATAAACAAACTGTGGAAGTCCTTTTTTCAAATAAAGATATCTGTTATAATTCTACAAATGCACACTTGAAGCAGGATTGAGAAACAACCATACTACCTGTAGTACATGTGAATCTCTGGATTGGAAGGAGGACATTGACTGCACTCTAGGGCCAAAACTGACAAAGTCCTCATCTCTTACCACATTCTCTGGAAGCATCTATTAGGTGGCTGTGTGATGGTCAGGAAAATAAAGACATTGGGATGATTATAATTTTTCCCTTTGTACCCTTCTCCCATGCCACTTAGGTTTGGATATCCAACGATGGTAGGACTGGAGGACAAAACAGGCAAGGTTACACATAGCTGTGATACATATATTTGAATCCACTATTCAAACTCCAAAGGGGTGTTTAGTTTATTACAACTTCATACTTTTCTCCAGACCACAGATATGAGACATTGGCCTTGAAGGGTTCAGATTCAACATTATCAGCCTTTGACACATCTGCTTTCCAAAATAAAGAAATCTCTTTTGAGTGTACTGACAAAAAGCATCATTAGTCCTTGAACAAAATGGGCCTGCTGTCAGTTATTAATAAACAATAAGATAAACTGCACGAATCAATATTTACAGAATACAAGATGTGTGGTTGCAGGATCTTAATTTAAAGTCTTTCATTTGTTAGCTACAAAACCAGCCTGGGAAATTTACTTAAAATATCTGTTCCTCAGTTTCATCAATTGAAAGGTGAGTGTAATGACATAAATTTTTATAGAGTTCTTTTAATGTAATAAAATAATCCATTTAGATTACTTAGCACTGAACCTGATGCATAGCATATTAATATACCTAATTTCTAATAACAATATAACTGCAAACAAATAGCAAAATCAAAATTAAATTTATGAATCTCCATAAAATCATCTATTTTGTAAAATAAAGAAAAAAATAATGCAGAAAAATCTCAGCCTATAAAACTCCCACAGGGAATTTACGAATATTTAGAAAAATAAATTATTTGTCTGTTCATATACAAATAAAAAAAATTATGAGTTATAAAGAAATAGGTTAAATTTTGCTTCAGAATAATTTGATGAATATAAGAAATAAAAAAAGAATTGAAACAGTAAAATTTGATTTGTAAAACAAAGCAGACTTGCAGAATGTAGAAAGCATTAACAAAGGGACAAAATTCAGCTAGAATATGACACACTGAAAACATGCTTGGCAAAGAATGGAGATATGCATGATCAAGAATAGAAATGCTTTTACAGAATAGCTAAACAAGCAAAAAATTCTAAGTCATGGAATAAATGAAGTGTCTGGAGGCTACAGAACTGAGACAAGGAATGGGAAGGACTAATTGTTGTGGGTAAAATTAATTATGAGAAAGCAATACTGAGACATCATCTAGATAAAATTCAGTTCACTATAGCAAACATTTATTAATTACAAATCATTTCCTTATAGAATCAGTCATCAAGAAAACAAACTTCGTTCATTTCTACATGTTAGTAACTCATCACTTCCAAGGAATATTAGGGTCTATTAAAATCACTTCTTCAAATTTGTTTTGATTAAAAGATGGAATTGGCTGGGCACGGTGGCTCATTCCTGTAATCCCAGCACTTTGGGAGGCTGAAATGAGCAGATCACGAGGTCAGGAGTTCAATATCTGACCAACATGGTGAAACCCCATCTCTACTAAAAATACAAATATTAGCCAGGCGTGGTGGCATGCACCTGTAATCCCAGCTATTTGGGAGGCTGAGGCAGGAGAATTGCTTGAACCTGGGAGGAGGCTGCAGTGAGCCAAGATCACCATTGCACTCCAGCCTGGTGACAGAGCGAGACTCCATCTCATAAATAAATAAATAAATAAATAAATAAATAAATAAATAAATAAATGATGGACTTAAGTA
>NW_012103832.1:1851765-1859469 GCF_000951045.1 Mandrillus leucophaeus
TTTTTTTTTTTTTTTTAAATAAGTCTTGTAACCATGGCTGGATGTTTTGCTCTAGTCTTCTAAGAAGGGCCATTTTATTTTTTAGTCACTTCTAAAGTCATGTGGCTATTAACTTTGGAGACTGTTTTGCATATGAGTGCTGATACAAGTTGAAACCCAAGCAGACCTCATTGCATATCACCCTATGAATGCTGACAATGGAGGGAATACTTTGCCTGTAGTATACTGTCACTTCTGGACTGAAAAGCTGAGGAAGAAACTTAATTTTCTTTTATGCATAAGTCAGAAAAACTTACCATTAATGATTCCAGTTTCCTGATTGACCTCAGCAGATGAAGTGAACAGATAGTGTTAATTCGGATTGAAGAAATTATCGGAATCTTGGTTTGTGTAGATTTAGAATCTACATGCAATATTAACTAAATCAGATAGCTTTTACAGTTTCACATGTGTATATAGGTTCCCTCCCAGTCCATTCCATATCCATTAGTTATTGAATTTTCTAAACTGGCAGTGAAACAGTACAACAATTTTTTGTTGCACCAATTTTATAAACTTATGCAGTGGATTACTTGTTATTTTTCTGAGGCAAACCAAAGATAAATTTCTCAAGGTTCTTGCTGCCTTCTTTAGCAGCATTTGATGGAGGATCTCTTACACATTTGTAACAGATAAAAATAAACCAGACTGCAAATCCTTTTTAAAAATCTTAAACCATGTACCAAGTTTTTGGTCCAAATTTTGTAGGATAAGTTAAACTTAAATTGTATTCTATTAACCAATATGAGTGTATTTCTGAAAGCATAGTTACATTGAAATAAAGTTTTTAAAAGCAAAACTATGAAAGAAGAATCAGTATGAAAAATATCTATACTTTAGGTATGTTTGATATATCCATGGCCACTCTAGGAATGTTTTAATAAGGCAGAATTTTGTTTAATCATGAGATGTGTTATGATAAAATATTTGCTCTCAAATTAACCAATTCTAAAACATAAAAGGAAATTTCACACTTTCTATATTAAAAGTCAAAATACAAAATAACAAGAGTTAAAATTAAGCAAAAAATATTGTGATACATGACAAAACTGTGTAACAATTATATATTCCCAATTTTAGTAATATATTTGTTTACATTTATTGTGCACTCACTACATGTGAGAAATTATATGGAAATTATATGTTCATTTATTTCTCACTGTTTCTTTGCTTTGCATGTGGTAGTCACTGTCTATAAACTTGAATGTACACAAACACCTCATTTAAAACTTTTTAATTTGAGCCAGTTTTAGACTTATGGAGAATTGCAAAAAATAGTACAGAGATTTATCTTATATCTGACTCTGCTTCTCCTAATGTTAACATCACTCAAAACCATAGTACAATTATTAAGAAGTGTCTGAAAGTAAAAAACAAAAAAAAAAAGTCCCAGACTTGAATAGACCAAAGTATTTTCCCCAATTTTATCCTTAGAAGAAATTAGCATTCCTGATAAAATCTTTAAATATTTTCTGAGAACTTTTCTTGGAATTAAGACATGCTCTGTCAAAGAGTTACCCACTCACCTTATTGAGTCTCAATTATCAGGTCTTTAATCATTATTTCTTGTGTTTAATCTAATCATGATTAAACACATGATTAATCTTCTCTTGCCTTGTGGAATGCCCTATTAACATTATATTATTATTATTTATTAATTGATGTTATTTTATTATAACCTATTAATTGTATATATTTTAATTGTTTTTCTGTGGCCCTTATCCGTTGAATGTAAGATTGAAAAAACTTGGACACATACCAATAACTAAATTTCTGAATGATTTTTCTTTATTAGAAGAAGGGAAATAATTTTCCAGTTCTCTTATTCTATCAGTACCATTTCCTGGATTTATATGCCTTAGAAATCAAGGCAAGGCAAAAGAAAGAATAGCATATATTTTTCCTCTAGGTACAAAATCTCTGAGATGTCCAAATTACTGAATGACAAACATTTTGCAAGTCTAGTAGTTTCTTAATCTTTGCTTTTAGCAGTATCAGAGAATCAATATTATTGGATAGTCAACCACTAATGATAATTTAATAATAAATGGGCTTTATTAATTGTATGAATATGACAATTGGTTAACATAGTAATAGATTACTATGTTATTTTTGACAACTCGAAAGCAGTTAAAACAGAGAAAAATATTGCTTTAACAAATCTCTAATGTGAATGAGTTTTCCAAGTTATTACATCTATAAAAATATACAGGAATAGAACTGATGGTGAGCCTAGTCCCATTTGTGCAATTATAACATGTAAAATGTCAAATTACAACTCTCAAATACAAAATGAACACTTGTCAATTATTTTTTTCAACTCATTAATTAATGAGAGAGCCAGTAACACTCTTCACTTGAGAATTTGACTAAAAATATTTATGTTCTTTATGGGAAAACATACTTTTTCACCACTATGGACACAAATTGTTTGCACTGCCATCATTTTTTAAATAATTTTAACTTCTGATCCTACAAAGTTGTAAAATAACCTAGTTAATAAAAGCAATACAAGGTAATACAGCACCATGGAACTAGACAATAATTGGATGATTGGCAAGAGAACACACATCTCTCCTTTGGTAGAATAGAGAATAATCTCTTTTGCCTATTTCCAGATTTTAAGAAAATTTTTTAGGACAGATGCTTGCAAGATGTAATATTATATCAATAGATAATGAGCTAGAAAAAATTACCTAATTCATTTAAAATATGTATTTCCAATAAAATTTTGCTTGATCTTTTTTATAATTATTTATCAAACAATATGCTTATGTTGCTTTGACAAAATAATTTTTTAAAATTTCTGCCTAATTTCTTTGTTCATCCATGAGTTACTCAGGAGCAAGTTGTTTAATTTCCATTTATTTGAGTAGCTTCAAGAACCATTCTTGATTTGTATTTACATTGCACTGTGATCCAGAAATGTGCTTGGTATAATTTTGGTTTTTTAAAATTTATTGAGATTTGCCTTATGATAGAACATGTGGTTGATATTACAACATGTTTCATGTACAGATGAGAAGAATGTATATTCTGTGGTTGTTAGATGGAGTAATTTGTAGATGTTTATTAGGTCCAATTTGCCCAGTGTCATGTTTAAGTCTAGTATTTCTTTGTTAATTCTGCCTTGATGATCTAATACACTCAGAGAGGTGTTGAAATCTCCTACAGTTATTGCGTGGCTATCTAGCTCTTTTTATAAGTTGAGAAGACCTTGTTTTATGAATCTGGATGCTCCAATGTTAGGTATGAATACATTTATGATAGTTATGTCTTCTTATTGAATTGAACCCTTTATCATTATGTAATGCCTTTCTTTGAGATTTTTAATCATTGTTGGTTTAAAGTTTATTTTATCTGATGTAAGAAGGGGAATTCCTGCTATTTTTAAAATTTTCATTTGCTTGGGACCTCTTTCTCCATCCCTTTACTTTGAGCCAGTGAGTATCATTGCATGTGAGATAGGTCTCTTGAAGACAGCAGACAGTTATGTCTTGTCTTTTTATCCAGCTTGCCACCCTATGCTTTTTAACTGTGTCATTTAGATTGCTTACATGCAGACTTAGTATTGATATGTGAGATATTGATCCTGTTTTTGTGTTGTTAGCTGGTTGTTTTGTAGACTTGATTATATAATTAGTTTATAGTGTCTGTGAGCTATGTGCTTCAGCATGTTTTTGTGATAGCAGGCATCATTCTCTTTTTTCTATGTTTATCATTCCTTGAAGAATTTCTTGTAAAGCTGGTCTAGTTATAACAAATTCCCTTAGCATTTGCTTATCTGAGAAGGATTTTAGCTCTCTTTAACTTATAAGCTTACTTTGGAAGGATATAAAATTCTTAATTGGAATTCCTTTTCTTTATGGATGCTGAAAATAGGACCTCAGTCTCTTCTGGCTTGTAAAGTTTCTGTTGAGGGGTCTGCTGCTAACCTTTATGGTTCTTGTTGTATATTATGTGACGCTTCTCTCCAGTTGGTTTTAAGATTATTTTCTTTTATATTAGCCTTGGTGAATGTGGTGACTATAGACTTTAAGGATGGTCATTTTGGATTGTATTTTATAAAGATTATCTGTATGGCTTGAATTTGCATGTCAACATCTCTAGTGAGATTGGCAAATTTTTCATGGACTGTATCTCCAAATGTGTTTTCCAAGTTTGTTACTCTTCTCTCTCAAGAATGCCAATGAGTCATAGATTTTGTCTCTTTACGTAATCCCATATTTATAAAAGATTTTGTTCACTTTGCAAAAATTAATTTTTCCCTTTATTTTTGTCAAATGAGTTGATTTGAAGAACCAGCCTTTGAGATCTGAGATTATGTCCTCAGTTTGGTCTGTTCTGCTGTTAATGCTTCCAACTGAATTATGAAATTCTTATAGTGAACTTTCCAATTCCAAAAGTTCAGTTTGATTTTTTTCTTAAAATGGCTATTTCTTATGTCAGCTCTTGGATCATTTTACTGGATTACTTGGGTTCCTAGGATTTGGTTTCAACTTTTTCCTGAATCTTGATAAACTTGTCATTCAGACTCTGAATTCTATTTCTGTCATTTTAATCATTTCAGGCTGGTTAAGAACCATTGCCAGGGAGCTACTGGGCTCATTTGGAGGTAAGGGGGTACTCTGGCTTTTAGATTTGCCAGAATTCTTGAGCTGGCTCTTGCTCATCTGTGAGGATTGATATTCCTTTAACTTTTGAAATTGAGGTTCTTCAGATGGATCTTTTAGCTGTTATGTTTTTTAATGCTGTTAAGAGTTTGACTGTGGTATAAGTTGGGCTTAGTTGATCGTCTTTGTTTCTGACACTGATGCTTTCAGAGAAATAAGTCTCAATTCAGCCCTCCTAGGCAGAATTCTTTAACTCTGGATGCTGGGACTGCGACCACAGCTTTATTCTCTGTCCCCTTGAGGTCAAGCATTGGCTGCACTGGGCGGGGGTGGGAGAATGTGGTGCCTGTTGGCAACAATACTCTGTTGGGGCTGTTGGGTGGCCTTGAACAAAACCTCTCTGATGGGTGTCTGCCAGCAAAAGCACTCCAGTGGGATGGCAGGGGTGGCCAGTGAGAGAGCTATGGTGGTGGCTCTGGTAAAAGCACTCTGGCGGGTTGGGCTTGGGTTGCTGCAGGCAAGTGTGCTTCAGTCAGGCAGCAGGCAGGCCACAGGCAAAAGTGCTCTGGCATGGTGGCTGAGGATTCGTGGACAAAAGGACTCCAGCAAGTTGGCAGGGTGGCCATGGGTGAAAGATCTCCATTGCAGCAGCAGGGAGACTGCAGATACTCTGCTGTGAGTAAGCACTCTGGCAGGGCAGTGGGTAGGTTACAGGCAAAAGCACTCTGATAGGGATCCCCTATTTCTTTGCAGTAAACACTTAGAAATAAACTTTGGAGTCAAAGGAAAGGTATACACTATAGAATTTTTAGTGGAATTTCATTGTTTTATTGTACATTGTTTTATGCAATATATTATCAAATAAAAATGTTCATAAAACACAAATATACAGAACAAAATAAAATTATATGTAACAGTGATAACTAGTGTTAAAATGTTGATGTCTTTCAGAATTTCCAAATCTATATGAACACTTATACTTGGATTAAGTTTTAATTAAAAATCATACAAAATATTTTTAAGAATCAATTATATGCAACAATATAACTGAGAACAAAACAGAATGTGTGTGGAGCTTACATGGAGAATAAAAATAATAGTTAACTCTTATAAGTTTAAGCACAATTTGATGTGCATTTGCTCATTTGGTCTCAACATTCACCCCATAAAGTAGAAATAACTTGCCTAAGTTTACACAACTCAGATGTGGAAATGAAGAACAGAAAATAAATGAACCCAAGAATCATGGGCTTGAGCTCTTGCCCTTAACTCTATACTATGAGAGGTGCACACCACATCACTATTCACATTGTATTGTATGCGAATGGTGCCTCTGAAATACTGCAAATCAGTGGTTATGAGTGTCTCTCATACTAAGCATACTGCCTATGTGTAACCTGATTTTTCCTTAATCACACATAATAAATATAATCCTGCATCCGTTTTGATGATTTTAATGTATTTCACTTTAATACAATTTAATTAAAAATAAGCACTTACTAAATAATTACCTTTGGTAGAAACCATGCTTATTATACATATTTGAACATATGTCTTTGTACTTGTTTTTTTGTTACTTCCTTAGGATAAATTTTTGCAAGTAGAATCACTGGGTGGAAAGATACATACGTTGAAAATTTTATACATATTTTTTATCTTTCCTCCAGAAACGCATTAATATATAGTCATCAATAGAATATCACAACAGCAATATAACAAAAGTCATTGTAATACTGGATATTATAGATTCCTTTAATATTTTGCAAATATTTAAAATTTTATCTTACTTCACTAACATTTCTTAAATGTCCTGTTTTTATCAGAAAGTCATTATCTACTTTTGCAAATACAATATTCCTGTGGTAGGTACATTTAAAAATATAATTATAAGGATATGGTTGCTATTACTTAGTAAGTAACAAGCTTGCAACAATAATTTTGATACTTTGTTCACACAATTCCATCAAGATTTTTGAAGATCTTAAACCAATAAAAAGTTTACATATGATGAAATGAATTGATCTTAAATATTTTTTTTTCAGTAAAATACCATAAGTCTTGCAGAAATGGCTGCTGATAAAGCAAACATGGCAAAATTTAACAATATTTGATCCTAGTTGAAACGTGGGTGGGTGCTTATTGTAATATCCTTCAAATTTTGCTTTCGTTAAAATTTTTAATATAAAGAGTTTGTAAAGTGTGCTCTAATTTTATCGGTTTGAAAATATGGTAAATAGTGGTAAGAATTATTTTATTACATTGTGCAAACATAGCTTAAAAAGAGGCAATTGATTCACTATTGTTTTAATTTCTGATGTGCATACTAACAATAATTTTAAAGATATAAAGAATTAACTCTGTTCCAGTATTACTTCGTGTATTGGTTATTTATAAGCAAGTGATTTTAATAAAATGTAGATTCTGTTCTCCAGTAGCATCTATTACATCCAGAGCTGTCACCAGTAGCCTGAGAATCACGAAATGGAAAATAAGAACTTCAATCGCCATGACTTGTTCCAACATTCATCTGTGGGACTTATTCATTCATTTATGTTTATTAAATGTTTGTATTTGGGAAAATACAAACTAAAAAGTAATAAAATTAAAAATTCTTGCTCATAGGAACTTATATTTTAGTGGAAGGAGAGGCAGGTTAAATATTTTAAATGGATAAATTACATTTTAGCCTCTATGTTAATAAGTGCTCAAGAAAAATAGAACAGAGTTAAAAGAATATGAAATTCTGGTGGAAAGTGAAATTGTGGTAGGGTTACTATTTTAAGTAGGAATGTCACAAAATGACTCATTAAGAGTAATTTTATAGCAAAACTCAGAGAAGGAGTATTATAGGATACATTTATCAAGGGGTGAATTGGCCTATTAATCTACCTGTCCAAGTCTTTGTCATCTCTGTGGAGTTTATGTAGGAAACAGGTGTGCATGTATCTAAGTGACAACATTTGTTAGTTGTTTTTTAAAGTTCTGCCTTTAGAGAAAAAATGTAATGATCTTTAAATTCTTTAAAATTCTTAAAGAGAAAATGAAAGAAATG
>NW_012103832.1:1860579-1876147 GCF_000951045.1 Mandrillus leucophaeus
ACTATGAAGTAATCTTGCTGAACTATCTATACTATCCATGAAGTAATCTTGTGGAAGTTTCTATATTTTCTATAAACAGCAATTTATTTTCTATAAACAACAATTTATAGAAAATACAGAGGCAGAGAAACCTACTAAATACCACCTGGAGGAATGCAATAAACAAAACCTAAACTGTGAATAATTTGCCAGATCAAAAAACTATTTCTTCTACCAATATTTTTCAGAAAAAAAGAAGGAGATGGGAGAAATTATATTAATAGATTAATAAAAGACTTACTCTGAATACTTCATATGGATCATGATCCAAGTGGATAAACTGTAAAACAAATGACATTTGTGACACAATTGGATATTTGAAAAACAGAAGTATATTTAATGAAATTATTAATTTTGGTAGCTAAGCAAAATGTATTGAAATCTTTCTTTTAGGATTTAGAGCAACTTACTGAGATATTTACAAGTATAATTATATGCAATCTGAGGAAATAGGTGGAGGGATACAAGAAGAAAGATTAACATTTGTTGACAATTGTTGAAGCTAGTGATTTGTTCATAGCATGTTTATGATGCTATTTTTTTTCCTTTGGTATATAGCTAACATTTTTACAATAATTTTAGTGTAAATTAAAGCCTTTAAATGAGAAAACTATGCCATGTCATTGTAATTTGAGAAACTCACACAATAACTGAGACCTTACTATGTTATACATACCCAAATCAAACAAAGTAATTCAACAGTAAATGCATATTTAATATATGTTTGTTTAACATTATTGACCAAACAGAACTTCTCTTTAGGATACTGCCTGTAGGAAAATGCATCTCAGAAATCCCTGTTATCAGATGAAAATCTTCCTAATTAATCATTTTTGAATATACCTTTGGATTGGTTACAAGTAGTTGTTTACAACATAAATTTTTGAGTGTAATAGAATATAAACTAATTTTATCATTACCTATGTGATTTATTTATACCACATGTGTATTTTATTGTCTAATAAGAATTCATAAGAATATTCAGTTTTATGGGTATAATAAATTTATGATTACATAAAATTAGCTGCATAGTTATCTGTTGCTAAGTAACAATATTATCATAAACCCAATGACTTAAAACAATGCATATTTATTACTTCACAGTTTCTATGTGTTAGGAGTCTAGGCACTGCTTAGTTGGGTCATATACAAGGCTGAAATAAAAGTTTTGGCCTGGGCTAAGATCTCCTCTGATGCTTAACAGGAAAGGGTTTGTCCAAGATCAACACTGGGTCTTTCTGAGGGCTGTGAGGGAGAATATGTTCCATGCCCCTCTACTAGCTTCTGGTGGTTTGCTGGCAGTCTCTGTCAATCCTTGGCTTCTGCTGTATTACTCTGATCTCTCTCTTCATCTTCACTTGGTGTTTTCTCTCTGTGTGGGGATCTATGTGAAATTTCTCCTTTTTTTAAGAACACCAGTCATGTTGGATTGGGGACCCACCTTTAACTAATTTTGTCTACAATGACCCCGTTTCCAAACAAGTTCACATTCTGGTACTGGCAGTTAGGAGTCAACATATGAATTTGGGGGTGGGATGGGGAAGGGTACAACTCAACCCATAACACCTGACATCCCAGGAGTATAAATATTGATCTCATTATTGTCTCATGGTTACAAACACAGTCAGGCATCTAATTCACTGCTTCAAGCAGGTAGACCAAAAAAAAAAAAAAAAAAAAAATCAAAATGTTTGCTTCAGACAGGATGATAAGGAAGCAGAAGGTCAAAGAAGTACAGAAATCAAATCTCATATTTTACAAAAAATTATTGGAAGGTCTACCCAGTAAGTTCCACCTACATGTCATTGCCAAGGACTGGGTCATATTGCAATGTATTCTGTGAAGATGTGAATTTGTTTTCTAGCCTCTAAATTAATGAAAGCATAAGAGGAGAGGACTTAAAAGAGTTTTGGTGCATTCTATCTTCAGTGTCCTCTACAAAATTTAAAATTTTTACTGCCAATTTGGGAAAAAATAGCATTACATAGATAGAAAATTAAATGAAAGAATGATGGCAAACTATTGACTAGGGAAAAAATGATTTTATAAGAAATTAAATGTAATTATAGTGCACTACTTAAATTCTAGTTACACATTCATAGTTATTTTAAATTAAATATTGACTTAATTTTTGATATAACTTCAGGAGATGGTGCAAGAAAAAGTGCAGCATACATGTGACTTTATTTAGAGTTCTAAATCTTTATCTTTCATAGGATAAATAAATACCCAAAATTGATAACTTGAAAAATAGCAGCATAAAAATCATGAGAAATTTGAAGTTAAATATTTGAGGAAAAAACAGTTTAAAGAGTTAAAAGGAGGTGGCTCTAGGGGGACAAACTAGAGGTTGGTCGGGGGAGGCACCTGTGTATTTCTGTAAGACTTGTGATTTTGTATAACATATTCATGGATTACTTTGATGAAAAGAAGCTTCATTTAAAAACCATCCTAGTTAAAATAGTATGTGGGGTGGATGTTTGTCTGTCGTAACCATAATCCTTCCGTTAATTTGAACAGCTAGCTTGTTGAGAACCCCTTCTTTATCCCCTTTTTCATGGTTTCTACTTAGGTACTGGAAGCGGAAGCTTTCACCCTTTAAAAGTTCTGAAAAAGGTATTATGTTTGGGGGGAATCAGAGACATTATGCTGACCTTGAAATTGAAAGTGATAAGTTTCCCTATTACTCAGAACAGCAAACCTGGGCTTTCAATAGGAGTCCGGGTTAGAGAAGTCAATTGACTGTTTTTAACCAGTGAAACTAGGCATATGAATTTGAATAGCATCGAGTGGGAGGAGAAAGAAGGAACAGTCAATGCTTCATAATCACATCAGGACATCCCCTGTAGAATCTTAAAATACTTTAATCTGTATCTCTACTCAGCAGAAATAGCATAGTGATTCTAGAGGGAATGAGATAAACACAACATTGTCTTATTACATTGCCTTAAGCTATAAATCTTTCAAAGGAATCTCTTTGCATGGGATTCTGCTACTTCAACATAGAAGATAAACAGCCAGAAGAAAATATGCTGCTTTAAGTTAACGTTTACATAACACAAAGTCAAACAATGAACATAATTTATTCATTTTATTTCATTTAATAAAGAGAAATTCTTCTATGTTCTGTTTTTTAATTTATTCTAGCACACCACAGGCAAAGGCCTTCAATTTGTGTACTATATTTCTATACATTAAGTAACCGTTATAAAATTGTAACTTTATTTTATCATAATATAGCTCACAATCTGAGACCAATCAAGTGAAAAAAGCTATAGATATTTTTGTCATGATTTTGCTGCATTATTCCTTCCAGCAACAGTCGAGAATAAAGTCATGAATGTTTGTGTATTTATTTAAATATTAGACATTTTTATATTCAAAGATATTTCTCTGCAGTTTCTCTGTAAACAAAACCTGCCACCAAAAATAACTACCCAAGGATACTTGAAACTATTACAACTGAGACATCAAGGTTACTTTGCCCATGAAGAACACAATATATACTATTTAAATTGCAGAAAGATTTTTAAAGGAGTATTTTATAGTTTCTTCTATTTAAACAAGATTGAATAAAACATAATAAAACAAAGGAATTCTATTTTCTTTATATTTACATTGAGCCTTACAGAAAATTTACTGTGTAGTTAATCAGTATAGTTACATTTTAAAGGTTGATTTCCTTTGACATAGTATCTTGGATTGTTTGATCAACTGTATTTAATAAAAGGCCGACTCATTCATTCATCCATTCCTTCACTAAACAGGTGTTTATTTTACACCTACTGTGTGCTAAACATACATTTTATATCAAGTTTTTGAGGAGGTGAATATATACATTATTTAATTTAATCCTTGAACACAACTTTTGCTAAATGCCTGCTGATTGCTAAGCACATTGCAAGCCACTGAAGATACTTTCATGAATTCACAGCATTGGGAAGACAAACAATTACAATAATTTACTGTGAGTGGAAGGTCAGTTCCTAGGAGAGGGCACAGAAGTAGTAGTCAAATTCAGGGAACTAGTGAATGCTTTCCTGATATAGTGACGTGTAATTCGTGAACTGACGGATTGCTAGGGTGTAGCCCAGCACAGACTCGAAAACGTTTTCTAAGCAAAGGACACCGTAAGTGTAAAGATGTGAGATAAGAGAGTGCTGAAGGGTAGTTTAGTGCTCGGAAAAAATAAAAAAAAGTTTGGGAAATCTGGAGAATTTAAATTCACGGGTGTTAGAAGTGTGGCTGATATGGTGGGGAGCTGCTGGGAAAACTTAAAGCAATTTGTTGTTTATCCTGAGGGATAAACACTTCTTTGAAGTGTTTTAAGTTGAATATAAACATAAGGAAAATGGCATATATTTTTTAGAGGTCTATCACTTGCTACATGGCAAAATGATATTTTCTTTAAGGCTCACATACAATGATGTTGCCCTCTGTGCTTTCCACCAGAGGTTTGGCTACAACTCAGCTTCATGCCTCTGCTCAAGAAGTCTTCAATTCCTGTGTGTTTCCACTGACCCTCTTGCTCCACAAACTGAGAAGCTTGGGAACACTTGACAGGTTAGTTCTCAACTAGAGGCAGACACTTCCAAGAGAACATTAAGGAAGATACTTTCTGTGTTTTAAAACTCTTAGATATAAGATTGAAACCTTCTCTTTACTCAGTACCCCTATGTAGAGTGGACAACAAGACTTAATTTTTAATTTTAAAATTTAATTTTTTATTTTTGAAAATTTAAAAGAAAGCCTGTTCTCTCAGCACTTTGGGAGGCTGAGGAGGGAGGATCACTTGAGCCCAGGAGTTCAAGATCAGCCTGGGCAACATTGGGAGACCCTCATCTCCACAAAAAATTAAAAGAATTAGCTGGTGGCACATGCCTGTAGTCCTAGGTCATCAGGGAGCTGAGGTGGGAGGATCTGCTTGACCCGGGAGTAGAGGATGCAAGTGAGTCGTGATCGTGCCACTGAACTCCAGACTGGGCAACAGAGCGAGATCCAGACCCTGTCTCAAATAAACAAACACAAATAAAATTTCAAGGAAGTACAAACGCAGAAAAAGAGTGAAATAAGACCCCACACATTCATTTTCTGCTTTAACAATTATCAATGACTCGCCAGCTAGTTTTACCTATACCCACCCAACCACTTCTTGCCATCCTGCATTATTTTATAACTGATTTATTTAACAACTTTATTAAGGTATTTTTTATATATGTGTGTGTATATATATATAATTCACTTGTTAAAAGTACACAAATCAATAATTTTTAGTAAACTTACAGAGTTGTGCATCCACACTACATTCTAGTTTAAGAATACTTCCATTACCAGAACCCAGAAGGTTCTCCACATTCATCTGCAATATTCTACACTCACTTCCAGCTCTAGGCAACCACTGATGAGCTTTCTGCTACATATTTGCCTTTTCTGGATATTTCATGTAAATGGAAGAGAGCAAATGCACTTTTTTGCACTTAGCTTATTTTATTTAGTATAATATTTCTGAAATTAGTTCATGTTGTAGCATAAATGAGTACAGCATCTCTTTATTGCTGAACAGTGCTCCATTGCAGAGATATATCATATTTTCTGTATCTTTTACTAGTTGTGGACATTTGGATATTAAGAATGATGCTCCTATGAACATTCACATATACGTCTTTACAAGAGAATGTGTTTTCATTTCTCTTGGGTATCTTCTTAAACGTCAAACTGCTTGTTTGTATGTTACACTTGCATTTAACTTTATAAAAACCTGCAAAATTGTTTTTAAAGTGGCTACATCCTTTTACACACCTGAGCAATGTTTGAGAGTTCTAGTTTCAACATGAACTTGCCAATACTTGGTATTATCTCCCTTTTTAAATTATAATCATCTTACGCATGTATAGTGGTGTTTGGTATAGTTTTACTTTTTCATTCTTCTAATGGTAAGTATCTTTACACTTAGGCTTAGCAGTCATTCACACATCTTTTCTGATGAAATGTCTATTGAAATACTTTGCTCATTTTAGAATGCCTGACCACCAAATTTGTTCTCTTAAGAAAGTGCTTTTGCTATTCTAAATCCTTTGCATTTTAAGACAAATGTTAGGAACAGTATACCAATTTCTACAAAATGCTGCGATTTTGATAGGGATCTCACTATATTTGTATTATAGATCAATCTGGGGAGAATTGCGATCTTGACATTTAGAGTCTTCCAATCCATAAACATGTAAAGACTTTTTATTTGTTTAGACCTTTAATTTTCCTCAGCAATGTAATGCAGTTTTTAGTGTACCTGTCTTATAACTACTTATTTTGTTGAACTTGTCCCTATATGGTTTATTCTTTGTCATATTATTATGAATGGAATTGTTTCTTTATTTTCATTTATGTACTAGTTGTTGTAATATATAAAAATATAACTGATTTTTGCATACTGGTCTTGTATCAAACAATCTTGCCAAATTTGCTTGTTACTTCTAGTTGATTTGGTATACAAAATCATGTCATCTGAAAATAATAATAATTTTACTTATTTTCTAATTGGTACATCTTAATTTTTGTTTGTATGTTTTACCTTATTCCATGGCTAAAGTCTTCAGTACATTGTTAAAGAGAAGCTGTGAGAACGTAAGCATCCAGTCTTTGACAATTATGTATAATGTTAGGTTTTCTCATGGCTATTTTTCATCAATTTGAGAAAATTCCCTTATATTCCTAGTTTATTAAGTTTTTTCCATGAACGAATGTGAGATTTTTGTCAAATGCTTTTTCTGAGTTGATTCAGCTAACAATCCCTAATTGTGCTGCTTATATGTAATGATTTTATCAGAAACATATTTTAATAATGTTATTTTACTAATTAATTTAGATATCTATTTTGATTTACCTGTATACTATAAATTTGTATTGGAAGGAATACCATCTTATGCTTTTATACTTTCTCTAATTCTAATCGAAATGTTATTTATAAAGTTAAACTCAGTTACTATTACTTAGAAATAACACTGTGGAATCAATATTTAGAGTTGAAAGAGAATTTAAATATTAGCTAGTTCAAAGCCACAACTATCTTAAGATGAAACTGAAGGTCCAAAATTTAATTTTTTTTCTTTCAGATTTACTATTAAAATTAAGATCTTACTGATTAATATTCATTAGTTTTATGCTCCCAAATCTTTTAAGCTTGGTGTGTGGGGTTGAATTAAGATTAACTGGGCATAATTAATTTGGAATTCTTAAATTAGTTGGCAGCTGGTTCTTAGGAATTAGTATAACAGTGAAAAACTTGGAAGTAGAATTAAGAGGTATTTGTTTTTGATAAGATTTGGCTGTGTCTCCACCCGGATATCATCTTGAATTCCCACAAGATGAGGGACCTGCTGGGAGGTAATTGAATCATGAGGGCAAGTCTTTCCCCTGAAGATCTCATGACAGTCAGTAGTCTCATGAGATCTGATGACTTTAAAAAGAGTTCCCCTGCACAAGTTCTCTCTTTGCCTGCTGCCATCCATGTAAGCTGTGACTTGCTCCTCCTTGCCTTCTGCCATGATTGTGAGGCCTCTCCAGCCACATGGAACTCTAAGTCCAATTAAACCTCTTTCTCTTGTAAATTACCCAGTCTTGGGTATGTCTTTATCAACAGCATGAAAATGGACTAATACAGTAAATTGGTACCAGAACAGTGGGGCATTGCTGAGAACATACCAGAAAATGTAGAAGTGATTTTGGAACTAGGTAACAGGTAGAAGTTAGAACAGTTTGGAGGGCTCCAAAGAAGACAGGAAAATGTGGGAAAGTTTGGAACTTCCTAGAGACTTGTTGAATGATTTGAAAAAAATGCCGATAGTGATATGAACAATAAGGTCCAGACTGAGGTGGTCTCAGATGGAGACGAGGAACTTGTTGGGAACTAGAGCAAAGGTGACTCTTGTTATGTTTTAACAAAGAGACTGGTGGCGTTTTGCGCTTACCCTAGAGATTTGTGGAAATTTTAACTTGAAACAGATGATTTAGGGTATGTGGTGGAAAAAAATTCTAAGCAGCAAAGCATTCAAGAGGTGACTTGGGTGCTCTTAAAGGCATTCAGTTTTGTAAAGGAAGCAGAGTATAAAAGTTCAGAAAATTTGCAGCCTGACATGTAGTAGAGAAGAAAAACACATTTTTTTTTTAGGGAAATTCAAGCCACCTGCAGAAATTTGCATAAGTAATGAGGAGCCAAATGTTAATCCCCAAGACAATGGGGAAAATGTCTCCAGAGAATGTCAAAAGGTCTTCATGGCAGCCCCTCCCATCACAGGCCAGGAGGTTTAGGAGAAAATGATTTTGTGGGCCAAGCCCAGGTTCCCGGTGCTGAGTGCAATCTAGAGACTTGGTGCCCTATGTCCCAGTCACTCCAACCATGACTAAAACGGGTCATGGTACAGCTTGGGTTGTTGCTTCAGAGGGTGGAAGCCCCAAGCCTTGGCAGCTACCATGTGGTGTCAAGCCTGTGGGTGCACAGAAGTCAAGAATTATGGAACCTCTGCCTGGATTTCAGAAGATGTGTGGAAATGCCTGGATGCCCAGGCAAAAGTTTGCTACAGGGGTGGAGCCCTCATGGATAACCTCTGCTAGGGCAATGTGGAAGGGAACTGTGGGGTTAGATCCCCCACATAGAGCCTGTACTGGAGCACTGCCTAGTGGAGCTGTGAGAAGAGGGCCACCATCCTCCAGAACCCAAAATGGTAGATCCACCAACAGCTTGTACTGTGTGCCTGGAAAACTCACAGACACTCACTATTAGCTCATGAAAGCAGCCAGGAGGGAGGATGTATCCAGGAAAGCCACAGGGCCAGAGTTCCCCAAGACCATGGGAACCCACCTCTTGCATCAGCATAACCTGAATGTGAGACATGGAGTCAAAGGGGATCATTCTGGAGCTTTAAGATTTGACTGCCCCACCAGATTTTGGACTTGCATGGCGCCTGTAGCCCTGTGTTTTGGTCAATACCTCCCATTTGGAATGGCTGTATTTAGCCAGTGACTGTACACCCATTGTTTCTAGGAAGTAATTAACTTGCTTTTCATATTACAGGCTCATAGGAGGATGGGACTTGTGTTGTCTCAGATGGGACTTTGGACCCTGGACTTTTGAGTTAATGCTGAAATGAGTTAAGATTTTGGGAGACAGTTGGGAAGGCATGGCTGGTTTTGAAATGTGAGGACATGAGATTTGGGAGGGGTCAGGGGCAGAATTATAAGGTTTGACTGTGTCCCCACCCAAATCTCATCTTGAAATCCCACAAGTGGGAGGGACCAGCTGGGAGGTAATTGAAACGGGGGCAAGTCTTTCTCCTGGTATTCTCATAACAGTGAATAAGTCTCATGAGATCTGATGGTTTTTAAAAGAGGAGTTCCCCTGCATAAGCTCCCTCTCTCTCATTGCTGCTGCCATCCATGTAAGACATGACTTGCTCTTCCTTGCCTTCTGCCATGATTGTGAGGCTTTCCCAGCCACGTGGAATGGTAAGTCCATTAAACCTCTTTATTTTGTAAATTGCCCAGTCTCGGATATGTCTTTATCGCCAGTGTGAAAACAAACTAATACAGTTATTTTCTTGATATGCTTCAGCATTGTTTGAATTTGATAAAATATTTTGGGATTTTTGGGACTATTTTGGGATATTTTGGGATTTTTAATAGGGGTATTGTTTTAAGGGAGGAGAAAAAATGAGATGAAACACTATATTTATTTATCTACATTTTGCTTTGAAAATCTGCTCCAGTGTGATTCATACCATTGTTTGTTGACTTCAAGTCTTAGGGAATTGGGAAGTCCAGATCTGTGTATAAAAACTGGTAAAACCAAAAGGAGTCTTTAATATATCTTGATCAAGACCTTCAAGTTGCCAACTCAAACATTTTTTTCAAAGTGTTTTGAAGTGAATATGTAGATTCAGCTCAGATAAATAACATGTATATTGAACATTAGTATATTTATGTCATTAATTTTTGTATAATACAAAAGAACATTTCAAAAAACTATGTTTAATTCATTTATTTATGTATTTGCATATGTATTAATGGATATCATAGATAGATATTCAATTCTTATTGGTTTTATCAGTTAACACCCATCAATTTAGTAAAAACATGTCATCCAACAGATATCTAGAAGTAACACAATGGCAAGTAAATTAGTGTCATTATCCCATGTGTTTTTTCATCTGTACATGGGTCTAATCTACTACTTTTCTAATTGATTTGGAGTCTAGGTATGTGGCAAAATTAAATTAATTAATTAATTGGAATTTAAAATAGCATAGTGTTTCCTAGAACGTTGTTTCTGTTATATGAAGGGAGATATCTGAGGTAGTGGTTGGTACTGGTTTTATTTAAACATAGTTAATAGTGAATTTTTTCAAAATTCAGGGAATGAAAAGGATAAAGTGGCTCATTCATTGCAGAGATCAATATAAATTTGCAAAGAGGAGAAATACTAAAATCAGGATATTAATAACTGATGTGTATCTGACTTGATTTTGTTTATTTACATAGAAACAGAGGAACAAACTCCAGTTAAAAGGGGAAAGTAATATACATTTAAATCAGTACAAGTTTCTATATTTTCCCAAGCAAAGTATTATCTAGAATTATTTTGATAATCATTGAACTTCTTTATCCTACATTGCAATTGAAACGATCAGGGATTTCCAAAAACAAGATGTATAAACAGAGGTCTAATGCATTCTTTAGCAATTTTATGTTTCTGACAACATGATAGCCACATTAAAAATGCAGCAAATTTTATGTAGGTGACATATCTCAAAATACTTTTCATTAAAGAAATTAGTTAATAAAAATAATAAAATAAATTATAACATTTGGGTATTTAGATATTATTATAACACTTTTAAAACCACATCTTGTGGTCTATGGGCATGCATATGTTTGTGCCACAAAGATGGTAAGAATACGCATTGTAGCAAATAATTATATAAATTCAAATTGAAAAATGATCTTGATACCACCATAGATCAAAAAAACAAATGTATGTCACTGACTTTTGCAAAGACATTCCATTTAAAATGAATGTTTTAAGATAGGAAGAGAAAGAACACCACCTTCAGTGAAAACACATAATAGGTAAAATGTTGTCTAAAACAGCTTACCTCCTGAATTTTCCCAAATAATTTGATTTTTATCATTTTATGTTACCTACTGACATCCAAACTAGTTTGAGCAAAATAGTTTTAAATAATTGTTGCTTTATTTTCTGTCTTCAGATTCACATTCCCCCAGTTCACTTGTCATGCTATGGCAGACTTTTAAAAAACAGAGATCAGGTTATATTATTCTTTGCTCACTAAGCTGTTTCTTCAGTGCCTAGAGGATCAATACCCAGTTCTTAAACATGAAAATTAAGGACTTTTGCAGTTTGGACTCAACCTACTTATCTAATTTATCCTCCCACCTTTATGTCATTTGTCCTCTACTCTGGCACACTGGATTAGCAGTCATTTCCTGAGCCTGCCACAGCTCTCCAGCCTGCCCCTTGGAGGATCGTAAAGTGACCCTATGCCAGCCTGTGGTCCAACATGTATCCACAGGAAACATCTGGAGATGCATACCACATTCAAATTATTCTCTCTCAAACCAACTGTCTGTCTCCCTTTAAGTTTGAATAAGACCCTAGTTATATGAGTACACTAAGTTCAAAGAAACATAGCAGGCTCATCAGTGGTCTCTTTAATGTCCTTCTCTAGACAGAAGTGAAGACAGATATAACATATACTGTCACATGAAGTAGAAAGTGGAGACTGATTGTCATGAATATCAACCAGGTGGTTCTTTCTCATTATTCTCTTCACAAATCCTTCATTACCAGATTTCACTGAAACTGAGAAGCCATTGATCGTAAGAGTCTCTAGTAATTTATATTTCACTAAGAAAGACAATATGCTACCAAAAATAGATCATGTACTATTGATTTTAAGATATATTCTGATTTCAGAGATGTCAAAATAACTATGCATTCTTCCTCTTAGGGACATGGTGTTAAAGGTGGGACTCACAGTCCACTTTTTTTCTGAAGCAACTCACTTCCCTAACTCAACTATTCTTGACCTTTTTCATACCCTGAATGGAGTTAGGGGCTTGAGAGTCATCTAATTATCTTTTCTGGTCACCTATTTTTGCTAGAGTCAAAACCTTGATTTTTAACATCATAGTACACATACCTTTTCACACAACAGTCTTTCATCTGTGCTGTCATCTTTTAAGACTCAGATAGAATACGACTTCTCCTAGAAAGCTTTCTCTGATCCTCATCTAGCAAACTTCTCACTGCCAGGTAGAATAATCATTTTTTTTAACTTTCACTATTTTTGATAATATTTGTTATAAAACATTTTACTAACTGTGATTGTGTTCATGTCTGCCCCTCCTGTTTTGTGTTTTAAGTGTAGACTACTGCCTAGAACACAGGTTTTATATTTGCTGAAAGAGTGAATGCATTAAAAGTTAAAAAAAAAAAAAAAAGAAAGAAACAAAAACAGGAAGCCATCTTGCTGTCTCAGACAAGATCCAAGAAGCTTTGAGTACTTTCTTGTGATCCATACACATCTAGTACTTCAAATGTTCAGATTCATAAAACTGATTGTAATTCTGACTGTGCTTTGTGACTTCAGACATGGCAAATTAAATTCTAAAGGTTGTTTTTTTTAATTTTAAAAATATATTAATTTGCACTGCTGAGTATAACTGCTAGGTGAACAAAAAATTTCACATAACATTGCCAAATAATTCCTTCACTTTTTATAATCTTTATAAGAGAAACAATTATTACCAGAGATTGTTTGCCAAGCATGAGTATCATTTTTTGACCTTTGTGATTTGGACTTGGTATTTTCTACCACGGATCTTGCTGAAGAAACAGTAGCACTTCTAATTAACTACGTGTTTTTAAAATGTAACTCTTTACCAGATCAAAATAACAATTATCTAATTTATGTAATCAACAATTTTGTTGGTTACGGCATTTCAGAAACTCAAATTTAACAGATGTGACAAAAGCTTCTTATTAAGAATCCATTTAAAGATTGTTTCGCAGAATGTGATAATGCTGCAAATCATGAATATACTTCCTTTAATGTTGATTTTTATAGTTGTTAGTTTTAAAGAGAAATCTTTACATGGATATTTTTGGTCCTAAATGGAAGATACATGAGAATGCAATGAGTGGTAATTTAAAATTCTGCTCCACAAAGAAAAGAAAAAAGTTTACACTGTTAAGACAGGGTTGCAATATAATTGAGTTTATGGGGTAAAATGACTAAGTACATATTTATACTAAGTAATAGAATATATTTCTTCACTAAGAAATTTATTGGACCATAGAATAATTTCTCTTGGGAATTTCTGTAGAAAAATTGAGTATATTTGCAGTATTGATTTTCTTTCCACCTAAGCAAGTGACTCATTGAATTCTATATTAAGAAAGAAGCAATCCAAGAAAAGCTGTGATAAATTTAAAATTTTATTGCATCTTTTTAGGAATAAAAATGATTCACTAGAAAATAAGGTAGACTATGATAAAAATTCTTGGCCTTGTTTTGTTATATACATTCTGTTTTTTATCCAGTCAATAAGATGACCATTCCTAAACCAAAGTAGCTAGTTTTATATTCAGTTAGTTATGAATACGTTTGTTATGATTTGAGCATTTGGACCTCAAGTAAAGCCATAAAGAAACTTTACCAATTAACTTCCTCAGATGTTTGAGTTGAAGAATACTGTTATTTTGTTTTAATATTTTAAAACATAGGTCAAATCACCATTAAGTTGTGATATTCTCACCACAAGGCAGCTACATCAGGACCTCTTCTCCCCTCGGTTAAAAAAATATCTTTTTAATAGGTTTTATAATATATAGATGTTGCTATATATTTTAGATATAATTTTTTTATAAAAACTCATTGGAAAATAAAATGGTATTGCTTCTGAGGTTTTAGACAAGGATGCTGTTTTACGTATTTTCTAAGTTACAGCTAAACATATGCCTCCAGCTAGGAAACTCCTGTGGTGACAGCTAGAGCTGGGTAACAGTTAACCTTATGAAATGAAATATCTTTTGATTTCCACTGCATGAATTCTCTCTACTATTCTCACATGAGAGATTTTTTTTCTTAACTGACAGTAAGTATATATAATTTTACAAAAAGCAAGTTTCTACCATTTTATTTTAAATGAAATTTCAGGAGAAACTATTTTATTGAAAAATGGTAGATTGTATATAAATGAATTGCCATAACCTTAACATCTCTTCCTTTCCCTTCTCCAATGTTTTCATGTTAAAATATCACTGTTTTTTATTCCTGAATGAAAAAGTAATTTCTTCCACAAATGTTTCCTGTTTTCCAAAAATGTATTAAATGTATTTTTAAAGATAAAAGGGATACAACATGAAAAAGTCAGTCATCTTGTTGATGAAAAAAATACATATACACACACACACACACACACACACACACATACACATAGAGACACACACTCTTATATATATTCCATCATTGAATTTGGTTCATTTTATTGTGATATAAAGAATTTCAAACCTGTGGAGGCTAAAGCAACTCAATCTTGGATGTTAATCCACAATGTTAACTTATGATTAACCCCAGTTCTGAGAACATCCCTCAGATTTCTATTTTATCTACTGTTCCTGTGTAAGAATGCATGCTTACCTTAAATCCACCCTTACATCAAAACAATCCTGGATTTTATTGTAAATTGCCATAAATCCTGCCCTAAGCATTGTTCTACACATCCCTTCAGAAGCACATGTACCATTTCCCTATGGTATAAGCCCTGGATCTGAGAGGTAACCACACTGGCATTTGCCATCACACCTTGCCACCACCCGAGGCATGGCCTCTGTTCATGAGATCCTATTAAATATTTCTTTCAAAGAAACTGGATTTGTCAGACTCTTTCTTCAGCCTCTCGGCTCCCTCGGTCTCCAGGGAATAAGTTTCCATAGATCTGCTTACTGTGAGACGACTGACTCTCTCTTTCTGTCCCTAGAGTCACTATTTATACAGATAATGGCTTTTGTTCATTATATTTTCTTTGCTTACATGGACTTTGTCTTTCATAAAGATTGCATCTTCTTGAAGGTCAACAACAAATTCGTTTTAATACAATATACTACTGACATTCTTGGCCAGTTAAGAAAACCTTTGTTCATTCCCAAAAAGTTACACCTTTTTAAAAGAGATACATTTTACATATCTAAACATCTATTTCTGTTATGTAAATAAAACTAGTTATCAGATATGTAATATAGTAAGATAATTGTGAGGCACCTTATAGTTTTTAAGAGACCATAATTAATTTACTACATTTTTGTCTTTTTATTCTCTTATTTTAAAAAGCCTTATTGTCAATATTGTTGTGATAAGAGGGTGGAAAACTCTCAATGTACACTTAAAATATATAAGAAAATGTTGATTAAAAAGCACTGGGGCCGAGCACGGTGGCTCATGCCTATAATCTCAGT
>NW_012103832.1:1876197-1905939 GCF_000951045.1 Mandrillus leucophaeus
ATAGTCAGGATCTCTGACATTAGAATCATAGGGCTTTTATTTAAGGATCACTTAAATTGTTTTTCGTTGGGCGTGGTGGCTCATGCCTGTAATCCTAGCACTTGGGGAGGTCAAGGCAAGCAGATCACTTGAGGTCAGGAGTTAAAGACCACCCTGGCCAACATGGTGAAACCCCATCTCTACTAAAAATACAAAAAAGTTAGCCGGGTGTGGTGACAGGCACCTGTATTCCCAGCTACTTGGGAGGCTGAGGCAGAGAACTGTTTGAACCTGGGATGCGGAGGTTGCAGTGAGCTGAGATTGTGCTGCTGCATTACACCCTGGGCAACAGAGTGAGACTCCATCTCAAAAAAAAAAAAAAAAGCATTGGGATTTCTCAGATTTCTATTATGTTAGACAGATGTTTGTTTGGTTTCTGCACTTGAGTGAAAAAGTAAAAGCAGGTGTCAGCATGTATATTATAATTTTTACAATGAATATTGTTATGATTTTCTTCTCATGAAAGAAAACTGAAAGTCAAATACTGTGTTTAGAACTCAGATTGCAGATGTGTTGAATGTCACTTCCCCCTCCAGATTCATCCTCCATGCTGCTCTGTGTCTTAGGAACATTTGTGGACCATACCACCCAGCTCTCCTACCCTGAGGCTTCTACTTGGGTTTGACAATTGGGAGGCATAGCAAAAGACTGAATGGCAGTAAGGGAGTAAGTTCATGATATTTAGCAATGCTGTGTCAAGTCTGTAGGACTTCTGCCAGGACCTGACTGATACAGTCATGCAAAGCTGGAGTGACTTCAGGACAGTCCCTTGGAAGGAGAGATTCTGGGAGCCTTCATTGAGAAGCATGTGGATAGCCTCCTTTCTAAAGGTTAATGGCATGTTTGTAAACACAGAGAGGTCATTATTATTCAAATTGTCACTGGTGGTGCATGAGATGGCATGTAGATGAAGAACAAAGTATGAGGATACCAAGTAGCCATGGCAGTTAGTCACTATGGTGACAAACATGACTAGACATATCATGGCTTCCTCTGATGGCCCCAGAGAACATATAGTAGAAGAAGGTGAAATTAAAGGCTGCAAGTATGCAACTCAGAATACAAACAAAAAATAAGAAAACTTTGAAGGTAGCTTGAAAGAAGTATCTCATCTTCTATCACAGTAGGGCGCATATGACAGAAGATCATACCTATGCTTTCATTGTAAGAATTGCAGAGTTGTAACACTAATTAAATGCTCAACCATACCAGGACCTTAAGCTAAGAGAGCTAGAGGGGAAGGAGTGGGGTCTTTATGTTACATGTCTGACTGGGGACACCCTAAACAACATGAATGAGGCTAAAAATTATGCATTCTCAAATACCATGAAGCTCTTTTGCTAGTAGAAACAGCGTTATCTCACTCACCCTTTTGAGAACACCAGCCTTCCCTGTACAAACCTTTAAATTACTGCACCTATGTCATTTGCCACATAAAAAGACTTAAACTCACCCTTGAAAGTTGTCTTCTGTCTCGTAATATAAGACTAAGCACAGATAGCATAGTAAGATATAAAATCTACTTAAGAAGGAAATAACTCATATTCCAACAGAGTTAGAAAATCTTGCCAATCTATTTATATAGAAACCTTGGAAGTATGTGTGGGAGTGGATTGTGAAGGTGTTAGACTAAATGTGATGAGATACAGAGTCATGCAGGTTGAAGACATTTGACTCCGATGCACTTATCTGGAATTTGAGATTTCGTATGTTGGCTTGAGCACCTGGGGTAATTAATTAATAATAACCTGATAGGCTAGCTATTTGAAACCTGAAACCATTTGTGGCCAAAATAAAGTACAGATGAAGATCTGGAACTCCTCTGTCATGCTATAAATCTGTGATTTTTAAAGATTAATGGGCATTGGAATTAATGAGGGATGTTTTTAAAAATGCACTTTCTTATTCAGTAGGCATGAAGTGAGGACTGAAATTCTGCATTTCTAACAAAATATCAAAGTTATCCTGATGTTGCTGGTGTGGAGCTCACACTTTGAGAATGAGATTTGAGTTTGCACTTCTAAGGACAAATAAAAACCTTTTTTAAAAAAACTAAATTCTCTCAGTTGAAAATGAGGAAAGATCTTCCCCTCTCACCCTTTTTCTTACACTATTCACTTTAGGAAACTTACAATTGTAAGTATTTTCTCCTCTCTTTGACACTTACATAAATCTTTTTGAAAACTATGTAGGACTTTCTTTGAGAAAGACAGGGAAGTCTTTCTCAAAACCTGAGTTTCTTTGAAATGTAAAACATCAAAGAAGATAGCATTCTTCTCTCTCCATTTCTGTGGGAGGTTGGGATCTAACTTGGGATCTTGTTCCAAGTTGCAAAACTATGTCTTGTAATAAAAATGTGAGAAGTTAATTTTTCCTTTGGTGAGAGACAACTAGCTAACACACATAGTTACCCCAACTACCAAGTGAATTTAGGATATATTTTGTATAACAAAAGTGTCAAGTCCTCTTACTTGAGGATTAGTTACTGTTTATCTTGAGAACAAGTACAAAATGGGTTTTACCTGCTCAGCTATGTAAAAGGGTAAGATTTCTTTCTGTCTTCACAATTTCTTAGTGGATTGCCTGTGATGCATATGAAATTCTGATTTAATGCTTACTTAATAATAAAACTATTTTCTGTCTCTGTTACCTTTTTGGAGAGGTATGTTAGTTTGTTTTGCATTGTGATAAAGGAACACTTGAGACTGGGTAATTTATAAAGAAAAGAGGTTTATTTGGCTCAGGTTTCTGCAGGCTGTACAAGCATGGCACCAGCATCTGCTTGGCTTCTGGTGAGGCCTCACAAAGCTTTGACACATGGCAGAAGGTAAAGGAGGAGCAGGCATCTCACATGACAAGAGAGGGAGCAAGATAAGGAGGAGAGGCCATGCTGTTTTTTAACTACCAGCTCTTGTGTGAAGCAATAGAGCAATAACTCTTATCACCAAAGGGATGGTGCTAAGCCATCAATGAGAGATCTACCCCCATGAATCAAACACCTCCCACCAGGCCCCACCTTTAATACTGAGGATCACATTTCAATATGAGATTTTTGAGGGGACAAATATCCGAACCATATCAAGGTTTTCTTTTGTTGGGAAGCAGATTTTGAGAAGAGTTTGCTTTTAAATTATATTTCCCTAAAATCCTCTACCTCACAACCCATGCACACCCCATTGTTTTGTGTATCTGACTGTTAGCATGTTTAATTTTCATCTATTCCTTTTTTTTCAAGACAAAGATAAAAAAGCTCCAGTTCAAAGCAACTACATCCAAATGTTCTTGGTGCCAAAATGTTATGTGCCTACACTTTGTCACATCCTTACAGAATTTCTTTCTTTTTTCAAGCTTCAGATTAATGCTTCTAAAACAAAAGCTGCTTTTGTCCATGCTGAGCATATGTTCAACTTAGCAAAAATGTTTCTACTTAACATCATTGTACTTGACATGCAAGGCATTAGGAAAGAGTGACAAATCCAGGGAAGTGTATATATTTTTTAAAAGATCTAGACAGTGCAAGGTTTAGAATCTGAAGTTATTTCAAATAAAAGGAATGTCAGTGTTCTAGTTTCAGAGATAGTCATTATTTAATGACACAGAGACTCTGGTGGGCAGAAAGGAACAGGCCAGTAATGGCTGTTAATGAAGTAGCCAGGCCCAAAGGCCAAGTAAATACAAGGAAAAACAGACATGGCAAGAAGTGTTATAGGTCACAAGTTCTGGATGCAGACTTGCTAAATTCAAATCCAGATTTCATCACTTACTGTGTGACAGTATCACTCTTACCTTTGCTAAACGTTCTAAAGTAGAGGTTTCTTCAGCACCCACCAAGATAAAACTCACGATGTCTGACATCCAATAAAAAGATTATCATGCATACAAGGAAGTAGTAAATATGGCCCAAAATGAGGAGAAAAACTCAGTAAGTTGAAGCTGACCCAGTAATGACCCAGAAGACAGAATCAGTAAACAAGGACAGCGAATCAACTTTATAGTTGTATTCCATGTTCAAGAAGCTATTTGAATAAGTTAGTTGAGACATGAAAAATATGCAAATGACTCAAGTCAAACTCTAGAGATAAAAACCTGTAACATCCAATAGGAAAAATACTTTGGATGAAATCAACAACATATTAACCTTGCAGAAGAAAAGATTAGTGAAATTGAGGACATAACAATAAAAGTATCCAAAATAAAATAGGGAGAAAAGAGACTTACAAATGATCAGAGGGTGGTGTAGGCACTCTGAACCCTGTGCTCACACTCAATATTCATGGCACAGACCTCTGGGATTCATTCTGAGATCTGTCATCTTAAATTTCACCTTCTTCCAGAGACAGAGCTCAGGAGACCAGGAAATGTCTCCAGGGTCTATGAGAGCCAACAGAGTCCCCGCCATGTTATGAGCTGCTCTATGGAGAAGCCCCAGTGGCAAGGAACTAAGGCTTTTATTCCAATAGCTTGAAAGGAACTGAATAAGCTTGAATGTATATTCTCCTGTCCCAGTCCGGCCTTGAGAGGATGTGAGTTTTGTCAACATTTTGACAGCAAACTCATGAAACATTCTGAATGAAAATCACACAGCTAAACTGCTTCCGGATTCTTAGCCCTCAGAAATTTGTAAGACAATAAATATTTGTGTTTTTAATAGCACTTTAAAATCTACAATCAATCATCAAAAATTTAAATTAAATAAACACTGTCACTTAAAATAGCATCAAAGAGTTTGAAATACTTAGAGATAAGTCTAGCAAAAGATGTGCACGATCTGTACTCTGTAAAGTACAAAACATTGCTGAGATATTAAAGGACATCTAAACAAATGGGAAAAAAAACACACTGTTTATTAATCTGAAGACACTGCTTCCTCTGATGCTCCCTCAAGTACTGGGTTCCCCCCACCCTACTGTGTTACTGTAAAGATGGTGCTCCTTTTTGTAACTCGTGACCATTTCCCAACACATCAACCACACAGCTTTGAATCTCTTCTATTATCAGCCTAAATCACTCATTAAGCCCTGATCTATTGCCACCAGCCCCTGCCCTTTAACTCCTTGAAGATTTTCAAACTCAAATCTCCAACAGGACTATATAATTCTTGGAATTCTAAAATCAATGATTATTCTAATAGCTTACCTTTCAGTTTCTAAACATTGTTTTGCTTCTTGTATTCCTTCCTGTCTCAGACACTTCTTCCCCTGGCAATATCCTATACCTTGTCATTACCCAAAACTATCATCAAGAATTACAGCCCCACTATCATCTCAATCTCAAGTATTTCACTCTCTGACCACCATTTTCTCTCTTTATAGATCACTTTCTCTAGTACTCCAGCTCTCATCATCATTTGATCCCTCATTAAGCTTTAATGCCATGGTCAATAATATTCACTATCCTAAACAGACACTCAATTTTTCTTGAGTGTCTATTTCTTATTTCTTTTTGCCTTCTATTAGCTTTATGGCTGGTTGACAAGGGGCAGTCACATTCCATTTAGTTTCAGGATTTTGGCTTCTATCCCCAGTGTGTCACTTGTGAAGTCTTGTCATGACTTTGAGTGGTTGTATCTTGGCAGGTCCTTTCCATCCAAATAATAAAATTTCTCCCAACATGCTAGCCCTCTAAGCCACTATGTGAGTGAGCCACTACCCACGTATTAGGGGGTAGTATTTGAGAAATCTTAGCTATTATCCTTGGACTAATCTTGAATTTAAGAGATGCTGAGACTGTATCCAGTGCATTCACCAAAAGAATTTCAACTGCCACTTTTACTCTACTTTTTGAATGTAAGACTTGATGATAATTCTTGCAGCTTTTTAGGATACACACTAGGAAGCCAGTCGTTTATGCTCTAGTACCTATGCTCCAAATGTACCTGTGGTGTTTATTGTTTCAAACTCCGTTACTGAACTTGGATTTAGCTAAGGATGTTTTCATGGTTTTCTTCTGACATAAACATTACCATCTATATTCTTGACATATGCCTTAAATTTACTTGAATCCTCAATTTCCTTTTTTGATGTCAGATGCATTGCTATTAAACAATCTCTGAAAGCATCCTTTCCTACCCTGTGGTTTATATTATAAAGTTTATTTTCTGCAGTTTGCCACTTTGAATTTTGGAATGCAAAGTTTTTTGAGGTGTGCATGTATGTGTGTGTGTGTGTGTGTGTGTGTGTGTGTATAATTTATTTTCTGAAGAAGCTCAGGTTTTGCATTTGAAAGTAAGAGTTTTCAAAACTATTGTTTTCAATCAAGGCCTCAATTATATTTTTTACTGGGTTCTTCGTATCATTTTTAGCTACTAAATCTATTCAAATAATGGGAGATGTATAGGTTAGAAGGATTACCAAGGAGAAAACAAAAACAGATGGCATGTATAAAGACTATCCTACTAAACTAGAAATTGACAAAATCCACTTAGCCAGAGGTAGAAAGGTTCTCTGTTCCTTTCTGCCAGTGGACAAAGGTGCCTAATCGTCTTATATCTTATTTTCAGAGAATATTCAGTCCTTTTTCCATATCCACATTATAGACTAAGATTTTTTATAACTGGACTCAGAAAGGAGCCACTTGGGCTTTGTTTTTTTGTTTTTGCAGGGAGGTGAGTGTAAATAAAAGATTTTTGTTGATTACATTTATTGAACTTGAGTCATCTTGGTTTTTAATTTCATAGAACTCATACTGGTAACTTTTTTCTTCTGGGCACTCTGAAGATGCATTTTCTGGGTGAACTATTTTCTGAAAATGTTGTCTATGAGGTTGGCACTGTGATATTCTGTTTTGTGTCTTCCAGAGAAATGTTTGTGTCCCTGGACTGCTTCCTGTATGATCTGATGGAGCTACAGAGAAAGGTGAGATTATAATTCAATTTCTTGTGACAGAAAGATTAAGTCCTACATTGGATACAACTTCAAAAGAATCTTTTCATGGTACAGAAAGATGAACTCCATGTTACTTGCTGTGTAAGCACAATGACATATTCCTGAGTGTAGCAACCTACAGTTTGATCCTTTAATCTCTGTCTTATTGGTTTGTTTTTCTTTACATTGAGTAGCTGGTTTTTTTTAGACTTCACAATTCCATGAGGGTATCAAAACCCCAAAAGAATATCTACCTGAGGCTTTCCTCACTTTGACATGGGTTGAATTTAGCTTACTGTAGGTATCAGGGGAATATGTTCTCTTCAGAATAGTACTTATAACAGTTTAACATGTATCAGAATCACCTGGAAGCTTGTTAAAACACCGAATGCTGGGCCATACTCCCAGAGATTCGGATTCAATAAGTCTGCAGTGAGGCCTGAGAATTTGGGCTTCTGAGTTCAGTGATGACACTGATGTTTTTGGTTGGGGATCACACTTGGAGAATCGCTGCTCTAGAATGATGCCTCCCTTCGTCTCAAGCAATATTATCATTTTTCATTCCACCTGGTAAAAGTACATTTCAAAATTAAAATATGCCCTTTCACTTTGCCACAGAGGCATAATTCAAATTGTGTGAAGTCTTTTTCAAATCTGAAAATTGGTCAAGAGGGTGCTATCGTGCTATCATTGCTATCATGAGGGGCACCAGTCATGAAGATAAGTTGTCCTTGATAGGTTGGAGAATTTTTATTCTGTATAGTCATCCAGGGATTTTTGCTTCTGAGTAAGAAAGTCTCACTGTGTTTAAGTGCTTTTTCAATTCAATAGAAGCTTGTACAAAGAATATTTGAGGTTAGACATAGGGGTGATTTTGTAACACATCAGCTGTTGAAGGTTCAGCAATGAAATATTCAGAGTGAGAAATAAACATTTGCTTTTGTTGATGTGGTTATTTTGAGTGGGAAAAAATTTGATTCAAATCTTATATGAAACCAGAAGCTATGGATATATTCAGGATATATATACACGGGTGTTTGGAAATGATGGGATGAAATGATCTCTCTGCATCTCTCTGTCTGTCTGTCTCTATTTCTTTGTCTCTCAAAGGTTGAGAGAAATAGGATAGTCAAGAAAATATGATACAAGCGGACATTGCTAATATCTGGTTTAAAATAATCTTTGCCTAGGCCATTATTGATGTAAAACTATATATTTATATTTTTCAAATCCTTGAGATCTGAAGCAAAGTAAATATCTTTTGTTTTCATCTACAAGTGAAAGAAGATAAGAAATACTAGGGCATTGATACTAATGGAATTTTAAGGATCATGAATTAGAACAGTGGTTCTCAAGTGTGGGTGCACACTAAAAAAAAAAACTAGGACAGGTAGAAAAAGAAAATATTCATCCTCAGGCTGCACACTCAGATCAGTCAAATCAGAATATCTACAGATGGGAGCCGGACAGCCAATCTTTTCTTTCTTAATCTCCCAGGTAGTTCTAGACTGTGCCAATATGGGAATAACACATCCATGGCATCCATGGTCTTCAGTGTCTTCAGTTAATTTGCTTTCAATAACTTGGAATATATATAGTAAAATAAAGAACTTTTGGAAGCAGAAATATTTATATAACAATCCATTTGTAGGTGGGAAAGCTAAAGATAAAGCTAAAATCATTAGTTCTAGGACGACTATTCAAATTCTTGTTTCCTTGTTTTTCTTGAAGTCCTTATTCAAGTCAACTTTTAATCTTCCACTAAAGTGATCCATTTCTATCAGCCTAGAGTTCATATCTTTATTTTGGATTCAATTGGCTTTTCAGGATGTTGAAAGCTGACTCACTTGAAAACACTTAACTGGCCAATCAGTTCCAAATATCAGGTACCTATGTAACTGTTTTAAAAGCAATTTCTAGAATCACGTTGTTTTCTGTAACGTGTTTTTACAATGGACAATTACTGTTTGAAAACTGGTGAGAACTGGAAAAGTATGTATTGTTTTCAGCAAGTCATATCTGTTCAATCAATTTTTTTTCAACCATTCAACCATCTGTAAAACTTACTTTATTCTACTGGCAATGATGAGGAAGTTACAAACATATTGACAAATGATTCTGAATATAATTAAAGCTGACTTTCTAAACCCCAAATAGTTTTTTAACTACTAAGAATCACTGAATGTTACTTTTTTATATACCTTGAAACAAATATTTATTAGACATACACTCCATGCAGTGTGCCAAGAATTAAAGGATATTAAATATTGAGCCAGACACATTGTTTTCTTTTCAGTTAGAGAAATATATAAAGGAAATGGCTTTACCAGTAAAATTCTATAGAATGGAAAGAAGTATTTTCCCACCTGACTATGAGCAGAGCCGTAATCAGTGATACTACAGGTCATTTTTTGCTGCACTTTTGTTGGGAAACAAGATTGATATTAAGAATACATACTTTAAAATCATAATTTGGATATTCTCTTGTAGAAAAGATTGATGTTTTCCTACTTCAGGCGAAATTATCAAATAATTAAAGCATCTTCCATAGCTCAAAAATTCTGAGTAGTAATCCATTTTTATAAAACCTCAAGTTTTATAAAAGTTTAGTAAACAACCCAAAATTTCTCTAAAGATAGGAGCAGTAAATTAAACAGGCAAAAGCTATCAGGAACTGTAGTAAACTGAAGCCACGTGTTGGCATGTGAGAACATAAATGTTATTTTGCCAGATCTTCTACTTTTTATGTATAAGTAGTAATCTGGATACCCCATAGAAGATTTACCAATTTTTAGAATTTCTTCAGAAATTTACTAATTATTAAAACAATTCATAGGCCAAACCAAAATTGTTGAAGGGCCATATTTAGTGACGCCCCCGTTTGTAATTTTTTTCCTTAAAATAAATAAATGGCCTATGCAAATGTATAGTGGTTAATTTTATGTGTCAACATGAAAGAGATTAGCATTTGGATCTGTGGACTGAGTAAAATCGATCACCCAGCCCAGTGTGAATGGGCTTCATCCAGTCTATCAAAGGCCTGAACAAAATGAAAAGATTGTATAAGGGACAACGTTCTTTCTGCCTGTTTGAGCTGGGACATTCATCTTTTCTTGCTGTCGGACTGGGACTTACACCATCAGTCCTCTGGTTCTGAGGTCTTTGGACTTAGACGAGAATTCAGACCATTGGTTATCCTTGTTCTCAGGCTTTTGAACTCTGACTGGAACTACACCACTGCCTTCCCTGTGTCTCCAGCTTGCAGACAGTAGATCATGGAACTTCTCAGCCTACTTAATAAGATGAGCTAATTCTTCATAACCTCCCTCTCTCTCCTTTCGGTCCTGTTTTTCTGCAGAACTCTGAGTAATAAAAAAATGTACTAATGTACTGTAGGCTTCTGAGATGACCCTGTAGTTACATAACTAATCTGGAAATAGCTATCATTTGCCTAGTCTTTGAAGCATTTTAGTCAAAAAGTAGTAAATGTCATTAATTGATTGATTGATTCAACAAATATGTGTTAAGGCAGTGATCCCCAACATTTTTGGCACCAAGGACTGCTTTCGTGGTAGACAATTTTTTACATGGACATGAGCAGGGGATGGTTTTGGGATGAAACTCTTCTACCTCAGATCATCAGGCATTAAATTCTCATAAGGAGAGCACAACCTAGATCCCTCACATGCACCGTTTACAAGAGGGTTCATGCTCCTATGAGAATTTAATGCCACCACTGATCTGACAGGAGGCAGAGATAAGGTGGTAATGCTCACTGGCCTGTCACTCACTTCCTACTATGTGTCCTGGTTCCTAACAGGCCACTGACCAGTAACAGTCCACAGCCCAGGGGTTGGGGACCCCTGCGTTAAGCATTCCGTATCAGAAATTGAGTTGAGAACTGGAGAAACAATGACGCATAATTTTAGACACTGTCCCTTCTCTTTGTAGTCTAATCGGAAGTAAAAACATTAACCATGAATAGTGTCTTGCAATGAAAGTACATATCGCTATGACAGTGTACTCTAGTAGGTTTTTACCTAGAGGTGTGATTATAGAAGAGGCTAGGGTGGTCATCAGAGAGAGTGTTTTCAGGATCTTGTAGGCATATTAGGGATTTTCATCTCTATCCTCAAATCAAGGAATTATAGAACTCATTTAAAAACTTAGTCTCTGACCTATATCATTGACCTTCTTGAAATAACTCTTTAAGATATTTCTTACAATTCAATCGTACTAGTGACAGTCTTCTGAGTTTTCATTTATCTGAAAAAGTTTATGTTACTCCTTCACTTAGATATAAAATTCTAAGTTGGCATGGTTTTTTTTCAACATTTAGGTATTTCACTCCACCCTCTTCTTGCTTGCATGGTTTCTAAAGAGAAGTCTGATGTAATTCTTAGTCTTATTCCTCTATATTTTAGTCTTATTCCTCTACACACTGGTAATTGTTTTTCAGAAAAACAGAATCACAGGAGATGTGTGTGTATCTGTACATATATACACATACATATATAAAAACAATTATATGTAAAATGTATTTATTATTACATACTATAATATACATTCATTATAATATGGAGTTTCATTATAAGAAATTGGATCACATAATTTGTGGTTATGGAGGCTGACAAGCCAGCAATCCAGGAAAGCTGATGGTGTAGTTCCAATTCTAAGTCTGGAAGACTTGAGACTCAGAAAGAGTTGATATTTCATTTTGGGTCCAAGGGCAGGAAGAAGCTGATATTCCAGCTAGAGGCACTTGGATAGGAAAAACCCTTTCTTAATCAAGGGAGAGTCAGCCTTTTTATTCCATTTAGACTTTCAACACATTAGATGAGGCCCACCCACATTGTAGAGAGCAATCTGCTTTACTCAGTCTACCAACTTAAATGTAAATCTCATCCAACAAAACCCTCACAGAAACACTCATAATAATGTTTGAGTAATATATATGCACCACATGACTTAATCAGGTTGACACACAAAATTAACCGACACAATAGACAAGGCATTTTTGTTTTCCTCTGAGTTATTTTAAAATTTTCTCTGGGACGCAGCTAAGGAAGTGTTAAGAGGAACATGTATAGCACTAAATGCTCACCTCAAAAAGTTAGAAAGATCTCAAGTTAACAACCTAGCATCACAATTAAAACAACTAGAAAATGACGAGCAAACAAATCTCAAACCTAGCACAAGACAAGAAATAACCAAAATCAGAACTGAACTGAAGGAGACAGAGACATGAAAAAATGTCCAAAAGATCAATGAATTCAGGAGCTGTTTTTTTAAAAATAAAATAAAATAAAATAAAATAAAATAAAACAGGTAGACTGCTAGCTACACCAATGAAGAAGAAAAGAGAAAGATTCAAATAAACACAATCATAAATGACAAGGGGGGTATTACCACTGACCTCACAGAAATACAGAAAAAAAAATCAGAGAATATTATGAACACTTCTATATACATAAACTAGAAAATCTAGAAGAAATTAATAAATTCCTGGACACAGGAAATAAATAAATAAATTCCTGGGACACCCTGCCAAGACTGAACCAGGAAGAAATTGAATCCCTGAATAGACCATTAATTAGTTCTGAAAATGGGGTAGTAATAAATAGCCTACCAACCAAAAAATAGTCCAAGACCAGACAAATTCACAGCTAAATTCTACAAGATGTATAAAGAATAGCTGGCACTATTTCTTCTGAAACTATTCCAAAATATTGAGGAGGAAGGAGTCCTCCCTAACTCATTCTGTGAGGCCAGCATCATCCTAATACCAAAACCTGGCAGAGATACAACAGAAAAAGAAAACTTCAGACAAATATCCCTGATGAACGTTGATGTGAAAATCCTCGATAAAATACTGGCAAACTGAATCCAGCAGCACATCAAAAAGCTTATTCACCATGATCAAGTAGGCTTCATCCTTGACATGAAAGTTTGGTTCAACATAAACAAATCAATAAATGCGATACATCACATAAAGAGAACTAAAGACAAAAACCGCAGATGCAGAAAAGGCTTTCAATTAAAGTCAACATCCATTCATGTTAAAAACTCTCAATAAACTAGGTATTGAAGGAACATACCTCAAAATAATAAGAGCCGTATATAACAAATCCACACCCAACATCATACTGAAAATGGCAAAAGCTGTAAGCATTCCCCTTGAAAACTGGCACACGACAAGGATGCCATCTTTCAATACTCCTATTCAATATAGGAGTATTGGAAGTTCTTGCCAGGGCAATCAGGCAAGAGAAGGAAATAAAGCGCATTCAAATAAGAAGAGAGGAAGTCAAACTATCCCTGTTTGTAGACAGTATGATTCTATATCTATAAAAACCCATTGTCTTAGCCCAAAAGTTTTCTAACCTGATAAAAAAAAAACTTCAGCAAAATTTCAGGATACAAAATCAATGTGCAAAAATCACTAGCATTCCTACAGACCAACAACAGTCAAGCCAAGAGCCAAATCAGTAATGAACTGCCATTCACAGTTGCCACAAAAAGCATAAAATACCTAGGAAAACAGCTAACTGGGGAGGTGAAAGATCTCTACAAGAACTATAAAGCACTGCTCAAAGAAGTTAGAGATGACACGAACAAATGGAAAAACATTCCATGCTCATGGATAGAAATAATCAGTATCATTAAAATGGTACTGCCCAAAGCAATTTATAGGTTCAATACAATTCTCATTAAACTACCACTGAAATTCTTCACAGAACTAGAAAGAAAGTATTTTAAAATTCATATGGAACAAAAAAAGCGCTTGAATAGCACAGGTAATCCTAAACAAAGAGAACAAAGTTGAAGGCATCAAGCTATCTGACTTCAAACTATCCTATGGGATCACAGTAAACAAAACAGCATGGTACTGGTATAAAAACAGACAGGGAGATCAATGGAACAGAATACAGAGCCCATAAATAAGACCACACACCTACAACTGTCTGATCTTCGACAAACCTGACAAAAACAAGCCATGGGGAAAAGAATCCCTATTCAATAAACAGTTCTGAGATAACTGCCTAGCCACATGCAAAAGATAGAAACTTGACCCTTCTTTACATAATATACAAAAATTAACTCAAGATGGATTAAATACTTACATGTAAAAACCCAAAACTATTAAAGCCCTGAAGAACAACCTAGGTGATACCATTCAGGACATAGGCGCAGGCAAAGATTTCATGAAAAAGATACCAAAAGCAATTGCAACAAAAGTAAAAATTGACAAATGGGATCTAATTAAACTAAAGAGCTTCTGTACAGCCAAAGAAACTATCAATAGAGTAAACAGACAACCTATAGAAACAAAAATCTAATATCCATCATCCATAACGAACTTAAACTAATTTACAAGAAAAACAACCCTATAAAAAAGTGGGAAAAGGACATGAATAGACACTTTCAAAAGAAGACATAACTATGGCTAAGAAGCATATGAAGAAAAGTTAAACATTACTGATAATTAGAGAAATGCAAATCAAAACCACAGCAAGATACTATTTTACACCAGTCAGAATGGCGATTAGTAAAAAGTCAAAAAATTACAGATGCTGGCAAGGTTGTGGTAAAAAGGGAACACTTATACTGTTGGTGGGAGTGTAATTTGCTTCATGTGCTAGCAAAATGCACACTATGAATACAGTAATATGAAGCAGTAGAAAAATACAAAATTACAATACTGTTGGGATAAATAATATGATAGGATTAGTAGCATGCTGCATGACAGCTTGAAGAAGGAATATATTTAGAGATAATCATATCGGATTTGATGTACAAATGGACCAATGAAATAGACACCCAGAATTAAATGTGAAAAAATTTAACTCAAGATAAATTGGCATTTCAAATAAGGTTAGAAAGAATAGATAATTTAATAAATGGTATAAGGACAAGCAAAATATTTTAGAAACAATTACATGAAAGGGCAACCTCACATTTCATACAAAAATAAGTTCTATACAATTAGTACTTAAATGTTCAAATTAAAGAGATAACTCACAGCATAGGTGCATTACAAGGAAATAAACACACAAACACTGTACTTATCAATTGGTATGTGTAAACATTAGCATTGCATTGGGAATAAACAATTTGGCAACATATTTAGAAAAGGTTACAACTGCCATTCCCTAGATTATTGACTTCATATGTATAGCAATATGTACTTTTAAGAAAATCATGCAGGTACAAAAATTTTTGATATCAAGGATATTCATTAAAGTTGTTAATATTTTTTAAAAAGAAATCACTTATTTGTCCAGCAAGAAGAATTAGGTTGACTTTATTATAATATGTCATTCATTCATACAATAAACTACTATGCAGTTAGTAGTTTATTGACAAAGAATATTACTGACAAGTATTTCATAACATGAGGACATTAGGAATTTTATAAAGCAGTAAGTATATTACGATTTTCTATTTCTAAAGAATGTATATAATCAAATGTATACTTGGGTGTGCATATAAATTATTGATGGATATTTATCAAAATGTAAAAGACGGTTCTTCCTGAAGTAAGATATTACTGAAGTGTTAGGGTAACTTTTATTTTTTCTTTATATTTTTATTTTTTCAAATTTTCAGAGTAAACACATATTACTATCAGGAAGAGAAAAGTGTTTTAAGAAAGAAAATCTTAAAATGACAAACATGGATACAATATATGTAATACAACATTTTTTCTAATTTTTTCTAAATGGTTATTTTGAATTAATTTTGCCTTTAGAATTTTTTCTCAGCACATCTCCATGGAAGAATAAATCATAAAATGAATGAGTATGCTAAATCATGACAGCAGAATCATTAATTAAGAGATAGTGTGATTTAAGAGATGGAAATGGAAAAGTGGCACCAGTTATGCTGTTTATAACCATAAATAATACGTAATATATGCTTTCTAAATGTCTGATGTTTGTTTTCAAAGAACATTGGCATGGACTTTGAATTCAATATTCAGGTTTTATTGAGATTATGCCCTTTCCAAATGCCTTATAACTTATTTCAAAAAAGTGTAGGACAGTTAGTGTTTTTTGTGCCTTATAAGTTTTGTTAAAAAATTATTATTAACTGTATACTTAAAAAACATCTTATAACTAATTTAAATGAATTGATTTTTATTAATGTTTTGTTTCTATTCCTATTCACCTTATTAGTGTAAACTAACTTAAACAGCTCATATAATTTTGAGTTCTTACACGTAGGAATTTATTAGTCTTTCCTATTCTTTTATATAATCATGAATATATATAAAATATGATTATATTGAGTAATATCTCAGATGTCAACAGTGCATTGATCATATTTATGACTTTCAGCTACAGGGGTCTAATTACATCAAATACTATAAGGAATATTCTATCAGGTTTTTTAATTGCATGGCACTTGTTTTAGAAAATAGAGACCAAGATATTCCTTTTAATTTCCTAAAATATTACCTAACATTCAGTAAGGTGTATTACACTTGTTTTTGAATCTCAAGTAATATTAGTAGTTATTCTAGGAAATAGAACAGGGAAATTGTCTAGACTTCATTTTAGGAATCCAATTTGAGTAGTCTATCTTGGTCAGTGACCAGTCCTGTGATAAGGGAAGGAGAGAAATATTAGGCAGATGTTGTTTGAGATACCAAGTTATTTTGTCTATATTTCTGGAGAGTTTGGGTGAATTATTCCATACATAACTTTAAAACTATTAGTTATAAGAGGACAAATTCGACATTTCCAATTTTCATAGCATCTTCAGCCATTGCTATTGCTAGGCAATACTTTATTATATTCACTCTAGAGCCAAAAAGTTATGTTTAGAACTATCATTTTGCTCATATGGCTTCTCTTTAAAGTATTTTTGCTTTTTATTTTTCCAATGCTTGAATTCAATTTTGCAGTTGTATTACGTCGTGTATACGACTTATCAAAACTTAATGATAAAATAATGCTAACAATACTTTTCAATACGCTTAGTATTCTTTCAGTTATGATAAACTATTGGTTTAAAAATGTCTATAATTTAATATATATCCACATTTGAAATACAAAATTATATTCTCCTAACTTATTAAAACTATGTCTGGGATACTAAAATTATAACTATTATTCTTAGCATTAAAATATTTTTAATTTAAAAAATAATTAGATATCATTTTATAAATATTTGGGCTGAGTTTACCTTGCAATGATTTATATATAATTTAGTAAAAAAATATTTCAGAGTATAAAATATATTTTTTGAAATTTTAAATTTTTCCTTAGAGAAATATTGTGATAAATAAATGTATAATATTATGCTGTGCCATTAAATACTGTCACCATAATTGCTGTGGAAAATATAAAAATTGGGTACTATCCTATAATTTTAACTTATAAAATTATTATATATCTCATTAGTTTTTTGCAAATGATTATTTTGGCCGAAAGGCTTTTTAGTGTAGAGTAAATTACCATACCAGAATAATGACTATTTGAAAACCTCAAGAACTCTTAATTTTCACTGTCGTTTACACACGTACACACACACACACCCGTTCTCACCTAATCAAGACTATTTTGGAAAATCATCTTACAACTTCTTCCTCATTCGGAGTCTAAATCCTAAACATGAATCATTAAACCAAGTTGTCTCTTTGCCATAGAGACGCTTTTAATATTATGGTAATATATTTTCGATCAAATAACAGAGTACAACCAGTACATTTGCCATATTAACAGGTCCCTAAAATCCTGTGTAGAAAGAAAATATGGCTGTGGGGTTTATTGTTTTATCTACTTTTTCTGACTGTCCACAACGTTCTGAGATTTTTGGTGTGTTTACTCATGCCATAGTGAATTTGATTTTAGTCTTACATGCTAATAATTTCATTTTATCTGTTTCTCATAGTGAAACTGCATAAAGTCCAAAAATAAGCTATTTCCATTATAAATATAGCTATTTCCATTATAAATATATAACCATCATTTCAAGTGGTACTCCAGGATTCTGGGAGGAAGTTCCTAGAATAAACGAACCAAAGTTAAAAGATAAGCACACAGGATGGTAGCAAGGAAAGAATAGAAGAAAGAGAGGGAGAGGTGGTGAAGGAAAATAAAATAAAATAAAAACAGAAGTAAAAGCCGTAAGACATTTAATGTTCCATCTCCACGATGCACACTGCTATCCTAAAGAAAGAAATAGGATTTACTGGGGAAAAAAGGGAAGAGATTGTGGATATAAACTTATCTTCCTCATAAATCAAAAGGAAGAGAAAATTATAATTTCTAATAGATATAGCTGAGTAGCATGCTGGTAGAATTTAAGGAGGATAAAAGTTAAGTGAAAAGAGAGGACAAAGAATAGGTTGGTCTGCATTGTGAGACAAGAACGTCAAAAGGTGACACTCCTCCATGTAACTACCTCTTAGGTCAAGAGTTAGGGTATTGCCAGAACCCCAGATACCTACCACATGCCCCTCCTCATTTGCAATACCTTCATTTGCCCCCCAGAATTATTCTAAACTTTGCGACAATAATTTCCTTGCTTTTTATATTGTTGTTATACCTATATATTGCTTAAACAATATAGTTTAGTTCTTCTCATTTCTGTAGCTTTTTAAAAATAAATTGAAACTATATTCTCTGTGTCTTGCTTCCTTATCTTAACATTGTGTTTTTGATATTCATGTAGGTTGTTGTGTGTAACTATAGTTTGCTCATTTCCACTGTTATTTACCCATTCTACAATTGAGGACATTCGGGTTGTTTACTGGATTAACTTTTGATTTTAAAAAATCTGTACATATTGTATGTGTTGGCTTTAACAACACCTAAAATCTCAGTGATTTCAAATACTATCTAGATAGCAATATTGCCCTTTTGTTTTTAGGTAAGAATAAAGTGAGAAAAATAAAACAAACTGAGTAACTTTATTGAGACCTTACATGTTGCATAAAGCATTAAACTAACACTAACAAATCCCTATGTCTCTAACTTGTTCACTTTTGGTGTCTGAAGTAGTCTACTAAATAATTCCTCTTTCCTCCTTCCCAAATTCTGAAGCAATTGAGAAGATGAAAGTGAGTCAGAATGGAGCTCAGTTACTTTTTTATTACTGATAATAAGATTAATACTGAAAAAGTTGTCTTAGATATATGGAAACAAGAAATTTCTTAATACTGAATCCCAGAATAAGGAAGAATTTTTCAGCTTGATATTGGTAGCACCAGTAGACCATGGGCTTCCTCATCTGGGGACTTGTCTGTAAAATATGACATGGGAAACAGAATGGAATGTCTGATTTCTGATGGAAATGGACACAAAGAGGTGATGCAAGGAAGACACAAGGTTTTCTCTCTTTGCTTGATTCTGCATCCAATTCACCAAGAGAATTCACTCTTCTTTAATGTTACATCAGTTGCTGTTTTTCACAAAGAAATATAAAACAAGGTGAAGGATACCTCTCCTCAAACCTCTACTCTATGGAAACACTAGAACCCCTTGGCTTATTGGGAAATAAATCTGAGTAGCTGAGGGAATCATTTATATAAATTTCTGTAATTGTCTCAGTTTTCTCAGAGCAACTATATTTTTAATTCATTTTCCAGGAGAATTCTTGGTTTCTCTTGTGAATAAGCAATAGACACTTAGCAGACTTAGTACAATAGTTCTTCAGACACTCTCAGACAGGCCGGAATACTACAGTGCACACACCTTCAAATCAAACCAAAGGTTCTGTCATGAGAATTTATAAAACAAACTCACCCACCTGTTTCCATTTGGCTCATGCTTTTCATTCAATTTGATGTATCCTCTCCTAAATTAAAGATATCTAAATCCTAATAATACTTATCCTTCCATATGAATCTCAACTGCAACTCCTTCTAGGAAAATTTTCCTGAATCACATAACTGGAGATCTTAGAAAACAAGGGTCATCTAGTTCAGACTCATGTCTCACGTGTGCGGCTTCTCTATGATTACATAACCAAACAGTCACCCTCTTTTATTTACTTTCCTTCCTCCTGAAGAAGTCCGTTCCTCTTTTGGATGCTTTTGATTTTCAAAGAGTTGTTTCTTATTTTGAGTCAAAGTTTGACTTCCTATAGTTTACATGTATTGGTTCTGTCTTTGGAGATACACAGAACAAGTTCACTCCTACTCTCAAATGATATTTCCTCAAGTGTTTAAAGATAGTTACTACAGTCCCTCTTCTTTCTTCTAAGTTTTTCAGTTTCATTGGGGTATAATTGATAATTGGAAATTACACACACACACACATATATGTAATTTATATATATTTAAATAAGAGCATATCTTAACTGTAAGTGTTCTCACCAAAATAATTTTTCTAAAGCTAACTATATAAGGTGACGGAAATTTAACTAGCTTGACTGTGGTGATCATTTCACAATGTATGCATATATCAAAGCATCAAGCTGTATACCTTAATATATATATTTAATATATATTTATGTTAAAAATATATGTATTTATACCATAAAATATATATTTTAAAGATGTGTCTTAAAAAACATATATTTTAAGGTATACAGCTTGATATATATGATAATAGATTTATATATAATTTTTACATATTTATGATATATTATATATGTTATATGTATTATAACATATATATATATGCAGTATGTGCCTTTCTGTGTCTGGATAAGTTCATTTAGTAAAACATCCTTTAAGTTCATTCATGTTGTTGCAAACGGCAGGATTTCATTTTTTAAGGCTGAATAATATTCATATATATGGGATATATTTTCTTCATCCATTCATCTTCATAGCCCATTTTCTGAGTTAAATATTCCTAGTTTTCTTCATTTTACCTTCCTTGACCGTTTTCTATTTCTATAACAATTCTTTCTTTTATCTGAGCATACTGCACTCTATACCTGAATATGATTCCTAGAGATAAGGTGTAAGTATTCTAGTTGTGAACTGAAAAGTGCAAGGTAATTCCTCTTTTGAATTTCCATAACATATTTCCTGAACCCATAGTAATATTTATTAATTCTTCTCTCTCTCTCTTTTCTCTTCCATAAACTTCTTAATATAAAATCTAGGTCCTTTTCAACTTTGTGTCACCTAAAATATAAGCGCATATAAATAAATTAGTGCTCAATAAATATCACAAATCAAAGGTGTAGTAGGCTGTGCAGTGTCACTCAGATATGTCCATGTCCTGATCCTGAAACCCACGAACATGTTGCTTTACATTGCAAAAGGGACTTTACAAATGCAATTAAGTTAAGCATCTTGAGATGGGGGGATTATTCTGGATTATCTGGGTAGGGCCAGTGTAATCGTAAAAGAGAGAAGGAAATGTGACAATGGAAGCAAAGGCCAGACTTATTCAGGGCCATGAGCCAAGGAATGCTGGCAACCTCTAGTAGCTGGAAAAGGCAAGGAAACAGGTTTCCCCATTCCAGAAGGAATGCATCCCTGTGACCCATTTTAAACAGCTGACATTCAGAAATGTTAAATAAGAAATCTGTGTTGTTTTAAGTCATTAAATTTGCGATAATTTTTTACAACAGCAAGAGAAAACCAATACAGAATGGAACGATAAATAATTAACTTTAAACATATCAGATTGAATATTGTTCTAAAATAATACCTTAAAAAAGTATTTCTTCCATGGATTAATATAACACACAATAATCAAGGTGACCTATACAGTACACATGTTATTTGTTATATAATTTTACTTATGTAACAATTAAACAGAAATCAAGATTTTAAAATATCAGAAATTATATAAATGTTTTTACATGGCATTTTCTTTTCTTTATTTTTTAAGAGCATTTTATCCAAAATATTTTCCTTTTGCAGTAGTGAATAAGCAAATATGAGCAATGGTGAAATTCTAGAATTCATCCTTCTTATGTGTTAATTGAAAAATAATTGCAAACAAACCAAAACTAAAATCAACAAGGTTTTATATTAAAAATAACTACATTAACAGATTATTGTAATTCTGGAAGCCTTTTCACTAATTAGTTTCTCTGGATATACAGACAAAAAGGGATGTGTGACTTTTCTCTAAGCTCATCAAATTCCTCCTGGAGTAATAACTTCTCATTTGTAGTCTGAGTGCTTTATTCAGTGCACCATTTGTCAAATCTGACACGAGGATATGAAATCTAATAGCTTTACACTAGGAACTGAAAGTCAAGAGGAAGTTCCATTCACCAACAGTCTATTATGGAGCCAAAGTCTATAAAATTCCCTTAATTTGCTTGTATTCACAATTGGATTACACTGGAAAATGGATCAAGATTTTATTTTCTAATTTATAGTTCACATTTTGCTACACATTATATTCAACCATTTCCTTACTGTATGAGAAAATATTCACACAAGATTTTACATTGATACGTGGAATTAATTTCAAAGTAGATAATCTATATACAGTGAATAGCAAAGAGCTACCAGTGATTTGCATACATTTATGTTTATGGCTGCTCCTGTTTTAACTCAGCAATTGGTTCCAAACCTGACCATATGTTAAGCAGGAAGGAAAAAATGAAAGAATTATCTGGATAATTCAAAACCACTTAGATGTAATATGCAAAATTGTGTTGATGATACATAAGTAAAATCATATCTTTAGAAGATTATTATGACCTGAGATATACTCTGTGACTTAAATGTATCAAGTTTTGCCAGTAAAGATTTGTATCAAACATTACAGTGTAGTAATGTTAAAGACTGGAGCTATGCAATGGTCCATGTGATTACATCAAAAAAACACATGAGGCAATTTTTAGACAACTATAATCCAATATTTAGTTTAATTTGAAATGTTCAAATACATGAAATTACTAAAAGCTTTAATGTCAAAGAGGTATGGGTTTAGCCATTTGTAAGTTGTGTGAGTTTCAGCAAACTCTTTAGCCTCTGGCTATCACACCTACCTCATTTGATCATGATGCCTACATAACACATGAACCACATAAGAGCAGGACTTTTGTCTGTGTTGTTCACCTCTCCATTTGCAGTGGCTAGCACAGCAAAAGCAGTAAGTCTTCACTAATTATTGTTGAATAAATGAATAAACTAGTGATCAGCATACAGATCACTTAAAGGTAGTCATTAATATTAGTTTTATAACTCCCTTAATTTTCCCTGATTAAGTTGCATTCTGTCTTCAGAAATATCTGATATCAGAGATAAGCACTTGAATTACCATGATATTTGCTCCTATTTCCTATGTTGCTTTGCACGTGAATATAAAGGATGTGTATGTGCTTAAATGTATTAAAGTAACATGAGGTGCTGTCCATCTGTTAGCTGTGACATTTGAAAGATTTACCACAGCTTTTCTCTATACCTTCACAGTCTTCTCCACTCTTCCAAGGGTTGGAGAGATGATGTTTATGAATTACACCCACTTTCTTTCTTCACAATTTAATATACGGGCTACATTGAACCCCAAGAGAAGATAGGAAAAGGATTATGGCTCTGTGCCCAGGAGGAAGAAGAACCCTGTTTGGTGAACAACAAGCTATTCTCTATCACAGTCTGCCCTTATGGTCATCAAGTGCCTATTCATTTCTCCTTCCACACAAACTCACACAAAACTCACTTCTTTCCCAAGTAAAACAATACGAAGCCCCACGTAGTCAAAGCATTGAGAAAAATTCCAGAATGTGACATGCCATTCTTCCTAAGAGGTCATGCAGTCGAGATGTACTTCTGTAAGCTCTAATGACTTATTAAGTAGGAGATGAATTATCTCTTTTCCCTGACACACAATATTAAACAGTGGAACAGGAACAGGAAAATTGCAATAAACACTCCTACTCAGAAAGGAGAAGGAGAAACCCAAAGTAGTCCCTGGTCTCTATCAATTCTGATATTCTGCTAGGCCGGTGATAGAATTTGGATGTACCGCTCTCACGGTGAAACGTGACCTTCAGTGTTTGAAGTGGGCCAAGTCGGAGTTGTTTGGGTCATGTGGGCAGATCCCTCATAAATGGCCTCCTGCCATCCCCACGGTAATAAGGTAGTTCTTGCTCTGGTTGTTCATGAGAAGGCTGGTTGTTTAAAGGAGCCTGGTGCCTCCTCTGATTAACCCCTCTCTGGCATGTGGTATGCCTGCTCGCCATTCACCTCCTACCATGAGTAAAATCCTTTTGAGAACCTCACCAGAAGCAGGCGCCATGCTTCTTGAACAGTCTGTGGAACCAGGAGCCAAAACAAACTTCTTTTCTTTATAAATTATCCAGTCTCCAGTATTCCTTCATAGTAATACAAAACAGTGACATCAGGCACTTTGCAGTTTCCTCTCCTGGGGCTAGTGAGAGTTCCTTGATTATACCACAGCTCTGATCTCTGACAGCCTCTTCCTTGCCCATTATCCTCCATGTACATATTGGAACAGGTGTTAGAGGATATACTCAGCTAAGAGCATCCCATTATCCACAGCTGGTTTTCTATTTAAACAAGTTTGAGGGTTTGGGAGTTTTACTGAATTTCAAACAATGCAATATGTTTGTTCTGGACTTGTATGTGTGTTTGTGTGTGCGTGTGTGTGTGTGCTTATGCACATGTTACAATTCCCTCAACTATTTGTAATTAGCTTCTGATCTATTCCAATGCATTTGCATGTGCCAGTAACAGCACCTAGATTTTTTCCTTGACACAAGTGTCTTTGCTTTATCTCTCTGATTCCTTGCCCTGATGTTGTTTCTCTCATTTAATGAGTTACTTTGAGGGAATCGGGTATGGTATTTCAGGGGAATGTCATACCCTTAGCTGGTCTTTCCTGTATTGCAGAGCTTCTTTGTTCCATGGAGGAGTTCTACTGTGTGATACTGTAGCTCAAAACTTCTTTCATTTTATATTCTTACTACTTCCGTTTCAGTAGCAGTGGGCCTTTTCAAGCCTGCAAGGCGTCTGCTCCATCAAATCTTACTAATAGCTTTGATCTCTGAAAACCACGCAATTTTGCTTAAACATACCTATTTCATGAAATGTATTGCCAAAAAACAGAAAATAAAAGCCACAAATCACCCTTTGACTATTTCCAACCACTGTCCTTTGATCTGTGGTGTCAGTGGGCTGGGCTCAGCAAACTCCATGTTTTGCACCCCATAATGTGGATCTCCCTCTTTATAACTTACCATATCAGTGTCTTTATGGTTTGAATGTATAAAGTTGTATTAGTCAAGTCAATACCACAAAAGATAAATTCAAAATCTCAGTGTCATAACACAACAAAACTTTATTTCTTGTGCAGATAAAGTCAAATCTGTGGACGGGAGGGTGAACAGGGCTTACTCTGTTACCCCTGTTCTTTTCCTACTGTGAGGCTGCCCTGCTCTGTATTTTTGGAGTTATCTTTAGTAGCAGAATATGGTGAGAAGAGAGAGAAGGGAGGATCATGAAGATGATTGTTACAACCAAGTTTAGAGAGATTTGCATTACCTACTCCCACATTGCAATAGTCAGAGACTACCTAGACACACCTAACTGCAAAGTAAGCTGGGAAAGTTGATTTAGCTGTGTACTCAAAAAATGGAAACCAGCTTTACAGATAACTAGCAATTTTCTGCCACCACAGCATATGTGTAACATGCATTTCTTCACTGCTAAAAGCTATTTGAGGTCTGACAAGATGGGCACTGTGATAAGTTGTGACCATATGGCTCTCAGTTTAATAACAATTTTTCAAAGTCTGTAGAATAAAAATACAGTCATTATCAGAGTAAAGAAAAACTGTTAAAATATCAAATTTCAGCTCTAAATTCTAACCATCAAATGCAGTAGAAAAAGTTATATTCTTACTTTGTTTTAAATTTCACTCTGAAACAATTTATTACTGTTAATTCTGGAATGTTCTTTGCTGTTGACAATCCATGATAGCAAAGAATAAGAAAAAACATCTACTTTTGTGCTGTTGGCTTGATCTGTGATAATTTGATTCAGGAGTTTCTATAAGAAACGTCTTTTGGTAATGGCTGATTTTGGCAAGGAAAAATACCTTAACATTAATGACACTAACGTTTCCCATATCAATGTCAAACAGAAAGTGTCCAAAGCAATAAGTTAATTTATTCTGCAATTTCAAGATGTGGCTCTCTAGTTCCAATTCACCCTGAGAGCTCTTTAATATCATTTATACTGAAAGGGAGACAATCTTAGAGATTTGCTTGTTATGACTGGCATGTCCTTTGGTAAAATCGAATGTCAAAATTTCTTAAGCCCCAATGCTTAAGTTCCACAATGTGCATCCAAACAACAAATTTTATATACATGCTTGTATATTTGAAAGAATCACCCTGTTTAAAAAAAAAAAGAAAGAAAGTTTTAGGACATCTTTGCTGTTACTGCTGACCACTTTTGGGTACAGTTCAGATGGTATTCAATATGAAGGAAAAGATGAGCAAGAGCTCATCTTTTCAAAACAAAAGTGTCAAATCTCCTATATAAGTCTGGCATAAAATAAGTAGATTTATTGTATTAAATCACAAAAATTGTTGCCTTCTTTCACTTACTAAGGAGCAAGTAGTATTAGACTTCTCTCACTGTACACAACTATAAAAGTTTTTCCAAACATATGAAACAATAGTTTTCAATTATTGGGCAATAATCATTGCCCAGCTGTGATCCATGAGAGAAGGGAAGTATATAAAAGAAACCTACAAATGTGAATTTTCTACTGAGAAGGAATTTCTTATTCCGACATGGAGGGAGAGCCTAGAAAGTCTTGATGAGGTGAAGAACAGAAATCCAGGTATAAGGAAGCCAAGAAGGCTGGAATTTGCAAAGCAGAGTACTAGAGACACAAGAACTATAACTGAGTAAAAACTTCAGAAATTAGCATGAAGTCCCTTGAGAGTCTTCCCTTAAGTACTAATCTGGACAAAGATAAGGGGAAATTTGATGAGGTCAAAGAAAGAACTATTGCCAGGAGACTATAAACTAAACAATTTTCTAAGCTTACATGGCATAGGAGATGTTCAGATTTTCACCAGCCAGAGTGGAGAGATACGTTGGATACTTGGAGATATTAATAAAACCCCAAGAAAATCATGCTTCAGTAGGAGGTGTCAATTAGCCTATGGTGAAAGCTATTTTGACCCAACCAAAAAAGCTGATCTAAAAGTAACTACCTCCAAAACCAGCTTCAAAACTACTTAAAAAGAAGCAGAAAATATAACTCATAGCTAGCCAATAAAAATAGACATACACATGACAGAGAGTAGCCTGGAAACTTAGCTAGATGGTCACACCTAAATTTAGGGATTATTTGTGTCAATTGATTTACTAGAAGTATATCCTTTATCTATCTTTTTCATTTCACTTTTAATTGGTGCTTGGCTCTTGTAAAATTTAGTATTTCATGGTTATAATGTGCCAAATTAAATCAATTGTAATGTTTACCATCTAAACCATAATAAAATATAAAATAATATATGCTTTTGTGTAGATATATTTCTCAGAAAAAAAATTTTGAATTCATTAGTTAAAATTTGTTTTTCCTATCAATAAATTCCAGGTTGTATATTTCTGTATTAAAGGTGATATTTTTGACATGGCAAATTACCATGTATTTTAAAAGAAAAAACTAATAAAGAAAAAGTAATTTTACATAGTAATTAAATTCTAATATTAGCAGTCAGGGGTCAGCAAACCAAGAGCTCTTGACCACAACAAGCCCACTGTCTGTTTTTGTAAATAAAGTTTTATTGGAGCACAGCCATCCCTATGCCTTTACATATTGTTTACGGCTGTTTTCTCACTATAATAGCAGGGATGAGAGATGGTATCAAAACCCAAAAGCCTAAGCTTTTCGCTATTTTGAACTTTACAGAAAAATTTGCTGAACCCTTTTCTAGATTACCATAAAAACTTTAAAATTTGATGAACAATTTTTTCCCTGTACATGTTTATTTATTATTCACTTAGTCTTAGACCATGGTTATGTGCTGCATGAAAATGGCATAACAATTTATAATTTTAAATATGATATGAAAAATTATAAAGATTCTTTATTAGATAAACAAGAAAATGAGTGGTGACATGAACTTTTTAATGTTTCTTAAATACTAAGGGAAAATCAAACCACAATCAAGGTATTTCAATTAATCATTCAGTACCAGAACCAGTAATAAATAATGCTGTTATATTTTATATTTAAGGTAACAGTAATGTAAAAATAATAATTAAGCAAATTTCAAATTTTTCTTTATAGTTTCAAGTCATGTAAATGCAAATAAAAGGTAGCACTAGTGTAACATTTGACATTTATATAAGAACATATCACATATCAAAAAATCAACTTTCTCTTCTTAGCACGTGAAAAATTCAAGTGTTCACTAGGTGAAACCAGTTTCACAGAAAGTGAAAACATTTTTAATTTTACGAAGTTTAGAGTATACTTCAATTTAAAAGTATTATAGAGTAAAGGAACTCTATATTATAATCAATTATTTTATAATCAGAAAATTATATCTGACATGGAGGTTTGTATAGAATTATTATGACATTATTTTCATTTTCCTTATACTTATAGCATTACTTAAAATACTTTAAAGTGAAACATATATGACTTGAAAAGAAATTATACTGACTTTCCAACAGTTGGAAAGTGTTATTTCCTCATTGTTGTCCTATAAGCACAGGTGAGGATCCCAGTCCTCTCTTACACTAACCCTGCCTGTCAAGGCCTCAACTCAGGGTTCCTAATATTTGCAGTCACATTTACCTAAGAGCCCAGCCACATAGTTCGTCTCTGAGGCAGAGAGCTAGTTAAAGTGAGATTCATGTATATAAAACTGTTAGACTTTCCAATACTTTTGCAGGATTGAAAGTAGTGTGACACTAGGCTTGGGAGTAGGAATGGGTTTCAGTTTGCATAATCACACATTTAAGTCTGACTAAAAAATACATATTAACATTAATTTCCTCTGAGAAAAAGTCAAATGTTTTAAAACTCATATAAATAATACCTCTCAACAAAACTCATAAAATTCTCTTTGCTGCTATTAAAATAAATAACTGGTCGAAGGGTATAAAGGTTTAGTTAGGATAAACAAATCTTGGAGATCTATTGTACAGACTGATGGCTGTAGTTAATAATCATGTACTATGTACTTGAAAAATGGCAAGTGAGTATTCTTAAATGTTCTCACCACATACAAAAAAAAGTATGTAAGGTGGTATATATGTTAATTAGTTGTTAATCATTCCACAAAGTATGCATGTAAACATTGTAGGCAATGTAAAACATCATGTTGTACACTGTAAATATATATAATTTTTATGTCTCAATTATACCTTAATAAGCTGGAGGAAAGTTTTTCAAAAGTACTGAATATTTTAAAATTAATTAATTTTCCACTGTTGAAAATGAATACTCTGGGTACTCCCCATATTTAATTCAGTGACTAATGATTATTGCTATTAATCTATCAGCTGAACAAATGGATATAAATCAGCTAATAATTCACATAAATCTTACTACCTACAATAAAGTATTATATATTAGTGACCTTATTGAAGAGATTAGTTTTTTTAATATTAATGTTTCTAGCACTATTAAGAAGGGTATTCTAGAAAGTCAACTATAATTTGCACACACCAGCTTACACTGCTATAATTATTTACAAAAGACATTTAGGCATTTGTCTCATGTCTATGTCTTAATATGACTCAGTTGCTGTATTTTTAATACAAATTTAGGAATGATTGTTCCTAAGTAATTATTGCTTCTAGTAAATGCATAAAAAACCCACTGATGAATTTGCTAGGATTAATGGTTATAAACAGGTTTATTTCTCAAGACATTATTATTTAAAAATATGACATTAAAAAATGAACAGAATG
>NW_012103832.1:1906307-1907658 GCF_000951045.1 Mandrillus leucophaeus
TTATTAGAAGACCACAGACTGCTGGAACTGCTGGAACATTGTTGTGATTTGCACATAGTAAGTGAATTTCATAGAAACATGTACACATAAGTGCAATTCATATACACATACATTCCCTTAGATGCTAGGAAAGAACAGAATCAACACTTGTTCTAAAATTGGATGTCACATTAATTCAAGTATCACTTATCACTTTCCAGATACAGTCAGATAATTTTAAGCAATGTGTAATAGTAATGGTTTGAGTTGGTATATAATTTTCTTGAAGGATTCTTTTACAAGTGCTATATTTGCACATTTTTCCTAACATTTTAAAGTACTTCAGGTCAAAATCTGTTTCAGAAAGTAATGTTATACCATAAATGTATAGGTTAAAAATGCTTTTAAACCTTAATGATGGTCTGCTTTCCAAGAAGTATAACAACAATCAAGAGGTGAAAAAAATCTTTAATTTTTTTTACAGTAGAATTTAATTTGCACTATTTGTTACTGAGAACAAAGAATGCATGTTCACTCGCCCAAGTCCTTTTCAGTCCTAAAGAAATGTAAAAAGATAATAAAAGTCTTGGAAAAACTAGCCTTTTTCTTGTGTATGGATGAGTTGCTTAGTCCTGTGTGTCACTGTTGTTCTCGTATTGACATGGCAATGATAATAGATTTTTTTGCTGTGTGTGGTGGCTCATGCCTGTAATCCCAGCACTTTGGGAGGCCGAGGCGGGTGGATCACGAGGTCAGGAGATCAAGACCATCCTGGCTAAAACGGTGAGACCCCGTCTCCACTAAAAATACAAAAAATTAGCCAGGCATGGTGGCGGGCGCCTGTAGCTCCAGCTACTAGGGAGGCTGAGGCAGGAAATGGCGTGAACCCTGGAGGCGGAGCTTGCAGTGAGCCGAGATTGAGCCAGTGCCCTCCAGCCTGGGTGACAGAACGAGACTCCGTCTCAAAATAATAATAACAATAATAATAATAAACAAATTTTAAAAAATGAACTTATTTAGAAAAGTATAAACTTTTTAATTCTATAACAAATCTCCCACCACTTTTAAAATACCATATTGATTTATAATACCACAGAAGATCTAGTAACCAATGGAGACAGACGATGTGGATTGAAATACAGAAAATAAAGTCAGAAATACAAATAGCAAATACATACGTGTGTGTGTGTGTGTGTGCGCACGTGTGTGTGTATGTGTAGTCTTTTTTTTCTCTCAGCTATGCTGGTCACCCAAAAGAAAGATAATTTAAGCAGAAGCTTTTTAAAGGCTAAATCTAAGGAAAGAACAGTAAAACTGTAGAGGAAGAGATAGATATTTGTGGCATATTGAAGTTTAATTTTGTGAAGAATCC
>NW_012103832.1:1907708-1954536 GCF_000951045.1 Mandrillus leucophaeus
TGAACCCTGGAGGCGGAGCTTGCAGTGAGCCGAGATTGAGCCAGTGCCCTCCAGCCTGGGTGACAGAACGAGACTCCGTCTCAAAATAATAATAACAATAATAATAATAAACAAATTTTAAAAAATGAACTTATTTAGAAAAGTATAAACTTTTTAATTCTATAACAAATCTCCCACCACTTTTAAAATACCATATTGATTTATAATACCACAGAAGATCTAGTAACCAATGGAGACAGACGATGTGGATTGAAATACAGAAAATAAAGTCAGAAATACAAATAGCAAATACATACGTGTGTGTGTGTGTGTGTGCGCACGTGTGTGTGTATGTGTAGTCTTTTTTTTCTCTCAGCTATGCTGGTCACCCAAAAGAAAGATAATTTAAGCAGAAGCTTTTTAAAGGCTAAATCTAAGGAAAGAACAGTAAAACTGTAGAGGAAGAGATAGATATTTGTGGCATATTGAAGTTTAATTTTGTGAAGAATCCAAAATATGAAGGTGGCAGCTGATTAATCATAAAACATACTCAATTTACAATGAGATGAAATCATAGTTCATATTATCTAACCCCTTACACACTTAAACATGAGAAAAATGAGGAACAAGTTAGCTAGATAAACTTGCAAAGTATAACTTTGCAACTTAGATTTAGAACAAAAATATCCATGAAATCGAATATCTGGTGAAGGTCTAGACCTGGACCTTAGGAATATCAATGTCAATTTTAATTTCCTAGTTACTTTAAAATATTACACCTGAAAATATATTAGCTACAACATTGAGCATTACAGAAAGAATGCTAGACTAAAAATAATTTTTGGTTTCCACTCAGCCATTAATCAGTTGAGGTGATATTGCACAATTCCAGTAGAGTCCATCTTTTTTCATATGAAATAAGAATTTGATGAATGTAAAAGTCTATAAATTATATGAAAGTATGAAATTCAATTCATATCCTTAATAAAATTGTACCAATGAAACCATTTGTTCTATAAATGCCCATTGTGTACTTTCTCTCCAAGAATGTAACTTTCCAAGAAGCAGTTCATTTTTCTAGAAACAAATGTCTTCCTAAGTGTTAGTAAACAATAAATGATATATCTAATATTATAGATTTTGGTAATATTGTGATCCCAATAATCCACAATAAAAAATCAATATTTGTTCTAAAATCCTCATATGTAAGTAAATAATATAAAAGTATTTTTAAAAATAGGAAGTAGATTGTCTTACATAAATAAGCAGATTGTTTTTCGAAGTCTAAACAAAACAAGAATAATCCTTTATTTGCAAAATGGTAAAATGGCATGGGCAGTGGGAGATTTTCTCAGTTCGTTTGGGCTGCCATACCAAAACACCATAAATTGTGTGACTTATAAAGAACAGAAATTTATTTCTTTCAGTTCTGGAGGCTGGAAGTCCTAGAAAAGTACCAGCAGATCTCCCTAGTTTAATTAGATCAAAAACCAAATACCACATGTTCTCACTGACAAGTGGGAGCTAAATGATGAGAGAACATGGACACATAGAGGGAGCAACACACACTGGGGCCTTTGCAGGATGGATAGCGGGATGAGGGAGAGGATCAGGAAAAATAACTAATGCATACAAGGCATAAGACCTGCGTGAGGAAATAATCTATACAACAAACCTCATGCCACAGGTTTACCTACGTAACAAACCTGCACTTACACCCCTGAACTTAAAATAAAAGTTTCTTTTAAAAAAGTACCCACAGATTCAGTGTTTGGTGAGGGCCCCCTTCCTAGTTCATAGACAACCATCTTTCTGCTGTGTCCTCAAATAGAAAAAGAGAAAGGCACCCAGTCTCACTAAAGAGGGCTCTACTTCATGACCTACTCACCTTCCAAAGGCTGCACCTCCCAATATCATCAACTTGGGGGTTAGGATTTCAACATATATATTCTGGGGTGACAAATGTTCAGTCCATAGTAGCAGAAAACTTTGATTTTCTCAACATATTAAAGATAATCTCAACATTCTTGTTTTGAAAGCATCAAAGTGGCATTCATTTTCCCAATATTTAGCATTCAGGACTTTACTATTGAGAATTAAAATGCAACTGCTACATTAGTCCTATCAAAACCATCAAAGGCTGGAACTGCATAAACTAAAAGTATAAAAACCTAAAACTTAGAAATCATTTTCTTTGTTCCTGTAGTGTTGGTTTAGTCACATAAACCAACATACATAAACCAACACTACATAAAAATAAGTCATATAAACCAACACTACATAATATACATCCTTAGTTAAAGCATTTTCTGAGCAAGAATATTTTTACAAGACAGGTGAAAACACCTGTGGATATAATGAAATTGCTTATTCAAAAATGCTAACAAAAAAATCCCTAAGCAATAGTGTTCCTTACATCCAGAAGAAAAATGCCATTTTCCACATATCAATTTTATCTGTAACATTTTGATAATTTCCAGGAAAACATGAAGGTGAAAGGACGAGGCAAAACACCATCCTATTGGCAACTGTAAGCTCTTAATTTGATGTTTGCGTATTGGGAAAGCTAAGTGTCTGTTCTATACCTTCCCCAAAGCAATATGAGAAATCAAAAAGTACCTTTTACTTGAAGAAATGGAGGACAAACGGCTTCAACAGAGCTAATAACATAGGGTCAGAGCTTGATGTTTGGAGCCCAGTCTCTGCAGTCAGAGAGTCCTGGGTTCAAAAAACAGTTTTTCCATTTACTACTCTGTGATCTGGGGGAATTAAGTTATTTACTCATAAATGTCCTCATCTACAAAATAAGTAAAAACGTTGCTGGGAAGATGAAATGAGATAATGTAGAGAATATGCACTGTACATGCCTTTAAGTGCTTGGTATTATTTTTAACAATAATACTGATAGAGGTATTCATCCAGTAAGGAAAAGCATCTTGATACTGGGCAAGCAGCAGCAGCAGCAGCAGCAACAAGGCTAAAATGTACACTTTGGTGTCAGGAGTACCATTTTCCTCAGTCTACTCAGATATTCCAGTTTTACAAGAAAAAAATAAAGTCAAACTGAGGGAATAAAAATGACTAATGAATGTTGTTACTTTTATACACATGAACTATCTGGTATTACTAGAATTCAAGTGTGATGGAGGAGGTGATAGGATGGGGAAATACAGTTCCCTTAAAGCAATGCACCATCACTTGAATGTGTCCTTGATACCTCCAAATAACTTTTTGCAAAGTAGTTTCAGAGGCACAGGACTTGTAAGAAAACTGGAGACTGTGCTACTAACTGGAGGTTTGTAGGTTGGCTGCAACATTTACAAGTGTGGTCCTTCTGGAAGTGTTGATGATAAAGAGGAAATGACACACCTGACTGCCTGACTGTAATAATGTTATGTGTCAACCTGACTGGATTAAGAGATACCCAGATAGCTAGTAAAATATTAATTCTTGCTGTGTCTGGGAGAGTGTTTCTGGAAAAGATTGAGATTTAAATTAGCAGACTGAATAAAGGAGATTCACACTCACCAGTGTGGGTGGGCATTATCCAGTCTCTTGAGGGCCCTGATTAAAAAAAAAAAAAAAAAAGGTAGAGAAAAGGACAACTTGCTCTTTTCTGAGACTGAGACATTCATCTTCTCCTGCCCATAGACAGCTCCAAATTCTGGGGCCTTTAAAGTCTGGAACTTACACCAACACCCCACTCCTCTATCCCCTAAGTTTTAGGCCTTCTGGCTTACACTAAGAGTTACACCATTGGCTCTCCCAGTTCTTAAGTCTTCAGGTTTAGATTGAACTACACCATTGGCCTTCTACCTTGTGAACAGTATAATGTTGAACTTCTCATCCTCCATTATCATGTGAGCGAGCCAGTTCTCACAGTAAATCACCGCTTATATATCCTACTGGTTCTGTTTCTCTAGAGAACTCTGACTAATACACTGGTTGTATGCCAAAATTTAATACTCTGAAATGAAGAAGGGAGACAGTGCCCTGAGAATCTGGAATTCTAGCTGTCTGAAGGGGGAGTGAATATGAATAAAGAAGAGAATATCTAAGACACTTACAATTTCTAAGATTTGCCTGCTCAGAAACTGAATCCCAGTCCCCTTAGCTTGTCCTGCATTTAAGGCTCCCTGTATTCTGGTATTCCAAATCTTTTCGAGTTTTGTTTTCCCTACTTTGCCTGTATTACAGCCACCTGAGCTAATTTTAGTCCCTATCTATGCATCTTTACTTATGTTCTCTCTGCCATCAGAAAATGCCTTCTCACAATGCTGTATATTCAAATCCTACCCAAGAATTAAGACTTAGATTAACTTTCACCTTTTCTATGATGTCTCTCTCTTCTTATTTTCTTTCTTCTCTTTGTCTGTGTAGTGGCCCAGAAGTCATCTAGCAGGAGCAATTTATGTCATTCTTTAATTCCATTTCCCCCACCTTGCTTAAGGTACTTTATACCTTTTATTTGTTGAACTCCTTGAAGTCCATTTTTTAGGCATACAAATTGGTAAATTGATAGGTAAGAGAAAGGGAAGATAAATTATTTGGAGAGATCAAAAATGCTCCATGGAGTAGCTGGATTTTGACCTAGGCAGTGATTGGATTAATTGAAAAGAAAGAGAAGGTTGGTCCAAGTGACATGAACAGAGTCAGTAAAGCAAATAAGTAAGGCCAAGAACAGGAAAATAGTTCAAGAAATATGGAGTACCAGCTGGAAAGCTGTGAGATACAACATTAAAGTAAGAATTTAGGGCTAGATCTTGCTCTTTGGTAACAAGGCTGTGTATTTGGTTCATCTTTCTTTGCCCACTGTTTTGCAAACTGTTACTTAGTGTTTCTTGTCTGCTCTCTCAGCATCTATTTTTCCATAATTCTTCCCTTTTTTGGTACATCCATATCCATCTAAGAGCGACTTTCTAAACACAAATCTGATCATACCCTTCTCCTGTGTCAAATTCATTATTCTTTGTTTAGTGTTTCATTATATCAATTTAAATCCAAAGTCCTAAGCAGGGTGCACATTACGTTACTAGTTCATACGTGATTTTCAGCTTTCTTAGAGTTTTCCAAACTACTTCCTTTAGACACCTCGCTTTTGAACAGTTTCTTCAAACTTCCCTAACATATTTACCATGTAAATTATATTGATTGTTTAAAATGTAATTGTTGCTTTTTTTCTTTATAAAGGATTTCCTGACACCCATAACCAATTAATCCAAGAGGCATTAAGTGCTCTGACCTATCTGCCTTTAACACCCTGCATATCCATCTATCATTAAACTGTTAGCACATTTTAGTACTTGTTTACTTAAGTTTTTGTCTTCAGTATAACAATAAATTGGCTGATGTAGTGTTTATTTTTGATGTTCTAACACAGCACAGAGAAGTTTCGATATAATAATAAATATTTATAGAATAAAAAATAATTCATAAAATTAACATGATATGAACTGAACTTGAGGGAGATTTCTCTAGCAGGAGAAACTGGAGGCTGGGAGCCCAGTTATAGTAGAAAGTCTGGGCAAATTGCACTGGCTAACAATTCCTTATGTAATTTTCAGAAGTTGGTCAGCATTGTTAAATATCATAATTATGAGGCAATAAGAGGAAGGGAAATACTGAAAGATTAAGTGACTTACTAGGGGTCTCATGAATTGACATTAAAATACTTATTTCTTACAGCTAATTCTTCTCAAGGGCAACGAAAGAAACATTCCAAAAGCCATTTGAAAAAGATCATGTGCTTTCACTTGGATATACATGAGTATAAAAATTTAACATTTTATTGGTATTTATATATGGGAGACAGGCAATCTCCTTTGAGGTTCATCAATCCCACAAAGTGCCCAGGTTAGGTCAAATGAACATTATTGAACTTAATAATGCAAATGACAGCACTTAGAATTTGAGCATTTGGGCATACAACCACAAGGATGATATGCCAAACTCCTTGCTGCCTGATGGAAACATACCCGGGTATTCATAGGAATGATTACTGAAATGATTTTAGCCTTTTAAAATATCTCACATTCAAATAGTGGCCCACCATTACAAATCAGTGGAAATATTGGAGTATGTCTTTCTTTATCAGATATATGACAGCATGATGTTCAAGTGAAATACTAAAATCTTGGCGACAGATTCAAAAATGGTTTTTGAGTGGAATGTAACCGAGGTAGCAATTGATAACCTTACCAACAGTGTATCCACTCAGTCAACACAGAATATTTGAAAACATATCACTGCTATTTTCCCAGACATTTAAGAGGATTTTCTAAGTGTAAACTAGAAAAATATTAGACCATGTGCTATTTGCTCTAACTAAATGGAGTTGAATCGGCCAAACACATCCCTACCGGATTGCAGAATTGCTACTATCAGAAATTGAGGCATTGTTGGTTTTTATAGCTCACTTTAATTAAAAAAACTATCTAGTTTCTACTAAAATAGACGATGATACAATAATAATTCAAACATTTTCTGTTCTATGGGAGCTTACTTTAGAGAAGATAAGTATGATACAATACAGTAAACAGAGAATGCGGCTAATGTTCTGGTTTAATCAACTAAAATGTAAAAAAGATTTTCTGTTGAAACTATTAACATAAGGCTTTTTCTATTATGCTTATATTTTATTAAAACAATGGAACACTGAAATAGATAAACAAAAGATATATTTTCGGTAATATCAAAAGAAAAATCAAACAAGTAGACATTTTGAGTGTGTTTTTTCAAGACTCATGAAATTATATCCAATTGCATTTGACTAGATTTAGAATTGTAATAATCATTATCATAATGATAGTAAAGAAAAAAAGAAATGTCAAAAAACTTGGCTCACTTACAGAGTGTCACAATTGAGTGTCACAATATGATAAGCCCTTATTCTGAGTGGACAGCGCACGATACTTGCTTTTACTCCTAGTCACATAGCACTATTAAGAGTCTCCGGTGAAATGTACAGAGGAAAAAAAATGCATTATATTGTTTTTGTTCCTATGGTTGTTCCCTGATTTCTACACTTACAGGAGTACTTTCAATGTATAGCAGATACTTTTTCAGCCTCTGTTCTTTGTTAACTTTTATTGTGTAGTTGACATGCTGGGTTTAGTTAAATGTTTCCATAATAGATAATAAAGTTTAATTTTCAACTCCCAGATCTGTTGTATAGAAAAAACCAGAATTTCTATGTATAGAGTATGATACCTTCTATACTATCACCCTCATGGCTTCAAACGCATTGTAATATCTCAAAAGAATAAAATGTTTGCAGTCTCAGGATTCCTGAAAACCTGTAGCAGATACTTCTTTTCCCAGGTCTAGTCCTCCTCCATTGCTTCTTCCTTGCTGTGCCATGAGCTCAGGGAAGTGACTTCTCCTCAGCCTTACCATTAATCACAGCCAATCATGGCTGTCTTGCTTCCATTGCCAACTCATTGGTTTAGTCATGGTATGTCACGTAATTCTGGGCAATGCAATATGAAAGTAGGTCTATTGTAGAGTTTCTCATAGATTTTCCTTGCACTTAAGTGAAATTCAACATAAGACAGTTTCTTTAGAACTCTGAATGTAGTAATGAAGTGATGTTAGAATTGTGAAACACAATAATTTTGCTCATCATGTACAGCCAATCATGATGAGGAAGATGAGACAAATAGGTTTCATCTTCCTATTTCTGAAATTAGCTCTGTATCTACCTTTTTGCTACATTAACTTTTTTGACTGGTCATGCAGTATATATTTGAGAAAACCTAACTTGACATGAACAGAATTAAATTTTTTATATCATAAAGAAATTCTTTCACAAATATCAGGATTACTATTCACTCAACTCCTGAATCTTCACAGAATTACATTCTCTTGACTTAAGGAGAGATCTATATTGAAACAGTCTACATTTTCACTATGCAGTTTTTTGCAGCAACATAACTAGGATACAATTCTTAAAATTTGATTATCTACTTTTACCCTCAGTGAGACTCCCTGTAAAAATAAAGTTCTTATATTTAAAGGCAATCCTTTAGCTTTATCTTGTATTTATTTTTTCTTATTTTACCGTTCAGAGAAGGAGCATAATTTGATCATCATATTTTAAATAGGTTTGCATATTAAGATCATAATTGAATTACTTTTCTGCTTATATTACTGAATGATAACTAGTACAAAATAAATTATTACTATTATTCCCTATGTATGACTGGTACTTAAAAAATTATGTTCTAAATATGTGCAGAATCAAAAGCTAGAAAATCACTCTTCTGCACACCTCTAGATCCACAGTAAAGATTACACAGATCACCTCAGCTTTACTAAAATATCTACACAAGAAGGAGGATATCCTTTTAATTTGAGGACATTTATAAATTCACTGTAATTTGCAGTGTCTTATATTGTATCCCTATATTGAAAATACCTCACAAGGAAAATTCTTCAGGAACTGAAAAACAACTTTAGCAAAAATTTTAGTATCATTAGAACATAATTATCTCTTTAAAAATTATTGCATGTACTAGAAAGAAAGAATTATACTGGTCATTATAACACAAACAAACAAAAAATGAATGTCTCCCAATTAGTTTCATTCAAGTTCCTATGGGGAAAATGTAATTATAATTCAGACTTTTCTGTCTAAATACAAAGTAGTTTCCTTAGTTTTCTTTCAGAATATGCAGTATTCAAGTAAAATTATGTTAGCACATTTTATAACTTTATTTTATACTTTAAAATTCTGAATTTGCTGCATTGGATTTTTCTTTTTTTTTTTTTGCCTATTCAGTTTTAGTTTTTTACATAATTTGCCATTATAGATCTAACTTTTGAGGGATAATTATTATATACAGTATAATATACTGTTTTTTCCGAGTAAAAACTTTATTTTCTTAGTGAAAATGCATGCTCTCATTTTGCCAAATTTTAAGAGACGTAATTTTCTGTCTTTAGTTGCATATTATTCTCTGATGCACATGAATGTCTTCACATTTTTAAAGAGAAAATTATATCCAAAAACATATATAATTAAAATTTTGTTAAATAATTTCTCTGCAGGTGTATACCAGAGTAAAAGCTACAAGAATTCCCAATAATTTTTTCTTGAATGCCTTTAAAGTAAATATCCTACAAATATATCCTACTGTGGAACTTTAAGGTAGGATGAGTAAACTAACATTTAAGGAACAAAAGCCACTCAATAGTAAAAAGCTGAGATGCAAATCTTTGCTTGAAGATAAAAATTGTAAGTCTTGTGGAAAATGTTTACAAGAAAAGCTAAATAAAAGTAGAGACATATAATGAAAAATGTAAGAGTACATTGACTAGAGTATAATATTTTTGATATCAATTTTTTTCAGATTTGTTTAATGTGTGACCAAATTTCAATGTGGTTTAGCTACAGAATGATTGCATAGTGGGCTAAAATATACTTATTACATACTTAAAGTTTGCGTGGCTGGTATCATCCAAATATACAGCCTATGGATAAGATTACTACAACACCTCGTGGTTAGAAATAAATGAGTGAACAAAGTCTCTCTTCTAGTTCATTAAACAATTAGTGTGATATAAAGAAAGGTGTTGGCTATAGCCTCAGTGTTTTTTTCTCCAACTTTGGTCTTATGTTGTTCAACTGGTGGCTATTTTCTTTTGCTTACTTTCATCTCTGACTAGGTCCCTAAGAGTACAGAATACCACTGAAATATTACAATTTCTCCACATTTCCTAGGAACCCTTCGTAACAGAATTGTAAAATACATTGAATATCTTCATCTCCCAAGCAATTTGCCATTGGTATAAAATATAAAAATTAATTAACTGGCCCAAATAATACAACTTCATTAAAAAGTACTAATTAATATATTGGAAGGTCACAAAAGCCTCTAAAATTATTGAGTATTATGATGACAGATGATGCAGTTAAAACAGGGGACAAATAGCATGTTTGTAGATATTGGCATATAAGTTTATCATTTTCACTTTATTCAAAAGAGGATGTTAAGAGTAATTCAAATGCCACATATATTTTTTAAGGCAAATATATTTCCATGTCAGCTTCATGCCCATTGTGTTGACTTCAATTATGGTTATAATGTCTGTTTTCTTTATCTAGATACAATTGAATCTAGAAGATAATTTCTGTATTTTAAAAATTCTGATCCAATAGTGTTATCTTTGCATTGTAGACTTTGGACATAATTACTGGAATTGTTGCTAAATGCCAAAGTTTCAGCCTAAGTCCAATTGCCTGCTGCACAGAAAGCCAATCACTGAGATGATGAGTATTGCCAAGGACGAAAGGCTTTATTGTGGGTAACATCAGCTTAACTGTCAAACCTCTCCTTTTCCTAAATGACTAAAGTTAGGGGTTTACAAAACAGAGCAGGGAATTAGGAAAGATTAAAGAAAAGGAGTTGGTCAACAGGCAGCAGGTGCATCTCATTGCACAGATGCAGTGATCCGGAAAGTCTAAGTTCCTCTATACTAGCTGGGAGGCCTGATGGTAGGTTTACTGATGAAGGAACTCATATAAGACAAGTGTAAGTTTCTCAACCTTCAGTTCTATGTGAAAATCGAGTTGGTTTCAAACTAAATGAAATCCTACTTATGCTTCCTTCAATTATGTCCACATACCAGGAAACATTCTCGGAGGCTTAATTTGAGTATTTAATTTAATTCCATACTTCTCTGTCGGTAGGCATTTTTTCATTCAACAAACAATTATTGATCTCCTACTCTGTGCCAGGAGTTGGAATAAGAACTATTTTAGTGGGGAAAAAATGTCCTCTTCCCAGAATTATCTCCCAGTCAGAAGGCATACACATTACGAGAAAAGTTACAGGAGAATGAAGTAAGTTCTTCTGAATGGTTAAAAAAAAAAAAAAAATAAGCACAAGCTCTGCCTGGAAGAATCATAAATGACATTACTGATATAATAGACTTAAAGGAATTTTCTAGGTAGAGAGAGTCCAGAGCATTCTAGACTGAAGAAATCAGATCTTGTAATTATAATATATACCTCCTCTACAGTCAGTTCCAGACCTTGTGTCATCATATAAATGCCATTCTTCAGCTAACATGTTTGATAATGTGTTCCTAGTATTTCAAAGCTTACCTCTATGAAGTCATGCTTTGGTTTACACTCTACCCTCCGCCTCATCTGCTGCATCATAAAATTTGTTCCATAGCTTTATTACAGTTCTTATTACATTATGCTGTAACTTATGTTTGGGTGTTTATCCCCACATTGTAATACTTATCCCTACTAACAAAGTACCCAATTTAAATCCTGTGTTATAGTAGAAAGTCTATGGGTAGTAAATGGATAAATTAATAAATAAGTAAATTATGTTAGACTCCAGAGAAAGAAGGAAAAATAGAGTCACCTGCAAAAATGCAAGGTAAACCTAGAAGAGAAAGAAACATCTTTCTCTAAAGCAAGCAGGAAGGATTCAGAAACAACAACAGCAACAACAACAACAAAAAGAAGTAGCAAAAGTGTCCTCCTCCACAATGCTGTTTTATTTTCCTCAATTAGAAGGCACATTCATCGTCTCTATGTGAAAAGGAAAGGAACTGAGGCAGTTGTATAGTGGCAAAGTAAGAACTGCTGAGCAGAAACATGAGCTTAGCAGAAGTTGAAACATGAATTAGCTGCAGCCCCATTCTTTGTGATTGGATATTTTACTCCATTAATGCTTGAAAATCAACTAATTCATTCATTTATTCAAGTATGTTAATGAGAACTTATCATGGTAACAAAATATTTTAGCTAGTAGAGTATGTTAGTCAAATATTACATAAATTTTAAATAAAAACTAAGTGCTATCAAAGACACTCATTATCCTAAATTTTCTGTTGGGTGTTGGGAATTGGGACTGGCAAACCTCTGGCTGTGTTTGTCTGGCTCAGATTCACTGTTGTGGTTGCAGTCATGATATTGATAGGGATTGGAGAAATTTTTTCCAAAATATCTCTGTCTGTGCTAAAGGAAAACTTCCCCTTTACCCTCTGAAGATTTGCTGAAAATCACTAACAAGAGGCAGATTAATAAAAGAAAAGGCATACAAATGTATTTGGTCATAGTTATATGTGACACAAGAGCCTTCAGAATGAAGATCCCAAAATACAGGAGAAATTGTCCATTTTTATATTTAAGTTCAACCAGTATGACCAACCATGTAGAAACATGATTGAACAAAAAGAATATGATCCAAAGCTAATGGACTAAGTGGGAAAACCCATCAGGGCCTGCCTGTCTAGATACTTCTTGGCTTCTCTGAACATGCATTCCTTCCTTCCGGGTATAGGGTAGAACTCTCTGGAATTGGAGTCTCATAACCTACACTCTAAAAAGAAGATCAGACAATTCCTGTATGGCCAGTTTTACACAGAAAGGCAGAAGGAAAATTAGAGTAATATTTGCAAGTTTTATGGCTGGCTTTGGGGAAAAGGGGGTCTGGTTTCTATGACCTGCCTTGGGGAAGAGGGATTCTAATTCACGTGGCTAAGCTCAGGATGCATCTCAGAGGCAGGAGGGAAGGAGAAAGCCAGAGAAAATCTTTGGTTTCTGAGGCCTTACTTTGGGGGTATTGTTGTCTAAATCCCAGTGGCTCCCATACATGGCTTTGGCAAGATGCCTCAGTTCCTCACCACATGGCCTCTCCATAGGCTGCTCAAGTGTTCCCACAAGAAGGTAACTAGTTTCTCCCACAGTAAACTATGAGAGAGAGAGAGAGAGAGAGAGAGAGAGAGAGAGAGAGGGAGAGAGAGAGAAAGTGCAAGCAAAAAGTTGAGGTTACTTTTATGATGTTGTCTCAGAAGTCCCACAGTATGTACTATAAGCTGAATGTTGTGTACCCCAAAATTCATGTGTTAAAACCTAATCACCAATGTGATAGTATTTGGAGGTGGGATCTTTGGGAGGTGATTAGGTCATGAGGGTACAGCCCTCATGAATTTATAACAGCCCAGTGGGTTCACCATGCCTGCTATTTAGAAAGAGCAAATTTATCAAGACAGGGTAATTGCAACGGAGAAAGAATAATTCATGCAGAACTGGCTGTGCGGGAGACTGGATTTTATTATTACTCAAATGAGCCTCCTGAAACAGTCAGGGATTGGAATTTTTAAAGATAATTTGGCAGGCAGGGGCTTGGGAAGAGGGGAGTGCTGACTGGTCAGGTTGGAGATGGAATCATAGTGGGTCAAAGTGAGGTTTGAGGTTTTCTTGCCATCTTCTGTTCCTGGGTGGGACCCATCCAGTACAGGGTCTGCAAAATATCTCAAGCACTTATCTTAGGTTTTACAATACTGATGTTATCCCCAGGAGCAATTTGGGGAGGTTCAGACTCTTGGAATCACAGGTTGCATGACCCCTTAAACCATAATTTCTAAACTTGTAGCTAATTTGTTAGTCCTGCAAAAGCAGATAGGATCCCAGTCAAGAAGGAGGTCTTTTTGGGGGAAAGGTTATCATCAATTTTATTTTAGAGTCAAACCATGAACTGAATTCCTTCCCAAAATTAGTTCAGCCTATGCCCAGCAATGAACAAGGACAGCTTTTAGATTCGAAGCAAGATGGAGTCAGTTAGGTCTGACCTTTCACTTTCATAATTTCCTCAGTTATAATTTTTGCAAAGGCAGTTTCAAATGGGATCATTTTTATAAAAGGGACCCCAGAGTGATCCCACACCCCTAAAAATGATGTTCAGTTATAATGAAAAGTTGGCCATCTATGAACCAGGAAGCACGACCTTACCAGGCACTGAATCTTCCCATGCCTTTATCTTGTACTTCCCAACCTCCGGAACTGTAGAAATAAGTTTCTGTTGTTTACATGCCACCCATTCTGATACTTTGTTATAGCAACCTGCATGAACTAAGATGCTATCATTTACACTGTTCTTTTTTATTCATTGGAGCCAAGTTATTATGTCTAGTTCACACTCGAAAGTAAGGGAATTAAGCTCCATTTTTTGAAGGAAGTTTCAAAAAATAGGGGCATATTTTTAAACCATTTATGCCTGAGGTTGCAATTTTTTGAATTTTGAAATCAGACCTTGGCAATGACCTTGAGCAGTAAGATGTAAATCACTCCCACATGCTTAGAGCACCAATAATGGAACCACATATGAGTATAATGGTGAGTAGGAAAGACAAAGCTCTGCCCTTATGGAGATTGTATTCTACTTCAGGAAGATTTAGAAAATCAATGCATAAAATCTATAAGCAAGATAATTTCAGATTGTTTTAAATCTTATGAAAAAAATGAACAGATGTCGTTGGAAATCTAAGAGGTAAGGATAATAGACAGACTGGTAAGGTAGATTTCTCTGTGGAGGTTAGTTAGGACTAAGAACCTAATACATGCAGAAGGAGAGAAGCCATGTGAAGAGCCCATGAAGGAGATTTCTAGTTAGAAGAACCTACCAAGGAAACAAAGTTCTGAGGCAATGTGGACCTAGCAGTTTGAAGACTAAAAATAAGCCATACTGAATGTAAAGAATGATTCCAGTTGGCACAGGAGAGGTATGAAAACACAAGATAATACAGATTTTTCTTGATGTCCCAGAGAGGGAATCTAAATTTGATTATGCAATGAGAAGACATTGAAGAGTTTATACAGGACAGTGAAATGAGTGGACAGACATTTTAAAAACCAGACTAGGAGTAAAAATCATATAAACAAGAAAAACTCCATTTGGATTAAAAAGAAAATATTTTTATAGATTTATGTGCAAATTACAGAGCATGCATTTTCTAACTGAAGTAGCAAGGGAAGGCTTAATCTTTCTTACCTGGCTCTCAAATAATGACAGAGTTTTAGCTTGGGGAAGAAAAGAGGAAGAGCAGTCAAAGCAGATGTAATGACATATGCAAATATACCAACTAATCAAAGAGCTTTGGGTGGTTGTCATGTGGTTGTCATGTATGTGGTGTTTAAATGTGAACATATTTTATATCAAATTTCTTAAATAAAAATACCAAAGTTTCCTTCTTGCAAACTTACATATATAATCTTTGTAACTTTGCAATTGGATATATTATATTCACACTTGATTAAAACATATAAAATCACAGCAGCCATAAAAATTGTCCTCTTCCAGAATGTACAGAATTATATACATACAGCTTTCCCCCAAAACTCACATACCTATATCCTGGAAATTCTCAATAAGTACTTTCCAAGGGCAAATTTGACGTATTTTGAAAGACCGAGCATATGTGTTAACTCTAGAATTCGTAGTTACATGCAGGTGATAAAAGCAAACATGAAAAAGCATTCAAAATGTGATAACACAACATATACACAAGATTTTTCTTATATTTTTAAAATGAGAATGGAGCTAGGACTCACCATCTATTGGTAAGTTCTTTCTTTTGTTTCACCTTCCTACCTTCCTTCCTGTCTTCCTGCCTTCTACCTTCCCTCCGTCCCTCTTTTCCTTTCTTCTTCTCTTCCTCCCTCTTTCCATTCTCCTTCCTTTTTTCTTTTTATCTTTCATTTTTTATTCATTCCCTTGCTCTTTTGTTCTCTCTTTCACTGTTTCTTCTGTTCCATCTTATTCCACTTAAAAAAAAAAAAGCACAAAAGTATTTCAAACAAACTAACTCAACATTTATACACTCAGCAAATATTTATTGACGCCTATGAGGGATTTTGGTAGTTACTGGGGCTAATTATGGTGATCAAAAAGAGATCACTTATGAACATTCCAGGTTAGAGGAGAAAACAGGAGTCTGTTAATAATTCTGATTAGTATCTACTAACACATTCATATAGTGGTTCCTAAAACAAGGGATCTTGTGTGTCAGAATATATAAGACGGGAATGTGACCAGACTTCTGAGTTGTATGGTTTATTGAGGAAGAGATACTTACACTAAGATGTAAAAAATAAATACAATTTCATTAGGTGAAAAGAGATGGGGAAAGTATTACAATCAATAAAGCATATAGGCACTGTGCTTGCTGGAGAATATGAATGGGGAGACGAGGGAGTGCTTGTGAAGGAGAAACCAGATGAGTTTGAGAAATCAAACAATCCTGCAACTAGATTAGAGAGAAAGCTGTGCTTTATGGGATAATTCTGGAGTGGTTAGCACTGTGAACGAAAAAGTGACTGACACAAGTGTCAACCAATTTGAGTTTTATTCAGCCAAGGCCAGAGAAGTGCTTGGGAAACACAAAAATCACAGGATCATCTGTGTCTTAGGCATTTACCAAAAGGGGATTTGTGAACTTTGGTATTTACTGGAGAAAGAGCAAGCAGGAGGGGGGAAAAAGAGAAAGAGGGTAAGCAAGTGAGGCAGTTGATTACATTCTTGTGAGGTTTTGACTAGCCTCAGAAAATCTACATTTTACATGCACAAAGAGGGGGTACAGGAAAAAGTGAATTATGCATCACCTCCTACTCAGTATATCTACATGTACTTAAGAGGAAGTAAACATGTGAAAAGAGGGAGTAGAGGAAATGAGGCTATGACATAGGGTTGTGAAATTCCAGCTATCTATTTGGGAACAAAAGGAAAACTACTGGTGACCCAGTACCAAAGCTTAACTTTTCCTTTGGCCTAGTGAGTCTGTGGTCCTGAGAGTCTGTTTTTCTTTCATGGCACCAAAACATAACTCTTGGGCTTCTTTAGGTTTGCTCCTGATGTGCTAATCATACTCCTTCATTCAAAAATGTTGAAACAGTTGAGAAACATGCACACAAATATAACAGAGTTAAGATTAACTTTCTCCTTAAATAAAAACAACTAGAAAGCTCGTTTTAACCAGCTTTTTACTTGTTATAGGTTGAATTGGGTCACTCAAAAAGATATGGTAAAGTCCCACCTCTTAGAATGTGAATTTGTTTGGAAAAATGGTTATCTCAGATGTAGTTAATTAATGAAATAAAGTCACACTGGAGTAGGGTGAGCCCTGAATCTAATATGACCGGTGTCCTTATAAGAAGAAAAGAAAGATACAGAGAAGAGAATGCCATGTGAAGACACAGAGAGAACACTGTGTGACTACATCGGTGGAGACTGGAATGATGCAGTTGAGAGACAAAGAGCAATCGCGACCATCACCAAAATTTACCAAGAGGCGAGAAATAATTATCCCTCACAGTTTTCAGAGAGAGCATTGACCCACCAAAACCTTGACTTCAGACTTCTAGCCTCCAGAGTTCTGATGCAATATATTTCTGTAGGTTCAAGCCACCCATTTTGTGGTACTTTTTTATAGCAGCCCTAGGAAATTAATATAGTCTTGCCTGCCAAGTCTCCATCATTAGCTTCCTCATGAATCCACAATTTATTTGATGCTTGCAGAACCAAGGAAAATGTGCAGAAGATGTGAAATATACATGTTTAATCACTTCTCCAATCTTTCCAATCAGATAAACATTTCATCCATGGTAAAAAGCATGGGAAGGACAAAGAAGGAAGGGAGGAAACTGTTTGGGTGAGGGAGAAAGGACAAGATGGAGGAAGGTGAACAAGAAGGCACAATCCATGTTGCTTCCGGGTTCTTCCTCACCAACTTTCCCACACGTGGGAAAATGCAGCCGCCCCCGGGAAGATGCAGATCAACCGAGCATGGGCCAGGTGACGTAAATCCGAAGAGACTGAAACTTACCCGGCCACGCCTATGGAGACGCTCCTATCACGCCCTTATCCCGCCCACTGCCCTCCCCCTTCAAGTACCAATGCATAAAAGTCCGCAGCCGGAAGGAGCCGGTGTGACTTCTTCGGCCCCTCCTACTTGTGGACTGGAGAACCTCACCCGAGAATGCAGGCGCAACTTCCCTGGCCCCATACCTGAGGACTGGAGAACCTCCCTCGAGAGTGTGTGCATATTTGCAAGAAAAGACTGCCGCTTTCTTATGTACTTTGACCTCATGTTTAATTATTTAGCTCTCCTAAATTAAGTATTAAATTAAGTATTAAATTAAGACAATTACTAAATTAAATTAAATTAAATTAAGACAGAAACCACCTTTTCATCTCCCAGGAAGTTGAAAGTGTCTCTTTTATGGTCTGGGCTAGTAACGTAGAGAATGGAAATAGTTTCCCCTTGGTCTTAGAATTCTCCAGGATTTGGCAGGCTTACATAAGGCTATAAGAATTTGAGGAGTGTGTGTGTGCGCGTGTGTTTTGGCAGAAGTTTTGGCGTAGAAGTACCCAATCAAATTTTCATGTTGAAAAGATTATTTGCCAATAGTCAACAGAATGAATTAGAGAGGGCCCAAAGGGAATTTGGCTAACTCTCACAGCTTTAAAGGAGATTCTAGCAACCTGCCGTAAGGTGATTTTATTGGAGATAAAATAGTTCAAGAGAAACTTAAATGTAAAGCTCCCAGCATTCTGATGAGCAAAGTGGGATGCATATGTGGAAGCTGGCAAATTAGTGAGTGAGAAGATTACAGCAAAGGAAAGTAATGGTGGTAAAAATGTTTTAAAAGTAGAAAAAACAAGAATAGAAAGCAAAAGGTTAGATTGATCCTTGAATTTTGCCAGATACGGGCCACATTACTACCTCTGATGTTTTTAGAAAATGACACAAAGAAGTAAATACGTCATTTCTCACAGTACTTATAGAATAAAAGTGAATCATTCTTTTTAAAAGAAGCATAAGAATTCCTGATACCAGGAACAAAAAGACATTTTCTATGTAGTTCTCTATAAAAATAATACTCTATTTAATCAGTGAATATCGTCCCCACCAAAACCTTGGCAACAGTTACATCAATGATAACCTGAAGACTAATTAAATTCAAGGTAAAATTTTAAAAGTATGTCAAATATGAACTTGTTGTAGTATTTGGCAAGCCTTCATAAGCACTATTCTCTCAATGAAGTATTAAGATGTAGTAGATTGGAGGTGATAGCCCTGATGAAAGAATGGAATATTTCTTACCTGTGTTACTAAGTGATTCATCACACAGCTGAGGTGGATATAACACTGGCATTTGCTTATGAGAGTTGTTGAGATGTTTAACAAGAACATGTGCTGATATATGTAACAAGAACAGTGTCTGGGTAGAAGCCTGACCTACCACTGCTCAGTAGGTTTCTAAGATAACATCTTGTCTTTAAAAAAAGAAAGGAAGGTGATTCTTCAGGACATAGATAAACAGAAAATGGAGGCGTGGAGGTTCTGGTTGATGATTGTAGTCTGAAAATCAATCAGTCAATCATCCAGTGTACCTTTATGTAAAAGTAAAAAAAGTAATTATCAGGGAAAGCAGCTAATAGTGTGACCACAACCTCCTTTGAAAAAGTAAACACTTACATCAATAAGACCAATATTTTTGTTAGCTTAAATTCTTAACTAAAGCTGTATGAATAAGTATTATCGGATAATAAAACAATCTGGTTTCCTGGTAAGAAAAATGAAACTCTGCACAATTTATTTTACATACCAGATGACTTTATTTCATGGAGTAACACTGCCATCTGTTAAACAGGATTAGTTTATTTTTGCTATTTTAATGCTCATTATAGATAGACAAACACATTTACGAAAATACCTGTATAAGAAAATTGGATGCGTCAAATAGTTTCTTCCAGTTGTAACTGAAGACCCTAATAAAAGTGGCTTAAAGAATAAACCTTGTTTTATTATATAACAGGAAAGATCTTTCAGGATGAATACTTCTAGTCTATCTTTCTGTCTTGCCATACTTAGCATGCCAGTCATGCTAAGTATTACTACATTGATGTATGAGGACTCCAGAATTTCAGTCATCACATGTAAATGCAACATCATCCAATGGGGAACTGAGCATTTTTTTTCTTATCTGTCTACATGATCTAGTGAGGAAAACCTTTCTAAGAAGGAAGCTTTCCATCTCATTACATTGGCAAAGAATGTGACAAATATCCATACATAAACCAACCAATGGCTAGAGTAATAAGATTTTTATGATTGGCTTAGAACATTCATCATTCACTCTAGGGCCTAGAGGTAGGTGAGGATTATAACCACAACTGATTGCATGGCAGAAGACTACTCAAACAAAATTACTGTGTGTTTCTAGCAAGGAAGAATAATGGCAGAGGGTGTCTATTGACTGGGCAACGAGAGTAGCTGCCACAATGGGTAAAGCCGTTCATTTTAACAAGTGACATAGAATGACATATTGAGATTTCATATGTGTTTGATTTTATTTTGTTCCTACTGGAGGGAAAAAATATTCATCTACTCTTGCCAGCTTGGGGAAATAGAGAAGAAAGTGAATCAAAGGAGGAAATAAATGGATTAACTATTATTCTAGGAAAGTAGCCAGGCCTTTGAAAAAAAAATAAACAAGCTCTTTGGTAATTTCTATTTTTGTTTTGCAGTAACAGGATAGGCCTCTTGCTGATGGGAGATCAGATTCTACTATGAAGGGGAAAAATGTACTCTTTGTATTTCTTGGAATTATTAAAAAGTTGCTAAAACCCTAAAATTAATCCTGGAAGGTTAGGAAAAAGGATAAGAATGGTGGGTCTCATTAAAGAGTGATTTCTGAGCCTTTTGAATTAGGCTTCTCCAGGATGTAAAAACCTTAGAGACAAATGGTTCCACACTATTCTGTTGTACATTATAGTATTGATTTTCATAGAACTTCTCTCAAAATTTACTGTATCTCAGTGAAACTATATAATTAGACAGTGTGGGCTCTTGCCTTTCTATCAACTTTGCAGACTTAAACCCTGTAGAATAAGATGATACCGACAAGAAAATCAAACTGATAAAAGATTTTTGTTAGTTGTTGGGATACAGATATGAAAAAATTTAGAACAGCAAAAATTCTAAGAAAGTCACAGTTTTTCTGAGAATGGTTGTGAGTATAGACTGCTAAAGTTGGAGATAGTAAAGTGTAGTTATTTGATTAGTTGATAGAACTAAGAGTATTCTTAATCTTTAGTTTTTAAGTAGATAGATTTCAGGATGTATAGTTCTGGAAAGAGGATCAATAACTATCATAAGGTTTTCAAAAGACATGGTAAGACCCCAGATTTTAAGGTCAAATTAGATGATTAAGTATAAGGTAAATTAGATGATTAAGTATAAGGCAAATTAGATGATTAGGTGAGTCTACATTTAATGAAAATGTTATTTCCAAATTCTTTGTGTGTGTTTGTGTTTTTACATGTTGACTATCATGATCTTATTTTTTGCCTTTGACTTGCTATGTACTCTAGCTAATTTGTCATCCTTAGCAAGTTTCAAGAAGCAATTTTGAGCAGGGTATAGGAATACTTGCTTTTCTCTTTTCTTATAAACAGTCAGCTTTCTTTTTCTAGGAATATGGCATTAGGCTTGACAGAGGAAAAAACTATCTCTGTAAAACACCAAATTTTAATGGAAGATATGATAAGTTTATTTATGTGAATATATTTGATCAGAAACTACCCAAAAGTACCTTGTCAAAAATAAATATAAAAAAAATTTCTTATATTCTCCCTTAATTATATAAATGTAATTGCTCTAAAGTTTATTTATAAATAACTTAAATGTTTATAATAAGATTCTATGGAAATAAATATATTAATTAGAAATTTTCCAGAGACGTATCCTCTTAATCTGATTCTAAGAATTTTTAAAGGATTTTTCTTTAAGTTTCAAAACCAAATTTTCTTCTTTACTAATTCACTGAAATAATAAATGAATATGGAGAATAGAGTTACTCGAAAATACCCTAGAGACATTTCTCTTTGCCTACCTTTGTGGAAGAAGACATTTACAATGAATTCAGATTTTATAAGCTGTTTTATAATAAGAAGGAAATGATTCTCATAAAAAGGAAAGAAGTGATCATTTGTAAGCTTGAAATGAAACATTTAGAAAGCTTACCTTTTGTAATGAAAATGTAATCCTAAAATTGAGTTGATAGATTTTACAAATATCTTGGTGTAAGAAATTCCATCAGAAGAATGACAAAATGATAAAAGAGAATGTTCCACAGGAATATTAGTGAAAACTGAAGTTGTGCTAAAAAAGCCATCCTACTGCTGAGAACATCATTAGAGCTATTAACCAACCAGTATGCAATGCCAAACCCACATACTTGGAGTGATTGATTAGGAAGTAACTGAGTTTGTACTTTGTGCACTCGGCCAAAAGAACAGAAATAATAAAAAACTACTATAAAATATCCAGCTCTTTTTTTAATGCAATAAAATGTAAAATAATATATTTCCAGAAAAACAAAAGTCATCAAGATGCATAGGAAACAGATAATAAGTCAAAGGAAGACATAGACAGGAATAGGGACCAGTGGTAGGAGGAAAAGACTTGAGCACCTTAAACATTTTATTACTTATCATTACTTTCATTACAATACCTAATATTAACTGAGCACTGTCTACTAGTCATTATTCTACATATTGTACATACATTAATCATCAATGCACTGCATTTCCACAAAGTGTTAATGCGTTGTTCATTTTACAAACACAGAATCAGAGGCAAAGAACATATAACTAACTTTCCTAGGACCCTATGGTCAGTAAATGGTAGAACAAGGATGTGACACCAGTCTAATTGCAGGACTTTTTTGTTTTACCACTCATCAATGATGGGCCTGATAACTACAAAATAATTTTACATAATATAATCATATTCTAAAAAACAATTATTTCCTAATTTAAGAATAGTAGAAATGGAGCATGAGTACAAGATGTACATTATAGGTATATTACATTGTTTGTAGCTTTTAGATGGTGTCTTGTATCATATCCTTCTAAAGGATATAGAAAAATAAGTGTGTATTAGAAATGAACAGATGCATTATAAAATATTTAATTTTTAGACAAGGTTATAGACATAAGAATATGGTAAGCTGCATACTTTTTGTAAAGAAATAATAAGATAATTTATTAGTTACGCTAAATAATTCGGGCCCAGGTTCTGAATTAGACTACTCAAGTCCCAGTTTTGCCATATAGAAGCTATGTGAACTTAGATGAGCTGCTTAAGTCTCAGTGATGTCATCTGTTCAATGGGAACAATAAATTAATCTATTTAGTGGGTTTATTTTGACAATTGCATGAGTTAATATATGTTGAATGCTTAGCCAAAATACATGACAAATAGTAAGCTATTAAAACAACCACCACCATAGTTAGAAACAAACAATAAAATAGGTCCCGATTTCATTTTTCCATTGTAATCAAACATGAACGTGCAAATAATTAAAGGTTCAGCAGAGTAAGATGGCAAAATAATGCCCTCAGCAATTGTCCCCATGCAGGAACATCAACTTGAACAACTACTCACGTAAGAAAACACCTTCACCAGAAGTAAAAATTCAGGTGAGAAATCACAATGCCTGGTTTTAGCACAGTAATAAGAAGACTCATTAAAGAGGGTAAAAAATAAACATTGTTGCACTGTTTATATCACTCTTCTCCCCAACCCCAGGCAGCACAGAGAGGAGAGAGCATCTATGTGCTTGCATGTGGGAGACGGAAGTGAGTGTGAGACTTTGCATTAGAATTCAGTACTGGCTCCCACCACAGTGGAACACAGCACGGGGCAGAATTCCAGTCCTTGATTTCACAGACATAACATTTAGGCCTATGCAGGGCCAGAGGGAAATACACTGCCCTGGCAAGAGAAACCTGAGTTGTGACCTGCTTCACCACTAGCTGACTAAAGTAGCCTGTAGCCCTGAATAAATTTCAGTGGCAGCTAAACAGTGGTAACCACAGTCCTTGGGGGAACCCTGGTGCTGCACTGGTCTGAAAGGCTGTGAACTCAGGGTGAGACCCAGTGTGACACCAGCTATGGGAACGATGGGTTGCCTTTGTCACCCCTCACCCAACTCCAGGTAATGAAGTAGAAGGGAGATTACAGGGGACTTTGCCTGGGAACTGGTACCAGCCTTGACATAGTAAAACACAGCACTAAGCAGAATCCTGGAGAAGCCAGTTCCAGGCCATTGCCCCTGGATGATTCTAGAGTCCAGCACCCCACAGGACAGAGCAGAGTCCCAGAAGCTTCCCATGTGGCTGACCAAAGCAGCCTTGCGCCTTGAATAAGCATCAGTGGCAGTCAGACAGTAGCTGATTAAGTGAAGCAGCAGTAGTCAGGCCAAGGACTGAAGGTATGACCCAAAACAGTGCCAGCTGTGGTAACCACAGAAGTGCCTTCATTACCGCTCCCCCAAATGTAGGCAGCTCAGCATGGAGAGGCACTTCTACTTTGGTGAAAGAAAGGGAAGTAATAGAGGACTTTGCCTTGGAATCTAGGGAATTCTCCCTGATCTTTCTCAACTCCCATCAGTACTGGGTATCTAGGAGTCTGCGAGAGAGTCACTATATAACTGGGCTTAGGGTACCCTCTAGTGCTGAAACAGCTGCAATGACCACAGGCTTAGGGACCCTTTGAATTCTTGAAAGGCCTTCTTAAGAAGGACAGACACAAACAAGGCCAGACTGCAATAAATAACTAACTCTTTGATGCCCGGATACCAATTAACAACCATAAGAATCAATAACATTAAAGGAAATATTATCTCAGAAGAAGGACTAAGGAAGTCACTAGCAAGAGACCTTGGAGAGATAAAGATGTGTGACCTCTCGTACAGGGAATACAAAATAGATGCATTGAGGAAGCTCAATGAACTTCATGAAAACACAGAAAAGCAATTTAGAAATTTATCAGAGAAAGTTTTAAAAGATGGAAATAACTTTAAAAAATCAAACAGAAATCCTGGAGCTGAAAAATACAATTGATGAAGTGAAAAATGCGTCATAGTGTCTCAAAAGCAGAACTGATCATGCAGAAGAAAGAGTTAATCAACTCAATCACAGGCTATTTGAAAAGACACGATTAGAAAAGAAAAAAAGACAAGATAATAAAAAAGAACAAAGAACATGTATGAGATCTAGAAAATACCATAGAAAAGGCAAATCAATAATCATCAGCCTTAAAGAGAGAGCAGAGAAAGAGATAAGGGTAGAAAGCTTATTTAAAAAATAGGCCGGGTACAGTGTCTCATGCCTGTAATCTCAGCACTTTGGGAGTCTGAGGTGGCGGATCACCTGAGGCCAGGATTTTGAGACCAGCCTGGCCAACATGGTGAAACCCCATCACTACAAAAATACAAAAATTAGCCAGGCATGATGGCAGGTGCCTGTAATCCCAGCTACTCAGGAGGCTGAGGCGGGAGAATCACTTGAACCCAGGAGGCGGAGGTTGCAGTGAGCTGAGATCATGTCACTGCACTCCAGCCTGGGTGACAGAGTGAGACTGCATTTCAAAAAAAATTCATAATAATAACACAGAAATTTCCAAATCTAGAGAAAGATATGGATAACCAGGTGCAAGGTCAAAGATCACCAAAAGCCATATTGTCATTTCAGCAGAGGTAGAGAAGCATTTGATAAAATTCGATATCCCTTCATGAAAATAAACTAACAAACGAGGCTTAGAAGGATTATAATTTACAATAATAAAGGTTATATATGACTAACCCACAAGTGACATCATACTAAATGGGGAAAAGTTCAAATCTTTTCCCTAAGAACCAGAACAAGACAATGATTCTCACTTTAACCACTCCTATTCAACATAGTACTTGAAAGCCTTAGCCAGAGCAATCAGGCAAGAGAAAAAAATAAAAGACATCCAAACTGGAAAAACAACAACAAAAAAGAGGAAGTCAAATTGTTGCTCTTTTCTGATGATACGATCTTATACTGAGACAAATTGAAAGGCTTCACTGAAAAACTCTTAGATTTGATAAATGAATTTAGGAAAGTACAGGATACTATACAAACATACAAAAAGCATTAGCGTTTCTTATACATTAATAATGATTTAGCTGAGAAACCAAAGGGGAAGGCAAGCAAACACAAGAACAACTGTAGGTGTCAATTTAAGCAAGGAGGTCACCTCCATCGGGAAAATTACACAACGTTGATTAAAGAAATTGAAGAGGACACAAACTAATGAAACAACACCTCATGTTATAGACCAAAAGAATTAAAATTGTTAAAATGACCATGTTGCTAAAAGCAACCTACAAACTGAATGCCATCCCTGTCAAAATAGCAATGTCATTCTTCACATAATTAGAAAAAGCATTCTAAAATTCATATGGGACAAAAAAGTCTGAATAGCCAAAACAATCCTGAACAAAAAGAAAAATCTGGAGGTATCACATTACCTGACTTCAAAATATATTACAAGACTATAGTAACCAAAATAGCATAGTATTGGTATAAAAATAGAAACACAGAGCAATGGAACAGAATAGAGAACCCAGCAATAAAGTCACATATTTACAACCACACAATTTTAAACAAAGCCAACAAGAAAAATATATTGAGGGGAAAAAAAACACCCTGTTCAATAAAGCATGCTGGGAAAATTATAGCCACATGCAGAGGCATTAAACTGGAACCTTATTTTTCACCATATACAATAATAAACTCAATATGGATTAAAGACTTAAATGTAAGATTTGAAACTGAAAATACTGAAATAAAACCGAGGTAAAACTCTCCTGGACATTGATCTGGGCAAAGAATTTATGACTAAGACCTCAAAGGTACAGGCAACAAAAACAAAAATCAGCAAATGAGACAATATTAAACTAAAAAGCCTCTGCATAGCAAAGGAAACAATTCACAGGGTGAAGAGACGCTATTGAATAGTTGCAACCTATGCATATGACAGGGGACTCATATCTAGAATGTACAAGGAACTCAAATAAACACATAAATAAAATATCATAATGAGTGGGTAATTGACTTTAACAGAGATTTCTCAAAAGAAGACATGCACATGGCCAAAATGTATATGAGGGGAAAAGGCTCACTAATCAAAACCACAATGATATATCATTTCACCTTAGGCAGAATGACTACTATTGACAAAAATAACAGATGTTTGGCTGCGGGGGTCTGTCCCGCAGATCCTGACCCAACGAAGGATGAATAAAGTACACTGACACACAGATATTCTGCTTTGCCAGTTTGAGCATCTGGACCACTTAGTAGCAGCCATGGCCCCAGTCAGCCATCAAGACTCACATTTATTCAGTAAAGATTAACTGGTAAAGGCTTGAGTCAACACCACTAGAGGTGTCAACACCATTGACATTGTGGACTTCCCAAGTAGAAAGTAGTTAAGCACCTGGGTAGAGCAAAAGTTAGTCTAAAGACCACATGAGTAAACAAGTTAGTTAAACTCCCCACATTCCTTTGTTTCTACTCTAAATTATTTAAGTAAAGATAAGAAGACTAGGCTTCCTTCAGCGAGATTTATGACTGAAGTTATGCAAACTCTCAGGCCTGCCAAGGGAGTTTATGGCTATAACTAAAATTTTTCCCACCAGTTTGACTGAACCTCCACATTTGGCAATGATGCAGAGAAAAGGAAACTCCTATACATTGTTTGTGGGAATGCAAACCAGTACATTCACTGTAGAAAACATTATGGAGATTTATCAAAAACTAAAAATAGAACTACCATTAAATCCAGCAATCCCACTATTGGGTGTCTACACAAAGGAATACAAATTAATATATCAAAGGGATACCTGCACTTTCATGTTTATTGCAACACTATTCAGAATAGCAAAGATATGGAATAAACCTAAGTGTTGACCAACAGATAAATGCAAAAAGAAAATATTATAGGTATATGCAATAGAATTATTCAGCCACAAGAAAAAATGAAATCATATCATTTGCAGCAATGTGTATGGAACTAGAGGTCATGATCATACGTGCAATAAGCAAGGCATAAAAAGACAACCATTACATGTTCTCCCACATGTGGGAACCAAAATATTTGATTACGTGGAGGTGGGGAGTGAAGAGATGCATAACAGAGACTGGAAAGAGTGTGGAGGAGAGAGGAAAATGAATAAAACTGGGAAGAAGGGTACAAACATTCAGTAAGATAGAAGGAATAAATTCAATGTTTGATAGCAGAGTATGGTGAATACACTTAACAAAAACGTACTACACTAGGGTGATGGGCACACTAAATACTCTGACTTCATCACTATGCATTACATACACGTAACAAAATTTCTCCTGTACTACATAAATCTGTACAAAAAAAATTATTCACCATGATCAAGTGGGATTCATCTCAGGAATGGACATCCCTTCATGGTAAACCTTTTAACCAGCCTGGTATAGAAGTAGCATTCCTCAACATGATTAAGATTGTATATGACAAACTCACAGCTAACATCATACTGAACAGGGAAAATTTAAAAATTTAAAAGCCTTTTCTCTAAGATCTGTACAAGACAAGGATGCTCACTTTCATCATTTTATTTAACATAATACCAGAAGTCCTAGGCTTAGCAGTTAGGTAAAACATAGAAATAAAGGGCATCCAAACAGGAAGGAAGAATTCAAACTAGGCTCTTTTTTTTTTTTTTTTTTCAGATTACATGATATTATACCTAGAAAAACCTAAAGACTCCACCAAAAAACAAAACAAAACAAAAACAAAAACAAACAAACAAAAAACCTATTAGAAATGATAAATAAATTTAGGCAAGTTGCAGGATACAAAATAAACATCCAAAAAATCAGTGGCACTTACATACACCAATTGAGATCGTCTGAAAACGGGATCAAGAAAGCAATCTCACTTACAGAAGCTACCACCCCCCAAAAAGCAAAACCTAGGAATCAACCAAAGAAGAGAAAGAGCTCTACAATGAATATCAATAAAACATTATGAGAAAAATGGAAGAAGATACCAAAAATAGAAAGATATCTCATGTTCATGGATTGGAAAACTCAATACTGTTAATATAACGATACTACCCAAAGCTATATACAGATTTAATGAAATCCCTATCAAAATACCAATGATATACTTTAAAGAAATAGAAAAAAATTTCTACAATGTGTATGCAATCTAAAAAAGACCACAAATAACCAAAGCAATCCTGAGTTAGAAGAACAAAACTGGAAGTATCACACTACTCAACTTCAAAATACATTACATAGCTAGAGTAGCCAATCGAGAATGTTACTGAACTGAATACAGAACGCAGAAAAAAATTCTAGCATTATAGACAACTCATTTTTAAAATAGGTGCCAAGAACATACATCAGGAAAAGGACAGTTTCTTCATAAGTGGTGCTGAGAAAACTTGATATTAACTTGTAGGAGATTAAAACCAGATTCCCCTCTCTTACTATATACCCAGAATTAATAATCAGAATATATAAGGAAATTAAACAACTCAATAGCAAAAAATAAATAATCCAACTTAAAGTGGGCAAAAGATCTGAATACGTATGCCTCGAAAGAAGACATGCAAATAAATGGCTAACAGGTATATGACATAATAACAACAGGGAAATGCTAATCAAAACCACAATGAGGCATAATCTCACCCCAGTTAAAATAGTTCTTATCAAAAAGACAGAAAATCACAGATGCTGGCAAGGATGCAAATAAATGGAACACTTAAGAACTGTTAGTGAAATGTAAACAATGGAAAACAGTATAGAGCTCCTTCAAAAAACTCAAATGAAACTGCTATGCAATCCAGCAATCCCACTGCTGGGTACATATATCCAAAAGAAAGGAACTCAGTATATTGAAGAGATTATCTGCACTTTCATGTTTATTGCTGCACTATTCACAATAGTCAATATATGGAATCAACCTAAGTGATTCCATCAGCAGACAAATAGATAAAGAAAATATGGTATGTACACACAAAGGAGTACTATTCAGCCATAAAAGTGAATGAAGTCTTGTAAGTTGCAGCAACATGGATGGAACTGGAGGTCTTTATGTTAAACTAAATATGCCAGATACAGAAAGACAAAGATTGCCTATTGCTCCTTGTATATGGGAGATAAATGTTGATATCAGGGCGGTAGTGAGTAGAATGGTTTCCAGAGGTGAACCAGGCAGAAAAAATTAATATTAGAAGTTCATTTATGAGGTAAAAAGTGTATTGAAATATTACATTCACTGAATTGTTATCAATTCCATTATTTAACATTGAAATTAAGAGTAGTATAGGTATAAAGAGAATAAAAGAGAAATTACTCTAGACTTTGAAACTATTATTCATATGCATGAAACACACAAAATATCAGTTTATTCATTTAGGTTTGAGAATAAAATTTTGTACCAGGAAAAAATTATAATTTTGTGTTTTTTTTTTTTTTTTTTTTTTTTTTTAGATGAAGTCTCACTCTTGTCTCCCAGGCTGGAGTGCAATGACACCATCTCAGCTCACTGCAACCTCTGCCTCCCAGGCTCAAGCGATTCTCCTGCCTCAGCCTCCCGAGTAGCTGGGATTACAGGCACCTGCCACTACGCCTGGCTCATTTTTGTATTTGTAGTAGAGACAGGGTTTCACCATGTTGGCCAGGCTGGTCTTGAACTCCTGACCTCAGGTGATCCACCCGCCTCGGCCTCCCAAAGTGCTGGGATTACAGGCATGAGCCACCGTACCCGGCCACTGCATTTATCTTTTAAGTGAATACATCTTTCAATTAACAACATAGACAAATTATTTATCAATGGAGTTCTACATACATATTTAAATAAACAAATTTGATTGGTAGCTAATATTTCCCCCAGGCTAAGCTTTATGCTTACGCTTAATAAAATATTCTGAGAACATTTCTCAATATATACATATTGAGAAAAACTTTCTTTTCAGTTTATGTGTGTCTTTATAGGTTAAGTGTGTTTCTTGTAGACAACAGATCACGGGTCTTCTGTTTGTTTGTTTAATTCATTCAGCCACTCTATGTCTTTTGATTGCAGAATTTGGTCTATTTACATTAAATGTCATTATAGGTAAGGACTTACTCTTGTCATTTTGTTATTTGTTTTCTGGTTGTTTGCAGTCCTCTCTTCCTTTTTTCCTTTCTTCCTGTCTTCCTTTTAGTGCAGGTGATTTCTCTGGTGGTATATTTTAATTTCTTACATTTTATATTTAATGTATCTGTTGTATGTTTTCTGATTTGAGGTTACCATGAGGCTTGCAAATAATGACTTGTAACCCATTATTTTAAACTGATGACAACATTAATTACATAAACTAACAAGCAGAAAGACAACAAATAAACACCCTATATTTTAACTTTGTCTCCCTGATTTTTAGCTTTTTGTTATTTCATTTATCTTATCAATCTGTATACATCTTGAAAAGTTGTTGTACTTATTATTTTGATCAGTTATCTTATTCTTTTTACTTAAAATATGAGTAGTTTGCACATCACAGTTACAGTGTTATAATATGTTTTCCTGTGTACTTACTATTACCAGTGAGTTTTGTACATTTACCTTATTTCTTGTTGCTCATTAATGTCCTTTTCTTTATCATTGAAGCATTCCCTTTAGTTTTCTTGTGGGATATGTCTAATGTTGATGAAATGTCTCAGTTTTTGTTTATCTGGGAAAGTCTATTTCTATTTCGTGTTGAAAGGATATTTTCACAGGAAATACTATTCTAGGGTAAATTTTTTTTCCTTCAGTAGTTTAAATTTGTCATGATACTCTCTCAGTCTGTAAGGTTTCCACTGAAAAGTCCGCCATCAGACATATTGGAGCTTCATTATATGTTACTTGTTTGTTTTTGTTTTGTTTTGTTTTGTTTTGTTTTCTCTCGCTACATTTTGTATATATTCTTTAACTTTGACTTCTGTGAGTAATTATTAAATTTCTTGAGGTAATCTTTGGAATAAATCTGCTTGGTGGTCTATAACCTTCTAGTACTTGAATACCAGCATATCTCTCTGGGTTTGAGAAGTTATCTGCTATTATCCCCTTGAACAAACTTTCTATCCTGTCTCTCTCTCTACCTCCTCTTTAAGGCTTTAAAATAACTTTTATATTTGCCCTTTAGAAGTTATTTTCTAGACCTTGCAAGCATGCTTCTTTCTTTGTTACTCTTTTTTCTTTTGTCTCCTCTTACTGTGTATTTTCAAATAGTCTATTTTCAAGCTCACTAATTCTCTCTTCTGCTCTACCAATTCTACTATTAAGAGAGTCTGATGATTTCTTCAATATTACAAGTGCATTGTTTAGCTCCAGAATTTGTTTGATTCTTTTTAATTAATCTCAATGCTAAATTTATCTGATATGATTCTGAATTCCTTCTCTGTGTTATCTCGAATTTCATTGTGTTTCCCTTAAAACAGCTATTTTGAATTATCTGACTAAAAGGTAATATATCTCTCTTTCTCTGGGATTGTTCTCTGCTGCCTTATTTAGTTCGTTTGGTGAGGTTGTGTTTCTGGATGGTCTTTATGGTTCTGGACATTGGAGTTAGGTATTTATTATGGTCTTTGCAATCTGCACTTGTTTCTACCCCCACCTTCTTGGGAAGGCTTTTTAGGTATTCAGAGGTACTTGTGTGCTGTGATTTACGTTTTTGATTACTGCACCTGTATCTGCATTAGGGGTACCCCAAGCCAAGCAACACTGTGGTTTTTGCAGATTCATAGACATATCACCTTGACCGTCTTGTATAAGATCTAGAAGAATTCTCTGTATTACCAAGCAGAGGCTCTTTTATCTTCCCTCACTGTCTCCCAAACAAATGTAGTCTCTCTCTGTGCTAAGCTGCCTGGAGCTAGGGCAGTTGTGATAAAAACACCCTGGTGTCTACCACCACTAGGAGTGTCCTGGATCATAGCTGAAACCAGCACAGCACTGGGTCTTGCCCAGGGCCCTCGGTAACCATTACCTGACTACTGCCTAGGGCTCTACAACCAGCAGGTGGTAAAGTCAGCCAGCCTTCAGGGAGGCAAGTTCCCTGGCCCCATGTGAGTCCAAAGATGCTAACAGCCAAGGCCTACAGTCAGAAGTTTCAGGAATCTACCTAGTGCGCTATTCTACTGCACTGAGCTGGCACCCAAGGAACAAGATAAAGTCTTTTCCCCTCTTTTTCCACCTTTCTACAAGCAGAGTAGTTTCTCCCTGTGGACACCATCACTTCAGGCCCACAGCAAGTACCACTTGGCTACCACCTATGTTCACTCAAGGGCCAAGGGTTCTTCAATCAGCTTGTGGTGAATACTATCAGGTCTGGGACTCTGTCTTCAGAGCAATGGACTCTCCTGTGTCCAAGGGCAGGTCCACAAATTCCATCCAAGTGTCAAGGCCTGGAATTAAGGACCCAAAGAGCCCATTTGCTGTGCTACCCCACTGTGGCTGAGCTGGCACCTAAGCTGCAAGACCAAGTCTCAGTTACTCTTCCTTATCCTTTTCTCAAGCAGAAGGAGTGTCTCCCTGTAGCCACCACAGCTAAGAATGTGCTGTGTCCCTCCTGAAGCCAGTATTTCTCAAGGTCTCAACCAAGGTCCATGGCGAATACTATAATGTGGCTATCACTGCTGTTTACTCAGGGCCCAAGGGCTCACTAGTTGGCAGATGATTAAATGCTATTAGGACTAGGTTGTTCCTTTCAAGGAAGTGGGTTCCATTCTGGCCTAGAGTTTTTCTAGAAACTTTGTCCAGGAGCTAGGGCCTGGAATGAGGCCCTTAGGAGAGGGCACCTCTGCTTGGTACCCTATCCTACTATGGCTGAGCTGGTATCCAAGTTGCAAGACAAAGTCTTCTTTCTTTCACTCTTCTTTCTTCTCAGGTGGGGGAAAGAATTCTTTCCCAGAGATGGGAGCTGTGCTGCCTGGGGTTGAAGGAGGGGTGGCACAAGAACTCTCTGAGCCACCCTGGCTGGTCTCACTAGGTTGCACGGTTCTCCAAGTCTACTGGCTTTGAGCCCAGGGTCAGGACTTGCTTAGGAACTACAGACCTTGTGGCTTAGATTGCCTTTCAAGTTTATTTAGACCCCACAGCACTTTGGCCCACAGGAGGAAGGCTTGCCAGAACTCAGGTTCCAACCACTGAAATGGGCAACTCCCCTCTGGCTAGGTCTTGTTTAAATGCTCCCTCATTAGGTGCCAGCTGTTTGCCCACTGCTGCTTTTGATTGTGACAGGACAGCACTGAGTTCCAGTGCAAAATCCTTCAATCACTGTGCTTCCCTCATGCAAGCGCGTAGATTCTCTCTCTGTGCCATGTGTCTGCTGCCAGAGGATGGGGGAAGGATAGCATTGGCAATTTAAGACTGTCTTTCCTAGCTTATTCAATGCCTTTTTCTGTGATATGAAGTTAAAACCAGGTGCTGTGATCCTTCACTTGATTTTTGATTCTTATGAAGGTGCTTTTTGGTGTGAATAGTTGTTAAATTTGGTGTTCCTTCAGGCAGGACAATCGATGGAGGCTTCTTTTCTTCAGCCACCTTACTCCACCTCTTCCATTTACTCCCAAAACATGTTTAAATGAATCATGTTTCTGAAACACAATTTTTCCCTATGGAATTATTCTGCTGTCATGTAGATCAAACTTTCCCCTCTCCTTGACTAAATAGAATAGTGCAATGTAATCACCCTGACAAAGGTAATATAATGTTATTCTGCAGTTAATATTATTTTTCTGTTCCATTATCAAAACACCAAAATTTTTACTGTTATATTTTCTACATAAATGTCCAAACATTGTCTAATTGGCCTAATGTGCATATGGTTTACAGATGTAATGCAAGAGCAAGTCTGGCTCACCACTAACCTGTGTTTTCCAGCTATTTCTAAGTTTTAGAGTACGACATGATAGATATTATGATCATATGTAATTTTAGTTAGTAAAAATCCAGCCAAATTTGTATTTAATTTAGAATTAGGTGGAATAAACAGGGAATTAGTGCTTCATAAGGTAAAATTACCAATCCATGACATTTGTGAGTAATAAATAAAAATATATAGTTTTTAATTTTTTCTTTAGTTTGTTATTTTAATGAGTGAAAATCAAATTCTGAGCAATATATACCTAATTTTTATAATTAAAAAACTCCTCTTTTTAGGGAGCTAGTAGAGAATTATACAGACACATAATATGCATAGAGATATGGTAATAAATCATTGTCTTTCAACATCAAGAAAATTAATGGAGGTTGTCTAAATAATCTGCAGTTCTATTGCTTAAAATTTGTATATATTCAGTGTTGACATTTCTTCATGTGAACCTGCACTGCACTAATGAATATGCCTTTGCCATAGTATGATATTGATATGTATATTCTTACATCTATTTCAGTAGACTTCAATTTTTTTTAAGAACCACATAGTCCTTTTAAAAAGCAATTATGAAAAACAGCAGTCAAGATGATACAAAGGGTCCTCTAGCAGAAAAATTATTTACTAAGTAATTCGTACCATGTGCTAAATTGATATGCTTTCGGAGAGACAGGAAGTTTGATTTTCTTTTGCTTTCATGACAGATCCACCTCATTTGCTTTACTTTTGCCTGCTTCAGTTCCTTACCGCAGGCCACCTGAGAGACCACACCTTCAACCTGTATCCTGCCAAGTTGCAGAACAGAAAGGACAATCCCATTGCAGGAAGGCAGTATATGAACTGCAAACATCTTCTTTCCCCCATCTGGAGTATATCTCTGCTCAGTTTAAGATGCAGTATACCCAGGAGGCCCAGTGTACTGCTTTTCTTGTCCACACATCTTCCTTGTGTTGAACACAGTTAAAATATAAAACAGAAAATTATAAGTATGACTTCTAATTCTATTGCACAGAGATGTGCTGTTAACATTTTGGTTTATATTCTTATACTGCCTTACACCACACACAACACACACACACACACTCTCACACACTCACACCCCTTACACACCATATCATACACATATAAATATTGCCTTAGTTTAGATTTTTCCATAAGCAGACCCTAAGTGAGGCCTGAAGAGCAAATCATTTTATTTGGAAGGTAAACCAGAAGCATATATAGAAAAATGGCATGCAGAGAAAAGAAAGCCCACTAGGGGTATTAATGGATAAGTTGCCACTATGAGAGACCCAGGATCAGTCCTGCTGGGAATGTCTGGGAAACTGCAGAGAACATGGTTCAGAGTTATCCCACACAATGTGCAAAGAAGCTGGAATATTTATTCACACATTCCTACCCACTATTGGCTGACAGTGTATGTAAGGGTATTAACTTCCTGGCAATTCAGGTCTGCCATGCATATTTCTGAGGCCAGAGAGAGCCCTCAAGTGCTTGGAGAAATCAGATAGAGAGTGTCCAGCAAAGTAGGAGCATATCTGGCAACCCCACTATACAGAAAGAATTTTTTCTTATCCTGCTTTTGATTTTTAAGTCTATTCCAATAGCTTTCATGTCAGTGTGGCCTTGCCCTTTATAACATAACTTTGACATCCTTATCAATATACCAGATTTATAACACCATGTTGCTATACTATTTGTTTCCTATTTCCTGGGGTGAAACATTTAAATTGTCTGCATATTTACTGTTTTAATTAATAATACACTAAATTTTTTATTATTGATTTAGAATAAAACCTAAGAAATAGAATAATGGAGTTGAAGAGTTTGCACAGTATACATTTTGACTAATAGCTTTTGATTATGCTCCCTAAAAATTGTACTATTTTATACTCCTACCAATAGAATAATTAAATACTTGCTTCTCTACATCTTTTCCATTGCTGTGTTTTATCAACTTTTGCAAGCTTCATCTAAATTTTTCTTTTAAATCTGTACTCTTTACAGAGTGAAGGGACAATTGCCTATTTATTTCTTTACCACATCATCTACCAGGTGTTAGATTTCAATTCCTCTGCACGAATCCTGAAGAAACTCTGATGTCTTCATTGAAGGTGTCCTCTGAAAATTCAAAGAACTTAATACCATAGACAGCTGATTCTTTAAGTAATTGAGATAACTTAATTTATTTATCTATAATTTAAAAAATTGCTGCCACGCTTTCTCCACCTTGAGTTTTCCAAGGCAAATATTGGTAAATCAGTCTTGCCAGTTGGTCATTCTTCCTGAACCCAGAGTACCTTCAAAACTCTTAATTCAAGGTGCCTAGCCTTCCCCCATGTTGCTGAAGCTGGTCCAAAAGATAAAGTTTAGAGGTCATTTACTAAAACACATTTGTTGTTTTTAGCCAGATGCTTTTTTAATGTAAGCGCCTTTTATAATTGTGTACATTAGAAACTCAATGAAAAATGTGTTTTCCTAGCCATTGACCAAAATTTTGCTTTAAGATATTGGTTATGGATGTGATACAGAAATATTTCTTGCTTGCTGGTGTAATAGCATGCCATTGTTTTTACTGTGATGCTTATAAATAGCTTCCAAGCCATAAATTATCCACGTCAAAAATTTAAAGTTTAACACTCTCTTATGTTCTAAAAGCAGTGAGATATTCTAAGTGGAATCTGTTTTCTTAGCATTTCCAGGTATAAAGCCTCTAAATGAATGAGAAAATATTATAACATTATGTTCTAATAATTATGCTGTCCACCCAAAGAACAATTTTATTATTTTGAGTTGAAGAATACAATATATCCTATGACACTAAGCATGTTTTCTCTAAAAATATTTGATTAACATTCACTGAAAAGTTACAAAGTCTATTAAACTGGTGTAACATTTGATATTGTTACAATTAAGTAGGCTTGGTTAGTTGTCCTAAGAGGTTAATTAGTTTCTATTTGGGGCTCTTGGCCTTTTGTAGTTGCATTCAGTACTATAGCCAGGGAGTTAGCTTTTTAAAGCACTGACTTCAGTTAATTAACATGTAGCTATAAACTTTTACAAATCAACAAGGTAATGTACCACTCCTTATGTATATGCATTTATTTAAGTTAGCTAACACATTCCCTGTATAAGCTCTAAATTCAAAATAGTACATTTTAAAACGTAGATCAAATAGGTGATTCTCTCGTCTTTCCAATTTTTTTTTTCCTAAAAAGACTAAAAAGTTCTCTAGGTTTTGTATTTGAAGCCTTTCCAGTATAAGTTGAAATTTTAAATTGACTTCTCTTTATCCTGAATAAGAACACACTAAAGCCATTTTTACTCTAAAACAGCCAAATGATAGAATAAATACTGCTCACACCAGGATAGAAGTACTCGACTTTATTAAAAATAGATAACTAGCAGCACTAAATCTCACTCTCCCTGCTAGTGAGGTCTAAATAGCCTGCAGAGTCCTTTCCTGACCCCACTCTTGGTTCTAACTAAAAAGGAAACTTTCTCAAATAGGTCACTCTACCTGTCACTCTAACTTCTTTTAATAGGGATGACCAAACGCTCATCTGCTCTATGCCAGAAGAACCAAGTTCTCCTTCCTTTAGCAGCATGTGCACTGGAGGAAAGTATTGTCTTTTTAAAATTCTGTTTGTGATTTTCTAAACTTGGTTGAGATAAAAGACATCAATTTTACACAAGTGTGAACTTGAGTATGGGAGATTTTTTTCCCTATTAAATGTATTGTTGTTTTTATTGCCTGTGTAAAATAGCTCATATAGTTGTATTTTAAAATAAAAGGTATTATGGATAAAATATAGTCAACATTGGTTACTACAGTCTGGCTAGAATAGTATTTTGACTTTGTTTTATTTTGGCTATCATAAACTTGTCTCTTCTCCCTTGTCTCTACATAAATAAGTTATAGTTGTAGTTGTTGAGACTGGATCTACTAGACCATATAGACTATGTGTGTTAGTGAAGGTTTTCCAGAGAAACACAACCAACAGGAGCTCTCTCTCTGTTGAGAGAGAGAGGAGGGGGAAGAGAAGAGAGGATAAGAAATCAGCTTATGCATTGATGAAGGCTGAGAAGTTTCAAGATCTGCAGTTGGCTAGCTGGAGACCCAGGAGAGCTGTTGGTGTAAGTTCCAGTTCAAAAGCCAGTAGGCACAAGACCAAAAAAGAGCCAACATTTCCATTCTAGTTTGAGGCAGGAAAAGACTCATGTCTCAGTTCAAATGATCTGGCAAGAGGAGTTCCCTCCTTACACTTTTTGTAAGATTAATCTTTTTGTTCAATTCAGGCCATCAACTGATTAGATAAGGATTACCACATTAGGAAGGAAAATCTTCTCCATTCAGTATGTCAATTCAAATATTTGTCTCATCTTAAACACAAACACACCTGGAATAATATTTGACCAGGTATATCAGCACCCCTTGTCCAGTCAAATTAACACATACAATTAACTGTCACACCACATCTCATCTTATCTGAAGAAATACACTAATGAGAAATAAAGCCCTCACTCCTGATATAATAGCATTTTGAAGATAGGATCAATGAGAGCATCATTGTAATGTAAAGCACAAGCACTGGGAGAAGAGAGCAGTGATAAAACTCAGATCCTGGTGATAGAGTGCAGCTACTAAGACCCTCCTTCAATATTTTAATCATGTGTCCATGATTTAAAACAACCACCATGACCACAAAAGGATCTAGAGGCAAAAGACTATCACTTTCTTGTCCATCAGGGGTTGCAAATACATAATGTCAGCAAAATCTATTTTGAGCAAGATGAGCCAGTATTTGAAGATATCCTACCTCAGTACCAGGGGTGGAGACACATCAAAGCCATTGTTGTATTTTGTTTGTCCACTCCACCCCACCACACAATGATGAAGCTTTCTCCTTATTAGTATTCGATTGGGTGCTAAGGCTACTAACATCGGGTAGAGCATAGAGGTGGACTGGAGAGGACTCATAGAGGCTCTCTCAGCTCTAGTCAGCTAGTACAGAAGCCATTCTACAGCACTGGCTCATCTCCCAGCACTTAAGAGGTACCTACCAACCATTCACTCAGGACTGATGCACTGCAGAGGTGAATTTCCTTTTAAATCTACTCATGACCTTTTAAAAAAAAATCCTTATTGTTTATATGGTAACATAAACATAACATTAATATATAAATGTTATAACATTTAACTGCAATATACATATAAAGTGCACACCTAGTAAATGTAAAAATAAATTTTTCAACAACTGAACACACTCTAACATAAATATAACATTAATATATAAATGTTATAACATTTAACTGCAATATACATATAAAATGCACACCTAGTAAATGTAAAAATAAATTTTTCACCAACTGAACACACCCCTGTAGGGACATCCAGATTGAAAAACAGAACATTACCACCCCCAGAAGTAGCCCATATGCCTCCTCCGTCATTAACTGCTCCTTGACAAAGGTAGCCACCACCCTGACTTCTAGATTGATAGGCTAGTTTTGCCTATTTTTGTACTTAAATAGGAGATATGTTAATTTATTAAGAACAACTTCTTTAAAAATCAGTATTAAAATATCAAATCTAATATTTTTAAACTACTCTATATCATCGTTCTTTAACAAGTTCCTCAGCCCGTATTTTTCCTTTTGCCTGTACACAGGCCTCTTGTCTGTCTGGCTTAAGGTCCCTTTTACTTTGTACTCTGTCTTATCTCAATGACTTCCTTTTCATTTGCCTTAGAACCAGCCTGGTGATGACCCAGCATCTTAACTCTGATTTGTGTCTTTCCTATTTCACTTGCCAGTTGCAAGCTCTGAGCTCCTATATTTCCCAAGTACCCAGTCGAATCTCCCCAGTCAGTAAAATTTATCCCACTAACAAAGTTAAAAATGACTTTTCTTCTGATTTGATTTTATATCTACTGAAATATTTATTATTTTCCCACACTGGGTCAAAGCAATATTGTTTTCTTACCCCTTTAACCTAATTTTAGTGACATGAACTTTAATGGTATGTAGAGAGTTTTGCTAATCTCTAAACATAAATCACTTATTCCACACCTGACTGGTGCGTATAGAATATATTTATTAGTTATTAATAATTAAAATACTATGAGTTGTTAATAACACACCAATATGAAAAAATAATAAATATAGCAACGTTTGGTGCCATAGAAAAGAAAGATCACATTAATGTTATATTAGATTCAATTTTTATTAATAGATTGCCAAGGGAAAGGAATAATATTTGAAGAATAAGGTAAAATAAATGTGAAAAGCATTGTGCATGTGGAAAGTTATGGCCAGATAATAATTTACTATGATTATTCATCCAATCTTTTCCTCCTCAGAAAGACTTAAGTGTAATGCCAAACGTCTTGAGGGCGTAAGATATGCCAGGCAAGACCAACAGAAACAAGTAGAAGTAGTTTTCAATTCTCCATCAAAAGGTAATATATTGACTGTTCACAGCATCCAAGAAGACATGGAATCTACCTGAGTGCCCATCAGTGGATGAACGAATAAAGAAAAAAGGTGGTGAAAGATTATTCAGCCATTAAAAGAATTGAATCCTTCCATTTTCAGCAACATAGAAGTAATTGGAGATTATTACTATAAGTGACATAAGCCAAACACAGAAAGACAATTATCACCTTTTCACTTATCAGTGGGAGCTAAAACAGTCGTTCTCATGGAAGCAGAGAGTGGCAGTTACCATAAGCTGAAAAGGGGTGGGTAATTGCGAAAAACTGGTTAATGGGTACGAAAATACAGTTAGAAGGAATAAGTTCCAGTGTTTGATAGTACACCAGGGTGACTATAGTTAACAATAATCTATTGTATACTTCAAAATAGCTAGAAGAGAACTGGAATGTTTCCAACAGAAATAAAAAATCGTTAAGGTAATGGACATCTCAATTGCACTGATTTGATCATTACATATTATTTACATGTATCAAAACATCACCTCTACCACAAATACTTGTACAGCTATTTTGTATCATTAAAAAAAAGAGGTGATGTAAAATGGAAACAAATTAGCATGGGCTGCAGACCTTCAAGCCTATCAAACAAAGAAAGAAATATTTATCCAGTTAAGGTAGTTACAGAAACTATAGAAAACACTCATAAAAGACATGTATTTGCTCTTTGAGGGCAAATAACTGACAAGAAAATCTGACTTCCACTTTCTTCCTATTAGAGCTGCTAAGTCTTGTTAAATGTCTCAACCTGAAGTTTCAGGAACTACCTGGATAAAAGTCACTATATGTTGTGTGCCTGAACATTAATCATTATTAAACATGTTGAGAGTATAATTTTGTGCCTCCCTGGTGATGGATATAAATATTTCTATCTAAACATTGTATCGTAAAGTGGAACTTATCCATTCTAGCAGGTTACAAGGCACTGGAAAAGACAAGTAAAGAAGGGTGACTGTGGAAATAGAAATTAAAAAACAAGTTTCCTGTCAGACACTAGCAGGATCTTAGAAGAAGGATGGTGTTTGAATTTATAATTGAAACCTCTTCCATAAGGTGTGTTTCACCATCTAAATTTAAGGAACTATTACTTTCCTCCACTTTTTTAGATCTCCCATTGTGTACACCAATTAAATTATGATTATTATAGTGTCTTGAGTTTTTACTTATCTTTTAATATGTACACATCTTACCTCCCAAAATTAGGTTTTCCCACATCTATTCCTGATTATGTCCCCCTATACATCTGGGAAGTAGTAGAGCAGAATTGAGCATCTGGCATTCAATAGATCTTTGTTCATTAAGTGACTGGATTAAAAATTTATACAGACTTCAATTTGATTCAGATATAGTATACTGAAATGAAAAAAAAAATTTTCCAACAGAGATGTTATGAAAATAGTTCTATTGTGAAGATATGTGTACAGTATTAATTTAGTAGCATTGGCCCTCTGCTCTTTCAAAAATTTAAATCTATTCTGCCTGTTGGATAATTAACAGGTGAGTAGCATATAAATCACAACCTAAGTTTTACTATAGCTTAAATCTTAATCAAAATTAGACTTTGTTTAAGAAATAGAGAAGAGAATACCAGTCAGAACACTGAGATTTAACAAGTTTGTAGCTACAGATCCATGCAGCTGTACTCAAGACATAGTTTCTGATTCACTGTGCTACTGATTGGATAAGGAACTGCCACTGTTATAATTAGGAGAGGATGCGTGAATCTTGATCTGCCAGACAAAATGAAATCCTTTTTATAAGTCACTTTCCAGGAGGATGAAACTATATCCATCACACAGTAAAGATGAGTTGGGATTCCAACACTAGATCAATGTTGAAATTAAAAATTAATGTACTGTAATATCCTGGTCTGTACACATTTTAACTATATAGATATTATTTATCTACATTAGCCAATTAACTGCTTTATAATAATAATTTCCATTGATCACATCATCCATGAAAATAACTTGTGCAATATATAAATGCTGCAATATTTAGCATAACAGGAATTATATCTTGTGGTAATAATGTTTTACAAAAAACACATGTCCTGAAATGCTTGGTTGGATTTTTGTTTTTCAAAATTAGTAACAGTTGCATTTGAAAATTAGTTAAGAGTTGCTTAGGAGTACTGTTTCACACTAATCTAAATTAGTCATTAATAACCCATTTCTTTAATATTTCATACTTCTCTAAGGGATTATTCTTAGGTTTCAATTTATCCCCGTTTTGTTATTGTAAAAGTAACAAATAAAGCTGAAGTGTTAATGTGTATTTCTAGAAAAAAATGGGCTTGAACAAAATATGCATCATGCAGAGTTTTTCAAAATATTGTTTTTTTCTTTTGTGAAATATAGACATTTTATTTGTATTAAATATAGCAAGGCAGAAAAGAAATGCAAAGCATCCAGTTCAGCTCCTCCTGTGCTATGCTATTAATAAAGGCTACCTGAACATCTTTTACATTGTTTCAACTGCATAAATGTAATAGCTAAAACTATTCCAAAGTACATTTTAAAACACTTCCAATGTATGCTACCATTTGGTTTATGTCTTTTAAAACTACATTAAAGGACAAACTCTAGTTAAATCTATACATGAAGTTAGCTAGAACATGCTGATCAGTGTGAAAAGATGTATATGTAAGAAATATTTTCCCCCATTCTATGAGTTATCATTACATTTTCCTGCAGGTGTCATTTGAAGCATGCAAGATTTTTTAAATTGATGCAGTCCAATTTTTCTATTTTTCTTTGTCATTTTTCCTTTTGATGCTGTACAAAAGGAAGCGTGAAGTTTTACTACAGTATTTTTTTCTAAGAATCTTACATTTTTAGTTCTTATATTTAGGTCTATAAACCATTTTGAGTTAAATTTTTATGTGGTTTGAAGTTGAGGTCCAACCTTGTCCTTTTTCATGTATAGCTATTGTCTCAGAACCATTTGTTGAAAAGACTGTTCTTTCTCCCTTTGAATTGCCTTGACACTTTTGTCAAAAATTGGCTGCCCATAAATAAAATAGCTTACTTCAGAGCCCTCAATTATATTCAACTGATATGTGTGTGTGTGTGTGTGTGTGTGTGTGTGTGTGTGTGTGTGTGTTTATCCTTACTCCAGGACCACATTGTCTTGATTATTGTAACTTTTCAAAAAGTTATGAAATTGAGAAGTGTCAATTCTCCAACTTTGTTTAGCTTTTTCAAGACTTTAATGAATATTCTGGATCTCTTGCAGTTCTACACGAATTTAGGATCAGCTTAATTAACAATTTCCACCAAAAAGGCAGCAATGATTTTGTTAAAGCCTATGTTGAAATTTTAAATCAACTATCAATTTGGGGAGAATCATCATCTTAACAATATTAAGCCTTCCAATTCATAAAGATGGGTATCTTTTGGCTAATTTACATCTTTAATTTTTTTCAACAATATTTTGCAATTTTCAGTGTACAGCCTTGAAAATTTTTATTTTTTTTCTATTTTATGTTTTCATGCTATCAAATATATAATGTAATATAATTGTTTTCCTAATTTTTGGATTGTCCTTTGCCACAATCCAAAGAGACACATATTTATGTATTGATCTTGTATCTTGCAACCTTGCTAAAGTTAGGTATTAGGTTCCAAGATATTTTCTTTTTCTTTCTTAGATTTCTGTATAGAAGATGACATCTGCAAATGAAGATGATTTTACTGCTTTCCTCCCCATTTGTATGCTTTTATTTATTTACTTGTATTTTATTTTTGCCATATTGCTCTGTCTAAAATATCTATTAATTGTTGAGCAGAAGTGTGAAATAAAATATAGTTGTCCTGTTCTTAGGATAAAATTATCATTCTTTCATCATTAAGTATGATGTTAACTGATAGCTTTCAAAGATGCCCTTTATCACGTTGAGAAAGTCCCCCTTTGATTCCTGGCTTATTAATAGTTTTTATTATAAAAGGGTGTTGGATTTTGTTAAATGTTTTTATACGTATCTTTTGGGATAACAAGTGTTTTCTGTCTAATAAAAGGCATTTAGTCTTTCTCTTTTTCATATGTTATATTGAATTAAACCAATCATACATTTTGGGGATAAAACCTATTTGGCTGCAAATATAATCACTGTTATATGTTCCTGAATTTGGTTTGCTAAGGTTTTGTTGAAGATGTTATGTCTATACTGATAAAGATATTCATCTGTAGTTTTCATTTCTTGTGATATCTGTGTCTGATTTTGGTAGTGAGGTAACACTGGCTAACGAGCTAGTATTTCCACCTCTTCTACATTTTAGAATAGTTTGTGCAGGATTGACATTTAGTCTTATTTGAGTAATTGGTAAAATTCACTATCTAGGCTTAGGTTTTCTTTGGAAGAAGTTTATAGATTATGAATTCAATTTAATTACTAATTATATCTCTTTACTTGTTATAGGTCCATTTAGATTTTTTCTTTTTTTTTCTTAAGTTAGTTTTAGTAGTTTATCTCTCTCTAGGAATTTGTCCCCTTCTTTCTTTCCACTTCTCAGTCCACCATTATGTACATGTTGGTATGCATATGGTATCCTGCACTCTTCTGAGAGTCTGTTCATTTTACTTGACTACTTTTTATCTGATAATCAGACTTGATAATCTCAACTGACCTATTTTTAAGGTTGCTGATTCTTCTGCAAAGTCAAATATGCTATTGAGTACCTCCACTGAATTTTTTATATCAGTTATTGTACACTTCAACTGTAAAATTTCCATTTGGTTATTTTTATAATTTTGAACTTTTTATCGGTATTCTCTGTTTGGTGATTCTCATAATTTAATTCTCTAGACATTATTTTGTTTAGTCTTTGAAGATATTTATAATAGTTACTTTTAAGCCTTTGTCTAATAAAGCCAACATGTGAACTTCCTTTGGGACAGTTTCTATGCGTTCTTTTTTTTTTCTATCTATGGATAATACCTGTTTCTTTGAGTTCTCATACACTTTAGTAGAAAACTGGGTTAACTATCATATGGCAGCTCAAGAAATAAGGTCTCTGTCTTTCTATTTGTTGTTATTGTCATTGTTGCTGCTACTGTTGCTCCTTATTTGACTAATAGCATTTCTGGAGTAATTCTTTCAAGATTTTATTCCCTGTTGTGTGTACCAGTTAAAAGACACTGCTCTCCTTCCGACAAGATGGCCGAATAGGAACAGCTCCAGCCTCCAACTTCCAGGGTGAGCAACGCAGAAGACAGGTGATTTCTGCATTTCTAACTGAGGTACCAGGTTCATCTCACTGGGGCTTGTCGGACAGTGGGGGCAGAACAGTGGGTGCAGCCCACTGAGTGTAAGCTGAAGCAGGGCGAGGCATCACCTCATCCGGGAAGTGCAAGGGGTAAGGGAATTCCCTTTCCTAGCCAAGGGAAGCGGGGACAGACGGCACCTGGAAAATCAGGTCATTCCCATGCTAATACTGTGCTTTTCTTAGCAAATGGCACACCAGGAGATCATATCCTGTGCCTGGTTTGGAGGGTCCCACACCCATGGAGCCTCGTTCATTGCTAGCACAGCAGTCTGAGATTGAACTGCAAGGCGGCAGCTAGGCTAGGGGAGAGGCCCCCACCATTGCTGAGGTTTGAGTAGGTAAACAAAGTGGCCAGAAAGCTCGAACTGGGTGGAGCCCACTGCAGCTCAAGGAGGCCTGCCTGCCTCTGTAGACTCCACATCTGGGGGCAGGGCATAGCCAAACAAAAGGCAGCAGAAACCTCTGCAGACATAAATGGTCCTGTCTGACAGCTTTGAAGAGAGTAGTGGTTCTCCCAGCAT
>NW_012103832.1:1956021-1959420 GCF_000951045.1 Mandrillus leucophaeus
ATTGCTCTGTCTAAAATATCTATTAATTGTTGAGCAGAAGTGTGAAATAAAATATAGTTGTCCTGTTCTTAGGATAAAATTATCATTCTTTCATCATTAAGTATGATGTTAACTGATAGCTTTCAAAGATGCCCTTTATCACGTTGAGAAAGTCCCCCTTTGATTCCTGGCTTATTAATAGTTTTTATTATAAAAGGGTGTTGGATTTTGTTAAATGTTTTTATACGTATCTTTTGGGATAACAAGTGTTTTCTGTCTAATAAAAGGCATTTAGTCTTTCTCTTTTTCATATGTTATATTGAATTAAACCAATCATACATTTTGGGGATAAAACCTATTTGGCTGCAAATATAATCACTGTTATATGTTCCTGAATTTGGTTTGCTAAGGTTTTGTTGAAGATGTTATGTCTATACTGATAAAGATATTCATCTGTAGTTTTCATTTCTTGTGATATCTGTGTCTGATTTTGGTAGTGAGGTAACACTGGCTAACGAGCTAGTATTTCCACCTCTTCTACATTTTAGAATAGTTTGTGCAGGATTGACATTTAGTCTTATTTGAGTAATTGGTAAAATTCACTATCTAGGCTTAGGTTTTCTTTGGAAGAAGTTTATAGATTATGAATTCAATTTAATTACTAATTATATCTCTTTACTTGTTATAGGTCCATTTAGATTTTTTCTTTTTTTTTCTTAAGTTAGTTTTAGTAGTTTATCTCTCTCTAGGAATTTGTCCCCTTCTTTCTTTCCACTTCTCAGTCCACCATTATGTACATGTTGGTATGCATATGGTATCCTGCACTCTTCTGAGAGTCTGTTCATTTTACTTGACTACTTTTTATCTGATAATCAGACTTGATAATCTCAACTGACCTATTTTTAAGGTTGCTGATTCTTCTGCAAAGTCAAATATGCTATTGAGTACCTCCACTGAATTTTTTATATCAGTTATTGTACACTTCAACTGTAAAATTTCCATTTGGTTATTTTTATAATTTTGAACTTTTTATCGGTATTCTCTGTTTGGTGATTCTCATAATTTAATTCTCTAGACATTATTTTGTTTAGTCTTTGAAGATATTTATAATAGTTACTTTTAAGCCTTTGTCTAATAAAGCCAACATGTGAACTTCCTTTGGGACAGTTTCTATGCGTTCTTTTTTTTTTCTATCTATGGATAATACCTGTTTCTTTGAGTTCTCATACACTTTAGTAGAAAACTGGGTTAACTATCATATGGCAGCTCAAGAAATAAGGTCTCTGTCTTTCTATTTGTTGTTATTGTCATTGTTGCTGCTACTGTTGCTCCTTATTTGACTAATAGCATTTCTGGAGTAATTCTTTCAAGATTTTATTCCCTGTTGTGTGTACCAGTTAAAAGACACTGCTCTCCTTCCGACAAGATGGCCGAATAGGAACAGCTCCAGCCTCCAACTTCCAGGGTGAGCAACGCAGAAGACAGGTGATTTCTGCATTTCTAACTGAGGTACCAGGTTCATCTCACTGGGGCTTGTCGGACAGTGGGGGCAGAACAGTGGGTGCAGCCCACTGAGTGTAAGCTGAAGCAGGGCGAGGCATCACCTCATCCGGGAAGTGCAAGGGGTAAGGGAATTCCCTTTCCTAGCCAAGGGAAGCGGGGACAGACGGCACCTGGAAAATCAGGTCATTCCCATGCTAATACTGTGCTTTTCTTAGCAAATGGCACACCAGGAGATCATATCCTGTGCCTGGTTTGGAGGGTCCCACACCCATGGAGCCTCGTTCATTGCTAGCACAGCAGTCTGAGATTGAACTGCAAGGCGGCAGCTAGGCTAGGGGAGAGGCCCCCACCATTGCTGAGGTTTGAGTAGGTAAACAAAGTGGCCAGAAAGCTCGAACTGGGTGGAGCCCACTGCAGCTCAAGGAGGCCTGCCTGCCTCTGTAGACTCCACATCTGGGGGCAGGGCATAGCCAAACAAAAGGCAGCAGAAACCTCTGCAGACATAAATGGTCCTGTCTGACAGCTTTGAAGAGAGTAGTGGTTCTCCCAGCATAGAGTTTAAGATCTGAGAATGGACAGACTGCCTCCTTAAGTGGGTCCCTGACCCCTGAGTAGCCTAACTGGGAGGCACCCCCCAGTAGGGGCAGACTGACACCTCACATGGCTGGGTACTCCTCTGAGAGAAGCTTCCAGAGGAACAATCAGACAGCAACATTTGCTGTTCAGCAATATTCGCTGTTCTGCAGCCTCTGCTGCTGATACCCAGGCAAACAGGGTCTGGAGTGGATCTCCAGCAAACTCCAACAGACCTGCAGCTGAGGGTCTTGACTGTTAGAAGGAAAACTAACAAACACAAAGGACATCCACAACAAAACCCCATCTGTATGTCACCATCATCAAAGACCAAAGGTAGATAAAACCACAAAGATGGGGAAAAAACAGCAGAAAAGCAGACAATTCTAAAAATCAGATCCACTCTCCCTCTTCAAAGGAATGCAGCTCCTTGCCAGCAGTGGAACAAAGCTGGATGGAGAATGACTTTGACGAGTTGAGAGAAGGCTTCAGACGATCAAACTCCTCTGAGCTAAAGGAGGAAGTTCAAACCCATCGCAAAGAAGCTAAAAACCTTGAAAATGATTAGACTAATGGCTAACTAGAATAACCAGTGTAGAGATGTCCTTAAATGACCTGATGGAGCTGAGAAACATGCAATGAGAACTAAGTGATGAATACACAAGCTTCAGTAGCCAATTCGATCAAGTGGAAGAAATGGTATCAGTGATTGAAGACCAAATGAATGAAATGAAGCGAGAAGCGAAGTTTAGAGAAAAAAGGGTAAAAAGAAATGAACAAAGCCTCCAAGAAATATGGCACTATGTGAAAAGACCAAATCTACATCTGATTAGTGTACCTGAAAGTGATGGGGAGAATGGAAACAAGCTGGAAAACACTCTGCAAGATATTATCCAGGAAAACTTCCCCAACCTAGCAAGCAGGCCAACATTCAAATTCAGGAAATACAGAGAACTCTGCAAAGATACTCCTCCAAGACACATAATTGTCAGATTCATCAAAGTTGAAATGAAGGAAAAAATGTTAAGGGCAGTTAGAGAGAAAGTTTGGGTTACCCACAAAGGGAAGTCCATCAGACTAACAGTGGATCTCTTGGCAGAAACTCTAGAAGCCCAAAGAGAGTGGGGGTCAATATTCAACATTCCAAAAGAAAAGAATTTTCAATGCAGAATTTCATATCCAGCCAAACTAAGTTTCAGAAGTGAAGGAGAAATAAAATCCTTTATAGACAAGCAAACGCTGAGAGATTTTGTCACCACCAGGCATTCCCTACAAGAGCACCTGAAGGAAGCACTAAACATGGAAGAGAACAACTGGTACCAGCCACTGCAAAAACATGCCAAA
>NW_012103832.1:1959652-1978209 GCF_000951045.1 Mandrillus leucophaeus
ATTCAGGACATAGGCATGGGCAAGGACTTCATGTCTAAAACACCAAAAGCAGTGGCAACAAAAGCCAAAATTGACAAATGGGATCTAATTAAACTGAAGAGCTTCTGCACAGCAAAAAAAAAGAAACTGCCATCAGAGTGAACAGGCAACTTACAGAATGGGAGAAATTTTTTGCAATCCACTCATTGGACAAAGGGCTAATATCCAGAATCTACAAAGAACTCAATCACATTTACAAGAAAAAAAAAAACCCATCAAAATGTGGGCAAAGGTGATGAACAGACACTTCTCAAAAGAAGACATTTATGCAGCCAACAGACACATGAAAAAATGCTCATCATCACTGGCCATCAGAGAAAGGCAAATCAAAACCACAATGAGACACCATCTCACATCAGTTAGAATGGTGATTATTAAAAGTCAGGAAACAACAGGTGCTGGAGAAGATGTAGAGAAATAGGAACACTTTTACCCTGTTGGTGGGACTGTAAACTAGTTCAACCATTGTGGAAGACAGTGTGGTGATTCCTCAAGGATCTAGAACTAGAAATACCATTTGACCCAGCTGTCCCATTACTGGGTATATACCCAAAGGATTATAAATCATGCTGCTATAAAGACACATGCACATGTATGTTTATTGTGGGACTATTCACGATAGGAAAGACTTGGAACCAACTCAAAGGTTGATCAGTGATAGACTGGATTAAGAAAATATGCCACATGTACACCATGGAATACTATGCAGCCATAAAAAAAAGGATGAGTTCATGTCCTTCATAGGGACATGGATGCAGCTGGAAACCATCATTCTGAGCAAACTATTGCAAGGACAGAAAACCAAACACCGCATGTTCTCACTCATAGGTGGGAATTGAACAGTGAGAACACTTGGACACAGGAAGGGGAACATCACATACTGGGGACTGTAATGGGGTGGGGGGAGGGGGGAGGGATAGCATTAGGAGATATACCTAATGTAAATGACAATTTAATGGGTGCAGCACACCAACATGGCACATGTATACATATATAACAAACCTACACGTTGTGCACATATACCCTAGAACGTAAAGTATAGTAATAAAAAAAACAAACAAGAACAAAAACAAAACAAAAAAGTCACTGCTCAGTTATTGATCTGCTAATGAGAGCGATGACTGGACAGATATTTCCTTAATTGCTTTGAACCAATATGCTTTCCACTCTTGGCTGAAGGGATTTATGTGGCTGTGTATATATATATGTATATTTTTTGGCACATATTTTAAATTTAATTTTACTTACACATTTACACATTCAGGAAACCATTCTGAAAAAGGAAAGTCAGGGCCACCCTTTAGCAATGCCTGGCTCCCTCTTCCACCCCATCTCGGCAGCACCATGCAGACTCAAGCTGACAGTCATCCCAGAAAATTGTCCAGGGTCTCAACGGCCCTGGCTGTGGATGGCCTCTAAAACAGTTGCTGTGGCTTGCCCTGCACCAGAGCCTCCCTCAGTGCCTGGAAGCCATGGTGTCAGAGGCCACCTGGGCCCAGGATTTTATTGCTGGTGAACTTGTTCATCTACCTTCAAGTCACGTGGTCCAGGATGGTGGCATGATCAGAACTAGGTCTGATGGTGCCCATTTTGCTGAGATGAAAGGAATGAAAATGTGTAAACTGCACTGAATTCTGTGATGCTGGCATGTTCCCCCCGCTAGTCCTCATCCCTAAGGGGCAAGGGTGGGGGGTTCCTGGAGGATACAGCTAGAGACCCACTGCCGACCACCCAAGTGGGGCAAGTCAGGGCTGATGTGCCCAAATTCACAGTGGCCTGAGCTCCAAGCCCAACCAGCCCTCTCCCTTTCCTGAGCCATGTTCCTTTTAAGGCCCCCAAAGAAGATGTTCCCCTTCTTAGGTGGAAAAAGCCTAACCCCCTTCACTTTCCAAAATCATATCTCCTGTGCCAAATGAAGTAGGTGCTTGGCAGACAGAGGTTCAGAAGCATGGACCAGCATTGCAGGGCCATGGATTCTGAAAAGATGAACCCCTGAACCCGACCCTCTGGTCACTGCCGAACACAGGAACAAAATGGTCACAGAAAGAACGATTTGCCTAAAAGATCATAGGAATGCCAAGATGAAAGCCAGAGGTGTCATTTTACTCCTCAGATTTGATGCTGCATGAGCCTCTGTGATTTTGCAGTCCCCTTGCTTCTCTACACCTCCTGAAAGTGCTGGGTGCTGTTCCTGCAATCCACCAGTGATAAGCAAGACCACCCCTAACCCCGGCCAGCAGAGCCTCAGGTGCATTCCCTTCTTTGACAACTGTGGGAAATGGCTCACTCTGCTCCTAATGCTGTGTAATGTTTCCTCCCTGTTGGGCTGTCAGACTGCAAATCTTTTCCCCCCTCTGATGTGTACAGAGGCGAGTGGCATCCTAATGACAATGACAGGGGAGGGGGCAGGGTCCTCAGAGCATCTTACATCCAAACTAAGTGGTAACAGTCAGGGCCCTGTGTCATAGGTTGAGGTGCTCACAGGCCCATGGGAGACCTCAGACATCCTAAAAGGAGGAGGTGTGGTGGAGGAAGTGTCATTTTGTGCTCAGATCTCCACCTGGTTAGCCCCTGGTCTAACAAAGATATTCGAATTTGTAGGTTCTATGCCTTAGTTTAGTAAAATAAATAAATAGGTTTCTGATACCTGAAGAGCTTAAAGTCCCCTTTGAAACGTGCATACGGGCATCAGATGTCTTGTTGATGTCCAGAAGATAGTGCTGCACTTTGGTTCTGTTATACATGATAATGCCCCGCCTGGAGGGATGACCAGGTATGATACCAGGTGGTCAATGCCAGCTTCTTTTATGATGTATGGGGCATCGTCCTCCAGGCTCTCGTGGTGTCCAGTCACACTGTACATTAACTCGCAGGGTGTACAGAGTTATACATACATCATCTATTGAATGATGTGGTCCCCATACTGAAGGTCTAGTCATTTGTGGTTTGGCTCACCCAGGTAGCACATGAAATCTTCAAAGTAGATCCCCTGGGTTTTCACTGGGTTCCTCTTGTATTTTCTGATAATGCCAGGGCAATCTCATGCTTGTACCAAGGTTCAAACCAAGGATTGTGAACAACTTTATCCTTAAATGAAGAAGTAACTCTTTCGAAGGGATCTCTTACGATAAAAAAAACTTGAAGTATGTTTCAATCATTTATAAGGATCAGCACTTTCTTCCACTGGGTGTCGCCCACTTTGGGAGTCTGGCAGAAAAGAATCTTGTGCTTGTCACAGACAAATATTCAGTCCAGAACAAACCTGGAGACAGGAGTGTACAAGAGATTCTTCAGGGCTTCATCCCTGCAGATATTTCTGATGAATTCGATGTGCTCCATGTAGACCAGGGGCTAAACAAGCCATCTGTCCAAAAGCATCTTCCCAGTCGGCTTCAGTACCTCAAGAAAGTGCTTCTCTTCTGGCAACTTCCCCACTTCTGATATGGTTGTCAGGAATAGAAACTCCTGTTCGGCACTGTACACATCTGGATCTTTAAAGGTCAACATGATGAACTTACTAGCTGTCATGATCATGAAAATCAACAAAAAACATTCAAGCAACAGAAGCCACTGATGGTACATGTTGTCAAACTGCAACCATTTACTGATTCTTCCTTCTGCGACCTGGGGCTCACATTTCCTTGCTGTGTTTGCCCTGACTGAAGTTCCTGGTTCCTCTTTTCAATTGCAGCTTTCCAGATGTGCATTAGAAGACAATGAACTCCTGGGTTTCTGCAGTCTCTAAGATTCTGCATTTATCTCTTTTCCTTGTTTCTATTCCTGGCTCCCGCTCACCTTTTTTATTGTATATCCTCCTCATGTATTGAAAAATAATCTGACTATAACTGCTAGTTGTCTGTAATGCTTACTAATTTTTTTCTTTCTTTGTTCAGTTTTGCAAGCACTCCAATTTTCATTTCAGTGAAGGAAAGAATTTTCCTCTCAGGTATTTCTTTGAGATTCTATTCTTCAGGGTCAAGAGCAAAGACGACAAGATTTTTCTTTCCATCCTAAAATTCCAATTGTGAGCCAAGATGGACTAAGTCCTAATTACAATGGAGGGAAAGACCACTTTTCTTTTTGCGTCTTCTCTTTTTAACTCAGTCACTGAAAGGAGTGAAGAAGGAGGTGGTTGGTGATCAGTGAGCTAGAGTTAAACTGAGCTGCCTAACTTTAATAGCATCTGAGACATTTCTCACGCTGGCAGTTTAAACTGAGCAATGCAATAACCCAACTCCTCATGGCCCAAAAGCCCCAGACTTTTGTCTTCAGACAAATAACCCTCTATGACAGTCCTGTTGCTTAGCTAACCACAACCTGGCCGCACTACTTTCTATTCACTGCCTAACCCTTTCTTACCTTTAGCACCCTTGAAAGCAAAAACGACAGTTTTTGGAAAACCTGGTTCAACTTTCCAGCCATAAGTGCAGAAATGCATGCCTCAACCTCCGACTTCCAATAGGCCTCGTTTTACCTTGAAGATCAGAGGCTCACAACACTCTGAAGCCCCTCAGGCAGGGAACGTGCATTTCAAATCTTGACTTCACTCATATTGAAAGGCTGCACATGTTCCTTCTTCCATGCCTTCTCTCTGTATGCTCCTCGGACCCAAGGGGAGCACTTTCTTCCTCTCTCTGCCAACAATTACAAATGCAAATTCTCAGCCAAGGATGAAAGAAGTAAATTGTAGGCTTGTCCAAGTAGCAATAATTCTGCAGGTCACAACTCCTGCACAAGGACACCTCCTCATTGCACAATTAATGCGAGGAAGTCTCTTCCAGTTAATCCCGTGAACTAGGGAGGGCCTCAAGACACCAAAACACACTGGGATGTGGCCGGGATTTACATATATATTGGGGCATTCCTTCAATGTTCTCGCAGTTTACAGCTCTGTCTTAGGCTTTATTTTTACACAGGGACCCAAGGCCAGCCAAAGGCAAGAGATTAGAGCCTTCTCAGGATTTCTTGAGCATGTACACAGCCCTTTACATATGTGTGGTTTTCTATAACCCCAGAATTATGTCAGAGCTCTTCAAAGCTCCCCATAGATATCTCATTGCCAAGAGCTTTCTTTTACGTCTTTTGGCCAGCCTCTTGTTTTTCCCAATGGGTACTTCTCACCTCAGGCAGCTGTGATACTAAACAATAGCTATTTATTGATTGTTTCCAACAAACAACTCAGCAATAGAGCTTTTTCCACTGAGCAAGCTCTGATTTAGATCAAATAACAACAGCCCTGTGTATGAGGTTTTACCAGGGTACCAACAAACAAGTCAAATTGTGACAATTCTCTGGAGATGGAGCTTTAGGAAAAACTCTTTACCCAGTCAGCCCCACCTAGTGGTTGCTTGCCTGCTGACTTTCACAGCAGCCATGGATCTGAAGAAAAGGAAATGGTCATAGGGCAAGTTAACCACAAAGCTCACTGTCCTTGAGGAGAAGCAAATTTTCTAGAATAAACTTTCCGTGGACTGTTGCAGGTCTTAGTTTAGTTTCCAGAGTTCTGAAAAAGTTGATTTTAACAAGTTTTGCCAGTGTTCTTCTTGCCTTTATGGAGAAACAGATTCTCATAGGTCCTTTCTTCACCATTCCATAAGTCTCTTCAGTGACTAACTTTTAACAAATAAAATGTAGTGGCAGTATTGCAAGCCTTCCAAGCCTAGGTTGCAAAAGGCAACATAAAAACTGTCTGGCTCCGCTCTTGAGATGCCATCCCTTGAAATACAGAAACAATGCTTCAAGGAAGCCCAGGACACATAGCGAGGCTAAGTGTAGAAAATTTTATTATCAGCGCCCAGGGAGACCCCAGCCAACAGCCAGAGGCAACTAAAGCTATGTGTGTGAAAGGCCTTCAAGTTGTTTTCAGTCACCATCTGACAAAACTGTGTGAAAAATCCTGAGCAAGGACTTCCTAGCTGAACCTAATCAACTCTCAGAAACCTTAGTGATAATAGTAAAGAACTATTGCTTCATGTCACATAGTCACAGATTATTGACACAGATTTGGGATACTAGAGGTAGGATGCTATGGACCCAAATTTTAAATAGGTTGCAATGCCTTTGAGATTCCGCAGTGGAAAAATGCTGGAAGTACCTTGAGATGATTGATAGAATACTGAAGGGACTTGAAAAGGCTTTTGGTGAGCACCTAATAAAAAGTTAGAAAAATGTGATAGGAAATTAGAGAAAAGAAATCTGTTGTTATTTCCTGGCAGAAAGTTTAGCAACGTTGTTGCCTGTGGTAGCACAGAAAACAGAAAATTGCTTAATGAACTGGATATCTGGCTAAAGGGATTTCAGGCAAAGTGTTGAAAGTGTCACCTGGCTTCTTCTATTTGCCTATAATAAAATGAAGAGAGAGATTAGCTAATGAACAGATGGTAGAATATAAAAGAGCCAAAATTTGCTGATTTCAAAATAAAACCGTTTCTCATTCCCAGATTCTCCGAATGGCAAACAATTTTCAAATTCAGAAATAGCTTCCAGGCAAAGATCAAATCCAGGGCACTGTTAGGAAAACACTGTCTAAAAATAAAGTAAAAAAAACTATGACTTACATAGTGTCTGTGTGTGTTTGTGTATGTGTGTGATTCTGTGTCTCAATATTGAGATCTTTATATCTATACACCTGTATGTATGGGTGTGTGTATATATATATTTTAATATTGCAGATGTTTAAATATTTTATGATGTCACATGTTTCCTTTATAGGTTCTGTTCTTTGTGTCTTGCTTCAATAAGCCTTTCCCACTTCAATAATATAATAACTTCCTGTATCTTTTCTTCTAGTGTTTTATTTTATTCTAACGTTTAAATAATTACTAATACCTCTAGAATCTATTTCATTATAAAAAATTCAGCAAGTATACAGATTTTTTTCAAATAACAAACCAACATATATTAAATAGTTTTATTTCTTCAACCAATTAAAATGTAAACTATGATTTTAGAAGAATCTGTATAGTCTCATGCACCAAAATATTTGTCTTAATTCATGGTTACTTGAAATTGTTTACTATTATTACCCATGTATTTTATTGTAAGGCTTTAATCTTGGAAATCTTAAGAGAGAAACACTTTTAAGTTGAAAACTATAATCTACATTTTAGTAAATAAAAGGACATGAGTAAACAATATTTATACCCCATCTGCCCTCAAGTACTTATTGTGAGTAAAGGATTTAAGGAGAGTTAAGGACTTTAGGACAGTACAGAACTTTACTGTGAGTAAAAGACTTGAGGGTAGTTAGGATATAAATATTTTTTGGAGATTTCTGAAGACATTGGGGCTGTAGAAAGCAGATGGGAGAAGAACATCACTTAGGTAGGCAAAAATAAAAAGGGATTTAAAAAAACAGTAATATCACCTGCTCAGAAATAAAATTAACTTCTAACAAAATTAATAAAGCCTTGGATTCAGGAATCTTCATGTATACAGCTTCCTTCCCAGGCCCTAGGATGGGCCCTAGCAATGAGCTCATATATTGTTTTTATAAAATTTGCCCTCCGTTTTGTACTCCCACTTTCCTTCACACTTCTCCCTGAGAGTAGGCATCATTGAAGCTATCTTGGCAAGTTGGGGATCCTGCTAAAGGAAAAGTTATTAAAGAATGTATTTAGTTCGCATTTAATAGGGTGTGTTTATGTGTTCTGTAGTCACACTGGTGAATAGATGAGGTATTGCTAGTGTGTCTGGTGTTGGAATTGCTTCTAAAAATAGTCTGACTACCTCTGTGCTGACTCATCTGGCACTCATCGACATTTTAATACAAAGATATACGCCCAAAGAGGTAAGTGTTTATTTAAATAATGCAAAGTGATAAAATACATTATTTTCACTGCAATTGAAAAGAACATTTTGGAGCATTTCACTTAAAACAACTGAAATATACAGACTTATTATTTGGCAGTAATTTCAAATTTATTTATTAAAAAATTGAGAGAAAAATTGGAAAAAACTAATAGTATATAAAACAAATGCAATACATATGAATAATATCAATAGAAAGTATTTAATAATAAAGTACCAAATTGTTGACAAAACAAATTTCAGATCATATCAATGTCTTTAAGCAAATATTTTAATTGCAGTTAATCAGCTCTAAGATTATTAATATTTTACAATCCAATTAATGAAGAATAATAAATTGTTTGAGCTCATTAGAAAAAGCCTGAAGTTTCTGGCTGACCTGACATGAATTACTGAAACCAATAAAGGAAGCATATAACTTGAAAGAAGGTATTAACAGTGGTGTACTGATACATGTTTAATAAGTGGCTCTCCAGGGAGAAAATAAGACTGGATTTGTAGTTTTTCCAATGCTGTAAATAGTCCCACCATCACCAATTCAACCTACCGATATTATGTGACTGAACTAAAAACTCGGGAAGAGATGCACACAATCAGTTCTTCTGAGAACAACTGGTATAAGTGATTTCCACCCCATCAAATGCAAAATTACAAGGAGAATATCAACTGTAAACTAGTTTATGAAGATTTTCCATTAATATTTGAGAGTGGTCAGTACTCAGAGAAATGAAGTTTTTTGAAATACTATAGTTCGCATATGAAAGATGTAAGATTTTCTCAATCTCACAATAATCCTAAATATACATATGATATAACATTGAGTTGTGAGGCCAAAAGAAACTTGTGTGTTATCAATACAAATTTAAAACAATTTACTACAGGACATACTGAATTAAGCTTTCAATCTTTTCATAAATATATTAGAAAGTAATGGTCAAATGCAGCTAGCAAATATAAAGAAGAAAGAATATAAAGATGGATTAGGCAGTTAAAAAATTTTTTAAAGCTTGTGATGTAAATGATGTTTATTGGCTACTTATAATTTGCAATTTATTTTCTTTTGCATTCTAAACAAATATTTGCTTTGTCTCTAATTTTGTATTCATAATCTATTTCCTTTTTCTTTCTTTTTTGTTAATGAATGAATGAACAAAGTGAATGAATGAAAAGGCTGGACAGGTGTCTTAGTGAGTTTGGGCTGCCGTAACTAAGTACTATAGGCTGGTGGCTTATAAACAACAGAAATTTATTTCCCATAGTTCTGGAGGCTGGAAGTAGGAGATCAAAGTGGTATAGGTTTGGTTCTGGTGAGGATCCTCTTTCAGTTTGCAGACTGCCAACTTTACGTTATATTTTCCTGTAGTAAAAAGAGGGCTATTCTCCGAGGTCTCTTTTTATAATGGTATTCACCTACTTAAAAGAGTCTCACCTTTATAACCTAGTTATCTCCCAAAGCCCCACTTCCTAATACCATCACTTTGGGGATTAGAATTTCAACATATGAATTTTAGGAACACACAAACATTCAGTCTATAACAATAAGTGAAGCAAAACTTTTTAAAAAGCTTTCCAAAGTGCTTTATCAACTGGAATTAGTAGTTTCATAAATAAATAATCTATAATGTAATTACTAAAGTTGATTGCTAACTTTCAAAATTTAAAAAAAAATCTATTTAATGGATAAAGGAGTCATCCATTAAAAGTACAAGATGAATTTAATCTGAAATAGAGTTGGCTGTTGTGATATGAATGATTAAATAATCTATATAGTTACCTAAATATGTGCTTCATGCATTTCTGTAAACCTTGTAAACCACACAAACTACGGCTAAGTAAACTGGGCAAAGGAAGTAACAACACTGCTCTCATCAGTATGCCTTTTAAATGAATAGACAGGAATTTGGATCTAAAGCACAGGAAGACTATGCATTCAATATGTGGGGGGCAAACTTCATACTCAGCACCCTAACCCCAGATCAGTGTTTCTCAAATTTGCAGACTGAACTAATCCCTTTTTAGAGAAAAGGGCTTTCAAAAACTGGTGTAGAGTCTTATGTTGATTCAAATTGTTTATTACATATCATATCTTTATTATAGCATTGCTTAAACGTTTATAATTATAAAACTACATTTCAATTACTTACCATATAAAACTAATTAATGGTTTATACATTTTGTACAAGTATGAAACCTAAACAAGTAAATTTAAAATGCGTAAGGAAAAAAAATTAACCAAATTTCAGCGAGCATATTTGTGTGCCTCCTCTCCCTGATTTAATCCTTTCCTACTTTTTTCCAGCTTTCTGGAACAATGTCAAAAGTCATTCATTTGGTGGGAACTCATTCTCCACAAGCAAACTACAAAGTGTACATGTTCAGTTCCCATATCCAAAGTTAAAAAAGGTTCCCAAAGAAAGAAGAAGAAGAATGTAGAAAATACCAGTCAAAAAGCAAAATGTATTAGGGCTCTGGGCTAAGGAGTTAAAATTATCTGACTATATTTCTGTTCAAAAAATGTGCATTTCTGCATGTTTTCTTGTCACTAGATAAGAGACCATTGCGAATCAAGTGCATGAGAGACAGGCAGCATGACCACTCATTAGCCATGACAATAGGCACAATCCACTGGCTTGAAGAAAAGGCCAGCCATAACCATGGCTCTTTTATATTCATGATTCAATTCTAGGAATACTGTATACAGACAGTCAAATTGCTCACCTAGTCTCAAAAACATTGAGATTACAGCCCCCAGTGTGAAGTTACTAAGAAATGCAGATGAAAATGACTGTTAGTCATCAGTGGAGCCTTCACACTTCATTGAGAGTCCAAGTGGAACATGATCTATGAATCTCAGTATATTGTAAAGCACCCAGTGATGGTCCTCCACACAATGACTGAATGATCAACAATGCAGATGCTTCCTGTAGCAGGAGAGGGCATCCACGGTGTGTGCCACTCAATTCATCAGACTCCAGTGCATGTTCCCCTTTGAGAACAAAGTCAGGTTTAGCCCATTGTGAAACATTTGAAAGATGATATCAAAAAAGAAAAGTAAACGCTATGCTGAACTAATAAACAGAACTGTTCTTTTCCAGCCTTTGCATGAAGACAGAGGTTATCTGGAATTTGATTGTATTTCTCACACTGTCTAGCGCTAATTACAAGTAAGTAATCAATGAGGAAAGTACTTACAATCAACAAGTAAACAACAGTGCAGGCCTTTCACATAAGGGTTGTGGAACCGGAGGGAGAAACCACAGAGGGAAACTTTCACAGCCAAAGCTGAATCAAGTTTAAACATTCATGCCTGTCTGCTTTCTAAGGGCTCCTAAAAAAGACTTCTCCCTGATCATTCCAAAAATTATTATTACAAGATATGCATTATTAGCATTAGCAAAGACAAGTTTGTCTTTTCTGTCTTGTGTATACACACCAAATGGCAGCATGCTGGAGCTGGCTAACACTGGCTTACAGAAGCTGATAGTGCACGTCTCTACCCATCTTTGTGTTCAGTAAATCACACTGATGTTTGAAACTGATGACAGAAAAAGTATTTCTACCAAATAAATCATCAAACACTACAAATCAGGGATTTCTCCTCAAAATCCTGACCTCCACCATGAGCAGGTTGTTAAATGTTTATTAACACCGCACCGCACCTCTGTAGTGTGTGTATTCATTGTGCTACTGATCACACAATGTGCCAAAAACAGGGTACAAAACTGTGAACCAGATAGAGATACTTCTGTCCTCATATATCTTAATGGTTTTAAAAAGTTGTTCTGCTTCATTCCTACTTTATCCTGTATCTCTACCTGTGAATGTTCTACCCATTCTTTAAGTCATCTCTATTTTACATGATATTAATGTCTCCCATAGCTATATATCTCAAAGCAGACAAGTTTTATATATTTGTTGCAAGGTTTGCTTAGCATGGTGTACACTGTGGATGGCAAGAGTAGAGAGGTAGGGAAACACTCAAAATGTTGGAATTGATTGAGAGGAATGCTTATAATATTTCAATAGAATGGTGATACTTCATGCATTTTTCCACAGGCTCTCCTCTTATACCTGCAGGGCTAGGGAAAGGAGTATAAATAGAAGATCCCAGTGTGGCCCTCCCTTTCCTCTTTCCACCCTCCTAATCTGCAACTGTGAAAGGCCTCATGCATGAATGGAGTAGGGTGGCCAACCCTCCCACTTCCTGTGGTATTAAGGGGTGTTGCAGGACCCAGGACCTGAATGTTAAAACTGGTACGGACCCGCACAAACCAGGATTGCTCAAGCTTTGGATTACAGAAAGAAACTTACGTAGACAGGCCCTGACAGCAACACAGCAACTGCTGGTCAGAGAATTCTAGGGTTTTGGCAACATTAGACAGGTGGGAGATCAGACAAGTGGAAAAGTGAGTGTGTCGTGGCACATAAACTCCAAGTGTCTTCCTTTTGCCTCACAAACACCTCCCCCTGAGGCACTATCATAGATTCAGGGCATTTAGTAGTATAAAAAAGATACTAACTTGTAAATAAAGTCAAATATTTTAAAGTATGTTCAAGTTATTATGTGTTTTCTGCAGTATTGCAAAGTCTTCCTTTCCGATCTCCTTGCATACATTTTTTGGGCTTGTTCCAGTCTATTTACCATACCATAACCAGAGTGATAAAACCTATCCAAAGCTCTTTAATGACTTCGCATTAAAGATCAGGATCCCTAACTTGGTAAAATGGGCCCTGTATGATAGCATGACCCCTTTCTCTCTCTCATACGCGCGCGCGCACACACACACACACACACACACACACACACACACACACACACACTGGGGCTCATGTTATGTGACTCACCCTCTCACTCACAGTCACATTGGCCTAACTTCAAGTTCTTTAAAATGTTCCGTATTTCTGCCTGCTTCAGGTCTTGCATACATCAGACCCCATGTGCCATGGTCACAACATGAAATGTCTTTCTGGATAAAGATTTTCCTGTCCATTCCTCAGTCTAGATCAAGGTCTCATCCCCAGCCTCACCCCACGGTCTCAGGGCTTACTTTGCTTTTCCTTTTTGGCACATTTTACACTTGGTAATATGATGATATATGAGAAGTATCTAAATCCTCTCCGAGGCTTGTAAGCTTGGGGACAGGAACATAGTATTAGCTACTTTATCTCAATATTCAGGCATATAGTAAACAGGAACTAGTTGAGAAAAAGGGGAAAGAAGAAAGGAAGGAAGAAAAGGGAAGTGACCAAGCTTTCTTAAAGGCGAGAAAGTTTTCTACATTGGGAGTTTTAATTGTTTTATCCTTAGTATTTTGTAAAAATCCACTCACTTTAAAGGCAGGAGTTATTTTTCTCCCTCAAAAGAAAAAGCATTGACAGAATATATTCACATTAGAGGGATTTTGTTACATGATGTAATGGATTTGTGAAACAACATTAAAAAAAAAAAAAGAAAGAAAGCTAGAAAAATGCAAGTAGGGTTTGTAAACTATTAATTTCTCTTCCTCTCTCTTCTCCTTTCCTACACTCAGATCCTTGTCATAAGTTTTACAAACTCTGAGAAGAAAAAAAAAAAGATTAAATTTACTCTCAGGAAAGGGCAAAAGATTACTAAAGCACAAATTGTTACTCTTTTATATAGTTTCAGCAGCTTTAACATTTGAAAATGCAAATAGCCTTAAGTTAAAAAAAAATCTAGTTGGCATTTCAATTTTGTATGTATCATTTTGATAATAAAAATCATTTCTTTAGGCCAAACAAAGAAAAAACAAAGTTTCATGTTTATAAAACAACTGCCAAGCTACAGATTCAACAGATATCTTCTCTTTATCCCTCTCTCTACTCTTCCTCTCATCTCTTCCTGAGTCTCATCAAAGCACTCATGCCAAGAAACCACTTTATCCAGGGAAGGTGGCCACATACTCCAAGAAACAGCAATTGATCTACAAATGCTGACAGTGAGATACAAGTTCTGGAGAATGAACTGGTCAAACTGGAAACAGTATGTTGAATAACTGGAAGGATTTTTCTTCTCAAATTCTAGGATTTTTTTTTTCTTTTTCTTTTTCTTTAGACAGGGTCTCACTCTGTCACCCAGGCTGGAGTGCAGTGGTGCGATCTCAGCTCACTGCAACTTCTGCCTCCAGGGCCCAGGTGATCCTCCCACCTCAGCCTCCTGAGTAGCTGGGACTACAAGCACTTGCCACCATGTCCAGTTACTTTTTTTTTTTTTTTTTTGGTAGAGACGGAGTTTCACTATATCGCCCAGGCTGGTCTTGAACTGAGCTCAAGCGATCCTCCTGCCTGGAAATAACCTCTTTTATACTTAAGGCAAAGCGGAAAGCAAGAGCTCCTGGCCCAAGATGGCCAGCAGGAAGGAAGCTGCCGCTGCGTCGTTGAGGCGAGGCCCAATTCCTTGCCTGGCCGCCAGGGAGAGTAGACTCCACAGCTGCCTCTCTGCTCACCTCAATGCGCCAGGTCGCGCAGGCGCGGAGGCTCCAGGCGTCGCGGCGTCTCTAGTTGGGACGTCGCGAAAGAAAGTCGTCACATCTGCCTCAGGACTCTACTGTTCCCGCGCAGGACGACGGGCAACGTATATAAGATGCGCGCAGGCGCAGTTCAGGGAGCGCATTTTCACTTCGACGCAGTGAAGACGTTCCTGTGTTGCCATGGGCCGCCGTCCAGCTCGTTGTTACCGGTATTGTAAGAACAAGCCGTACCCAAAATCTCGTTTCTGCCGAGGGGTTCCTGATGCCAAGATCCGCATCTTTGACCTGGGTCGAAAGAAGGCAAAAGTGGATGAATTCCCGCTCTGTGGCCACATGGTGTCTGATGAATATGAGCAGCTGTCTTCTGAAGCCCTGGAGGCCGCCCGTATTTGCGCCAACAAGTACATGGTGAAAAGTTGTGGCAGAGATGGCTTTCATATGCGAGTGCGGCTCCATCCCTTCCATGTTATCCGCATCAACAAGATGTTGTCCTGTGCTGGGGCTGACAGGCTCCAGACAGGTATGCGAGGTGCCTTTGGAAAACCCCAGGGTACTGTGGCCCGGGTCCACATTGGTCAAGTCATCATGTCCATCCGCACCAAGCTTCAGAACAAGGAGCACGTGATTGAAGCCTTGCGCAGGGCTAAGTTCAAGTTCCCTGGACGCCAGAAGATTCATATCTCCAAGAAGTGGGGCTTCACGAAGTTTAATGCTGACGAATTTGAAGACATGGTGGCCAAGAAGCGCCTCATCCCTGACGGTTGTGGAGTCAAGTATGTTCCCAGTCACGGCCCTTTGGACAAGTGGCGGGTTCTGCACTCATAAAGGCTTTGGCAGCACTGTCTCCTTGGGCCATGCCGGTCTGACTTATGCTTACTAATAAATTCTGTTTACTGACAAAAATAACTACTTTTTAAATTTTAATATTTTTAACTATCCAGTGTTTTAGAATATAGACTGCTAGATAATTTTTTTTCAATTTATGCCATTTTAATGGCAAATGTTACCTTCCTTCAGTAAAACTATACAATTTATAGAGAAAGCTATTACTGTATTAATCAAACACTTTAGGAGAGTATAGAGCAATATGTTGAAAGTTTTGTTTGTAGTAAAGTCGTAAGTTATGCAGCTATCATTCCTTGAATAAAAAATAGATTTGAGTGAAAAAATTTATTGTTTATAGAATATAAACTAAACAGTAGCAATGAAAATAATAGTAGGCATTAGTGATATTTCAACCGCAGCCCCTGTGGAAGTAATTTATTTCTAAACTTGGTTGCCTTATGTTTTCCTATAAATTTCTGTACATTGTTTTTAGAATTACCTTACACCTCTGATTATCAGCCTTAGGACAATTGAGTATCACTGAAAAAGGCTTTTCCAGATGAACTTTACATTGTTTCACAGTCAAGAGATAACAGTCTAATCTTTTTTTCATCATAGAAAAGTCATAGGTGACAACAGAGTTCATATTGCTTGTATCTGGGCTCCAGTAGAACCAAAAGAAGAGAGAAAATGACACTAAATCAGCTATCTGTACTCTAAAAGGACCCTAGAGAGAATTTGCAATTGTAGGTGCTTGTCCTGTATTAGAGTTACATTGATCACACAAGTGCTTTTTGTTTTTTTTTTGAAACTACGTAAGCTAAAATTCCTGAGTTTATACTGCATTAAAAAAATTCCTGTTCTTTACAATTGACTTAGCCTTTTCAATCTCAATCCTGCTAACAGTGCCTTCGGTGTTTTTATACTAATGGTTCTTTTTCAAAGTCAACACGTTTAATGAAAACAACAAAAGAAATACTAAATAGTATAGAAACACTACTATTTAATTTTCTTTTATTTAAAAAATTGCTTTGTCAGTCTTAACATGTTGTATCTGGCTGGATATTTCTTTCAGGCCCTTGCTATATTTCCTATTTGTATATATTTAAGCTATGTTCCTATTTTAAGACATTTTTTATGTTTGCGTTTTGCCAGACTTTCAAAAACGAAAATTCAATAATAATAATCAGTAATAATAATCAAAAGGGAAAGGCAATACAAAACACGATAAAATAAGCAACCCCTTAGCTTCTAGTACAACCATGGCCCAGCTTTGAAAATGTTTTCCATCTTCATTATTTCCCTTTCTCTTTGGTCTTAAACCTCTCAAAACATGTTGACCTTCAAACTTGGAACTCTGCACTCACTAAATATACAGGGAGAGAGGTAAGTATAGGCTCATGAACTTTTTTGCCCTAAGGGATTGGTAACAGTAATTTTTCATGCATATAGATATGGGAGTGAAGAGAAAATGAAAGATTAAAAATTAATACTTTAAAACCTGGCAGGTAGCTGTCAATTTTTTATTTGAATTTTCCCACAGTTTCACGTTATAAGGATTATATATAAATTCTTTTTTAAAATGTCGACATGCAAGCACTTTTACTTGTTTTTGTTAAAAATCCTTCCTACTAATTTTCCCCAAGCCATAATTTTGTTTTTTCAGCATTTTCTTATTTTAGGGTCATTCTAATTATTATTTTTAAAAATGGTAGGGCAACTGGGCTGAAGGATAGTTTCATTATAATTTTGCAGAGTTCGTTATTTTAAAATTTCTGTTCAAAATGGAAAATTGCATTTGGGAACATATTTATGTCCATTTACTGCTGCAATAAAATGAACTGTTTGCTCATTTGAAATAAAAAAATACAAGCATAGTTAATGAAATTCAAGCAAATACTGCCCAATGAAACTTTTTGATTTAATTAATTAAATATATAGGTTTTAATGGAAAATACTGACTGAATAAGAAGAAGAAAACTTCAGTAGGACTATGTACTGTATCAATTTAGTTTTGAAAAGCGTATTTCATAAATGATTATTATATAATCCATCATTTCTACTCCCTCAAAATATACAACTGTATTAACCATATTTAGCTTGAAAAATCTTTAATTTTTATAAAAATATACATTAGCTCTTCCGTGAATTGGCTGTCACTAACATTGGCAAGCATTTTACTTCTGCTTTAGCAGCCTTGTACTGCCCACCCTTACATAATTTAAGTAGAGCTTTCTGGTTCTCAGAATGTTACTACTGACCTAAGGATTGAGCTAAGACATCATTTCACCTCATTCATCTTCCTGGCTTTATATTAATGCCCTTTTCGTTTTTGCTTTTGTTTGTATTTCAGTGTAATGACCTCATTTTCATAAAAATACCTATATATTCTTTTTTAACAGCAAATTAGGTGAAAAATAGTAAAGTCAAAATAAATTATACTTGCAATAATAATTCAAAATGAGGTTATTGTCACTAAACAATCTATAAGAAGAAAAGCTGGTGTCAAGATGATTGGATTTGAATCAGCCTTTTTACTTTCTTGGGCAAATTACTAAGTTTAGCCATTCTTAGTCATTTTGCTTTCTATAAAATGAGATGAAGACACTTTAGTTATAGGGTTGATTTTGGGATTAAATGAGATAATGCATTGAGAAATTGATTTTTATTATCATTATGATTATTTATTTTTTTGAGACAGGGTCACCCAGGCTAGAGTGCAGTGGCATGATCATGGCTCACTGTAGCCCTGACCTTCCCAGACTTTGGTGATCCTCCCATCTCAGCATCCCAAGTTGCTGGACCTGCAGGCATGCACTACCATGCTCAGCTAATGTTTTTGTATTTTTTGTAGAAGTGGGATTTTTTCATGATGCCCAGGCTGGTCTCAAACTCCTGGGCTCAAGCAATCTGCCCACCTCTGCCTCCCAAAGTGCTAAGATTATAGGCATGAGCCACGGTACCTGGTAGAGAAATGGAACACTATTGTGCTTTGCACATGTTAATTATACAAAATTGATATTCAGTTAATATTGATGTTATTACATTTGCTCTTGCTTCACCCCTCAACTACTAATTTTTTGGTGCTTGTATTACTATTTTTTCATGATTTATAACCTTAATATTCTGTCTTGCAATCATTGCTTCCAGTTATATAATCTTAGTTCTGGATTTAAATGGATTCAATATTCTGTTTCAAGTTTTTTTTTTAATCTTTAGTTCTGTAATTCCCAGTTTCATGTCATTGTGTTTTGTCATCTTTTTGTGAAATTCTTCTGAAAAAATGTATGCTTTACTGATAATCCTCTACATATGACTCACTTATGGGGATTAGCTTACTTTTCTGTCCCCCAACTGGATTTCTTATCTACTTTAGCCACTTGTTAAATTCAATAT
>NW_012103832.1:1978259-1980426 GCF_000951045.1 Mandrillus leucophaeus
TTTTTCATGATGCCCAGGCTGGTCTCAAACTCCTGGGCTCAAGCAATCTGCCCACCTCTGCCTCCCAAAGTGCTAAGATTATAGGCATGAGCCACTGTACCTGGTAGAGAAATGGAACACTATTGTGCTTTGCACATATTAATTATACAAAATTGATATTCAGTTAATATTGATGTTATTACATTTGCTCTTGCCTCACCCCTCAGCTACTAATTTTTGGTGCTTCTATTACTATTTTTTCTTGATTTATAACCTTAATATTCTGTCTTGCAATCATTGCTTCCAGTTATATACTCTTAGTTCTGGATTTAAATGGATTCAATATTCTGTTTCAAGTTTTTTTTTTTAATCTTTAGTTCTGTAATTCCCAGTTTCATGTCATTGTGTTTTGTCATCTCTTTGTGAAATTCTTCTGAAAAAATGTGTGCTTTACTGATTATCCTCTACATATGACTCACTTATGGGGATTAGCTTACTTTTCTGTCCCCCAACTGGATTTCTTATCTACTTTAGCCACTTGTTAAATTCAATATTATTTTTCTTTTTTTTATTTTTATTTTCCAAAAAATGATTATATGGCTATCATGTCATTATTTTTATACGGCTTGTATGTCATGTAGAGTATTCTGCTCATTCTATTTAATCAGAAAGGTTGTGGGTGCATTTTTTCTTGTCACTGTTTCACAAAACTTTTGACATTTTTTTGTTCATCTAGACTTCTCATTGGGTGTTTCTTTCCATGGCCTTGGGATGAGAGGATGGGGAAAAGAGAGAACTTGAAGGTTTAAGTATACCCTTTGATGCTGGCTAGATTCCACTTCTTCTGAGATCCATTAAATATCCTACACCAAAGCACACTCCAGTCAGCCAGGTACACAGTCCACTCTCCAGCTGTGACATATTCACCTTTGGCCTGCTATTATTCGGTGCACAACCCTGGAAAATGTCAAACCCAATTGCTGTGCATCTTTGGTGTTGGTGTGACCTCCACTTGTCAATGGATTTTTCTACAATTTTTGCTTGTGTAAGTCTATGTTAAGTACATTTCTCTACATATTAAGGCATCATTGAAACATATTTTTTTAAATTCGTTTCTTTTCAGAAATTTTATATTTTAAGAGGTTGGACAGTTCTGAAAAGGTACATGCTATAAATGATCGTTATATAACTCATGAATTCCTCCAATCCCTCAAAATATGGAATTACACTAAATGTATTCAGCCAGAAATCTTTAATTTAAGAAAGCAAAATCTGGTTCTGACTTACCACATGAGAATACTGCCTTCATTTTTATATCTCCTCCTAAATTTATGACATATATAACTATTTCCTTGTCTGCCTTTGGCTATATTTATTTTATCACATTTTATTCATTTCATTAGGTATTGGGGAAAGAAATCATCTGATCATGTTTTTCCTCAGTTATTACCCAGAATATTTTTTAATGTCGGACTAAAGAATGATCTACCTTTGGAGACTTTAATATTTCAGACAACTCATGTAAAAACTCTACATTTCCACATTTGTAACGACTTCCAGTTATTTTTTATTGTTGTGGCTCTCAAATAATTATACCTAAAATACTTTGAGTATCAAAATGATAAACTTTAAATATCAATTCCCAAAAGATCAACTTTGTGTTTGTGTCCATACAGAATCTTAACAACTCTCAATATGTTATAAATAATAAGCTAATTAATTAGTTTTATATGTGTATATAAATAGACAAGAGTTACTGATTAAGATATATTTTTGTGCTTCACATATTTAAAGAACAGGACCATATGTACAGTGGAAAATGTATTTTGAAGGCCATATTCTTAGACACTTCAAGGGTCCTATTCATGAAATTTCCTTTTGTACTAAGTTGACTGGTCACTGATAAATAGAAATATATGAGGTTGAGGAAGAGGACAGAATGTTTTGGGCAAATGGAGTCTTCTCAAAGGTGTAACTGTCCCATCTGCTCTCAGAGAGGAAGAGGACATTGCAATGACAGGAAATGGTGTTTTATTTTGCCCAAATGTTACATCACTAAACTGAGACTTCATGGTGATGGTAAAGACAGAAGAGATGGTGGAACTGATATAGAGATTGTCAGGAAACAGCCCTTATATTCAGTCTCTGACATAATAAGGATAAGACTTACATTTCCTGTTAGTGTGGG
>NW_012103832.1:1985556-1987731 GCF_000951045.1 Mandrillus leucophaeus
CCTGTTCCCTAGGATGCTACCATCCTGAAACCAATTTCTCTTGTCATGAGAGATAAAAAATGTGTGGTTCTCAGGTTGAGCTTTCTGACTTTGCTGTGCCCTCAGGTTTTGTAATTGTGTGTCCCTGATAAATCCACCACCTTACGTATACTAACCATTCACAGCTCTCTGCTCCAGTTCCCATTTGTTTGTTTGCTTCTGGTTTAAGTCCTTGAAGATTTATTTATTTTCTAGTGAACCTAGAAATGTATTAAAAGGTAAGACTGTAGGCAAAATCTAGTTATATCTAGATGGGAGGATCACTTACAGTACATAGTCTTCCATACTGCTAAGTGAAAGTTTTGTGATATATATTAATTTCATCTCTGTTTCTTGAAAAATACCATGATATCTATACCCTGGAATCATATTAATGTACACAGATTCATACATAGTATAGTCTTTATAATTTTATTGCCTACTGCAAAAATTTAGATCCAAAATACTTTGTACAAAGTGGTGGATTTTTATTGCCTTATCTTATGTAAGGAAATATGTTTTTCAAAATTCTCTTCTCCGTAGGGTGCTTAATCACTATAGAAATTGACATGAAATTTGGAAGGCAGAAATGAAGCAACAATTATAAACTTGGTGCAGGGCCCCAGGCATCATTATGATTCAGAAATGTTGTGTTTGATTTGTTGGTTCACTTAATTGAAGGATGCCAGCTATGTCAGTTCCTCCAGCCCTTGCTACATCTTGCCCTTCACCTCTCTGAAACCCAGGCCAGCCATAAGTGCATCTTTGTGCCGAGTGGCACAGACTTCTATTCGCAGACATTGTTGGAGTTAGAGGCACTAACCTGGATTTTAGATTGTCTTCATGGGTTTCAATTTATCCTTGTGAGTTCCATTTGTCCTGTGAGATACTGAGATACTGTTTGTCTATACTTACCTTTACTTTGCATTTTTTTTTCTCCGAATTGTCTGCCTTACTTGCTTGTAGCAATTTTGTGCTCACCACCAGAAAAGAGGCAATGAGATTCAGGAAATTTCATTGTCCCTGCTTGGTGACTGTGTTAGTCCGTTCTCACACTGCTCTAACAAAATACCCGAGATTGGGTAATTTATGATGTAAAGAGGTTTAATTGACTCACAGTTCTGCAGCCTGTACAGGAAGCATAGCAACATCTGCTACTGGGGAAGCCTCAGGAAACTCACGATCATGGTGGAAAGCGAAATGGGAGCAGGTGTCTTTCATCGCAGGAACAGAACCAAGAGGGGGCGGGGGAGAAGATACTACATATTTTTAAACAACTAGATCTCATGAGTACTCATGCACTATGGCAACACAGTATGAAGGGGAAAATCTGCCCCCATGATCTAATTACCTCCTCCCAAGCCCCACCTCCAACATTGGGGATCAATGTGAGATTTGGGCAACGACACAGATACAAACTATATTAGTGACTTAGGTGACTTTTATCTGATCACACTGTCTCCTTCAGGACTGTTATTTTCCCAGCCTTTCTCACTATTATGCAAAGTCTAACACCTATAATAAATCTCTTATTCTATATTACGCTTAATTCTTCTTCCTTGAGCAAACTAACTGCTATGGCCATTACGGTCACTAAAATCAGGAAAAGATCAAAACTTGGTTCGATGTAGCTATTGAAAAGAGCAAATATATTGGAATATACAGACTTCTGTTTAGATCCTCATTCTGCCCACTACTTCTCCTTTCATCTTGAGCAGTTTATTGAACCTTTCAGGGCCTTAGCTTCCTAAACTTCCCATCTGTAAAATAAAGTGGTATTTATGAGAATATGCACTTAGCACAGCTTCTGGGACATAGTACACTCTGAATAATGTTGCCTATTATTATTGTCCTTTCTTATTAAATATTAGAACTTAAAGGAATTCACTATGTATTAGTTAAACTAGTTTATATCATTACTCTGGTTATGAAATTAAAGTGGCACCCATTTTGATTGCAGAATCTCCAAATCTCTTGATGTTATCTTTAAAATTCATGTTTAAAGTGTACATTGTATTTATTCTTTTCTCAGTAAATCTGATAGTGATGAAGTATTTGAATATAAGTGTGAAAGGTATGTAATAGCCATCATATCCAGTATTGCCTGGCATATTCATTCTGATTCTGTACTGAAGACACAAAAAATTTATGTGGAAT
>NW_012103832.1:1987781-1990469 GCF_000951045.1 Mandrillus leucophaeus
ACCTGGATTTTAGATTGTCTTCATGGGTTTCAATTTATCCTTGTGAGTTCCATTTGTCCTGTGAGATACTGAGATACTGTTTGTCTATACTTACCTTTACTTTGCATTTTTTTTTCTCCGAATTGTCTGCCTTACTTGCTTGTAGCAATTTTGTGCTCACCACCAGAAAAGAGGCAATGAGATTCAGGAAATTTCATTGTCCCTGCCTGGTGACTGTGTTAGTCCGTTCTCACACTGCTCTAACAAAATACCCGAGATTGGGTAATTTATGATGAAAAGAGGTTTAATTGACTCACAGTTCTGCAGCCTGTACAGGAAGCATAGCAACATCTGCTACTGGGGAAGCCTCAGGAAACTCACGATCATGGTGGAAAGCGAAATGGGAGCAGGTGTCTTTCATCGCAGGAACAGAACCAAGAGGGGGCGGGGGAGAAGATACTACATATTTTTAAACAACTAGATCTCATGAGTACTCATGCACTATGGCAACACAGTATGAAGGGGAAAATCTGCCCCCATGATCTAATTACCTCCTCCCAAGCCCCACCTCCAACATTGGGGATCAATGTGAGATTTGGGCAACGACACAGATACAAACTATATTAGTGACTTAGGTGACTTTTATCTGATCACACTGTCTCCTTCAGGACTGTTATTTTCCCAGCCTTTCTCACTATTATGCAAAGTCTAACACCTATAATAAATCTCTTATTCTATATTACGCTTAATTCTTCTTCCTTGAGCAAACTAACTGCTATGGCCATTACGGTCACTAAAATCAGGAAAAGATCAAAACTTGGTTCGATGTAGCTATTGAAAAGAGCAAATATATTGGAATATACAGACTTCTGTTTAGATCCTCATTCTGCCCACTACTTCTCCTTTCATCTTGAGCAGTTTATTGAACCTTTCAGGGCCTTAGCTTCCTAAACTTCCCATCTGTAAAATAAAGTGGTATTTATGAGAATATGCACTTAGCACAGCTTCTGGGACATAGTACACTCTGAATAATGTTGCCTATTATTATTGTCCTTTCTTATTAAATATTAGAACTTAAAGGAATTCACTATGTATTAGTTAAACTAGTTTATATCATTACTCTGGTTATGAAATTAAAGTGGCACCCATTTTGATTGCAGAATCTCCAAATCTCTTGATGTTATCTTTAAAATTCATGTTTAAAGTGTACATTGTATTTATTCTTTTCTCAGTAAATCTGATAGTGATGAAGTATTTGAATATAAGTGTGAAAGGTATGTAATAGCCATCATATCCAGTATTGCCTGGCATATTCATTCTGATTCTGTACTGAAGACACAAAAAATTTATGTGGAATAACTATTGTAGCTTACACAATTCTGCCATATTTTAACTTTTTTGTTGTTATACTTTGTTCTGGGATACATGTGCAGAATGTCCAGGTTTGTTACATAGGTATACATGTGCCACGGTGGTTTACTGCACCCATCAACCACATTAGGTATTTCTCCTAATGGTATCCCTCCCCTAGTGCCCCACCCGCTGACAGGCCCCAGTGTGTGATGTTCCCCTCCCTGTGTCCATCTGTTCTCATTGGTCAGCTCCCACTTATGAGTGAGAACATGTGGTGTTTGGTTTTCTGTTCCTGCATTAGTTTGCTGAGAATGATGGTTTCCAGCTACATTCATGTCCCTGCAAAGGTCATGAACTCATCGTTTTTTATAGCTGCATAGTATTCCATAGTGTATATGTGCCACATTTTCTGTACCCAGTCTAACATCGACGGGCATTTGGGTTGGTTCCAAGTCTTTGCTATTGTGAATATTGCTGCGATAAACATGTGTGCGTGTGTCTTTATAGTAGAATGATTTATAATCCTTTGGGTCTATACTCAGTAATGGGATGGCTGGGTCAATGGTATTTCTGGTTCTAGATCCTTGAGGAATCACCACACTGTCTTCCACAATGGTTGAACTAATTTACACTCCCACCAACAGCGTGAAAGCATTCCTATTTCTCCACATCCTCTTCAGCATCTGTCATTTCCTGACTTTTTAATGATTGTCATTCTAACTGGCGTGAGATGGTATCTTTTTAAAGTATATGTTAATATATTTTAAGGCATTTAATCATAATTTTAATTCCACAAGTGATGATGTGTGTGTTATGAAAAAGAATATTATAAAGTAATTATTTTTATAGCAGTATAAAAATACCAAGATAATTCATTATTTCCAACTTACAAGCTATAGCAGGATATTGATATATATTATATTAGATTGAATGAACCATGAAAAGCTATGATTAAGTTGGAGAAAGCATTTCAATTTGCCTTCATGTATTTTAAGAGGTTTATAAAATGAAAGAATGGGCTGTATAAACACAGTGATTTAAAAAACACTGAACTGCAACTGTAAGATCATAAGGAATGTGACCTAGGCATTATCTTTAATTTGGACTTAACCCTACCAATGCATCAAATTCTCACATAATTGCAAAGTCTTCATGCTAGATTCTGATTTGTAAGATTTTTTCTCTCTCTCCCTCCCCCCGCTCACACATACACACACACATACATACACATATGTGTGTATACGTTTTTTACATACACATATATTTGAGATGGTCAGTAACTCAGTAGTCTAGCAAATTTAAATATCAACTATTTGTCCAAAAATATATTATATTTAAATAAGCATAATATTTTGA
>NW_012103832.1:1991299-1993029 GCF_000951045.1 Mandrillus leucophaeus
GCAGCAAGAAAAGAGCCACTGTGCCTTAGCCAGATTTCCTTTGAGGGAATTGGATAGGGAGAGAAACTCCAGTATCCTCTAAAAAACTGACAAATAGACCCTATAAAAGACTCGGCACTTGGCCATGAAATATATGAAGAACCAAAGGCATGTGTGTTTACAGTAGAATGATTTATAATCCTTTGGGTATATACTCAGTAATGGGATTGCTGGATTAAATGGTATTTCTGGTTCTAGATCCTTGAGGAATCGCCACACTGTCTTTCACAATGGTTGAACTAATTTACACTCCCATCAGCAGTGTGAAAGCATTCCTATTTCTCCACATCCTCTTCAGCATCTGTTGTTTCCTGACTTTTTAATGATTGCCAGCACTTGGCCACTAAATATATGGAGAAACAAGAGTAGTATAAAGAAAACTACCAACAGCTGAAAGGGAACCTGTCTCTCATGACTTGAAGTCATTTAACAAAGAGAATATTGTCTATGTTTACATTCTGTTATCAATAATCTAAACCAAGGGATGGGGGAGAAAAAGAAGAATAAGACAGCATATAATTTCCTTTTTCCTGATCTAAGTAGCTGAAACTGCTAGTCTAGGTTACACTAATGGAACAGGTGAGAGATTTAAAAAGGATAAATAACAATTTTCATAATTGGCAGTGATTGAAAAGTTTTGGAAAGAACCTCAAATATCATTAAGGAAATGCCTTAAATATACGCAAACTTTAAATTATCATCACTGAAACCCATGTTCATATGGCTGTAGTCAAATTTTATCTCTCAGCTACTTACCTACCTGTAGCTTGTGTAAGTCTACCTACCTATAGATCTCCCAAATTTCCCATAAAAAATGGCTATCAGTCTTATCTTCCATCTACTTAATAGGAATTTGATTTATACGTACAATGGACTGCCTCAATTTATGCCAATACTCTGCAATTGTAAGCCGTCCATTTTTGAAACAAAATGCCAAAAATGACATTAATAAAAATGCCATTTTCACAGTTATATATATACATTTTTCAAATGATAATTTTAAGTTGTCAAAATATAACAGTCTACAAGGTCAAAACCACCTTATCTAAAAGCAAGGTTGAGATTTTATGAAGTTTTATTCATAAGTACAGTTCATGACATATTTGTAGCAAATGCCATTAGGATTTATTGACAGAACTAGTGAATTTGAAGTCCATGGACCCCTGAACTTGAGAAAATATTTTATTACATAACTGATTTGAAAAAGCCTATGTCTTAAGATCCAGTAATAACACTATAGATATCTATTGTCGAAAAGCTCTGTTATATGAACCAGAAGATATATGCAAAGGGCCTTCATAGCATTGTTCATAGTAGCAAACACTTTTTATCCTTAATTTACATAAAGAGGACAATGAATATATCTATTGTGGTATATTAGCTATGGGAGCTACTGTGCTCACTGAGAATCAGTGAATGACATCTACAGCTAAAACATGGATAATTCTCAGAAGATACTGAATGAAAAAAAGAAAATAAGACTCTAAATAATATTATGTCATTTTTTTAAAGCTCAAAATGCAACAAAACTAGAGGTAATACTGTGTTATGTGTAAATAAATATATGATAGATCTAGTTTTTAAAGGTAATGCTAACTGAAAATTTAGGATAGTAGTTGCATGGGTGGGGCATAACATGGCAGGGGAGGAACAGGGATAATCTATGGAGGGTACTTTATAATAATATTTTA
>NW_012103832.1:1993079-2010191 GCF_000951045.1 Mandrillus leucophaeus
TGCCACATTTTCTGTACCCAGTCTAACATCGACGGGCATTTGGGTTGGTTCCAAGTCTTTGCTATTGTGAATATTGCTGCGATAAACATGTGTGCATGTGTCTGTATAGTAGAATGATTTATAATCCTTTGGGTCTATACTCAGTAATGGGATTGCTGGGTCAATGGTATTTCTGGTTCTAGATCCTTGAGGAATCACCACACTGTCTTCCACAATGGTTGAACTAATTTATACTCCCACCAACAGCGTGAAAGCATTCCTATTTCTCCACATCCTCTTCAGCATCTGTCATTTCCTGACTTTTTAATGATTGTCATTCTAACTGGTGTGAGATGGTATCTTATTTAAAGTATATGTTAATATATTTTAAGGCATTTAATCATAATTTTAATTCCACAAGTGATGATGTGTGTGTTATGAAAAGGAATATTATAAAGTAATTATTTTTACAGCAGTATAAAAATACCAAGATAATTCATTATTTCCAACTTACAAGCTATAGCAGGATATTGATATATATTATATTAGATTGAATGAACCATGAAAAGCTATGATTAAGTTGGAGAAAGCATTTCAATTTGTCTTCATGTATTTTAAGAGGTTTATAAAATGAAAGAATGGGCTGTATAAACACAGTGATTTAAAAAACACTGAACTGCAACTGTAAGATCATAAGGAATGTGACCTAGGCATTGTCTTTAATTTGGACTTAACCCTACCAATGCATCAAATTCTCACATAATTGCAAAGTCTTCATGCTAGATTCTGATTTGTAAGATTTTTTCTCTCTCTCCCTCCCCCCACTCACACATACACACACACATACATACACATATGTGTGTATACGTTTTTTACATACACATATATTTGAGATGGTCAGTAACTCAGTAGTCTAGCAAATTTGGAAGTTTCATATTCAATCCAGTCTAATCACAGGCTAATCAACTAAGGGTAGAAGAAAGGAAAAATCACTCTGGAATGAAACCTTTTAAATATCAACTATTTGTCCAAAAATATATTATATTTAAATAAGCATAATATTTTGAACTTTGAGAATAATAATTACTATACTGATCAGATGTTAATATATAAGAAGGAATTAGAAATTATGTGTAGAATTCCTAGTTAAGCTTGCTCTTTGCAAATTACTATAATGCCCCTAAATACTCTTAAAACAAAAGGTAGTCTGAGTAATGTAATAAGGCTCATTATTACCAACCTCAAATTAATCCATTATTCATATAAATATGGAGTAGCTCTGTGAAAGGTAAATAGTATTCTTTCTTAATACAGATGTACTTTTAGATAAAATATATTCAATTTATTAGGTTAATCTGAATATTAAATACTTTTAGTGGGATGTGGCAGACTGAGACAGAACTGAACTTAGAAATGGAACCCCTGGAATGAAGTTCCAATTTCATCTGAAAGGTAGAACATTCTAACAAAAATGTGGACACAGGTAACAATTGGCAAAGCTGTCATTACAATTGGTGCAATTTCAAGAAGTCTTAGGCATCTTTACAAGCTGGTATGGAAATGTTATGGAAATTCCAGTCCCAACAAGGTTGGTAATATCAGTGCAAGAAAAAAATCTCAATAACTATTAGGATAAAAGTCATAAGAAATGGATTTAGCCACAGGATTTTAGTTTCAGATAGAAGTATTATCAAGACTAACAAAATACTCTCAGGTCTGTAAAAGGGAAAATAGGCTTGTTATTAATACAGTGATTGGTCAACTTGTCAGAATTGGGATAAAAGATCAAAATGTGGTTCATAATTATGGTATGTATAACTGTTTTTAAACTTGAGTAAAAGTGGTCCCTTTATTACTCCATGTGATTTAGAGGATTCCATACATTGCATAGGTTTCTTGGTACACAAGTGCAAGAATCTCTTAATCTCTTTAGGGAAAACATCAATGAATAGAATTGTAGGTGGTAGAATGCTTCAATTTTGCCAAATAACACTAAATCCTTTTCAAAAAAACCATGTGAATTTATTCTTCTACCAGCAATGTATGAGATTCCCATTCCCAAATATTTCCCATAACTTTTTTTGACTTTTTATGCTTTTAAACAATTTTATAATGTTGAAATTATATCTAAATGTGATTTTAATTTTCATTTTTCTGAGGAGCTTTTACAGGTTTTTAAATGTGATTTGGCCATTCATTTTTCTTCTTTTGTGAAACAACATATTCTGTCTTTTGGAAATATTCCGCATGGCTGTTTTCATTTTGCCTTTGAATTTAGAGTTTTTCTGGATATTAGACCTTTATGAAATATGTTTTATATGTTCCTTATGTCTTCTGCTTATCTGTCATTTATCTTTTCAACTTCTTTACAGTGTTTGGATAAGCTGAAATGAAGCTTACTGTATTTATATATATAAATTATTTCCTTTATTGTTTGTATTTTTAAAAAATTTTCTTTAAGATAATTCCTCTATTGTTTTTACCGTTTATATTTTCTTTAAATGTCTTTTTCTGGAGAAGAACTAAGGTGGCCAATAGACACAGCAAGGAAGTGTATCTCCCACCCAGAGACGAGACCATCAAGAAGACCGGCACACTCTGAGCAGATCTTAGAAAGGAAGACACTGAGAATGGGTGGAGGGTGAACATAGATCCTAGGCTGAAGTGGGAAGAAGCTGGGAACCCTGCACAGGGATGCTGAGCACCAGGACTTGTTTCTGGCCCACAGTGGCTCTTGGCGAGTTAAATAGGTGAGGGGTGGCCTACTCTTGCCATAGACCTCCAGAATTCTAGCTTCAGGAGACTCCACAACCCCCATGGACACTTGTGCCACCTTACAGAGGTGGCAGACAGGACTCCAGACTGTGCTGAGCAAAGGTTTGGCATGGGAACAGCTGCATTGGAGCATGGCCAGGGATGCCCAGCCTCAAGGTTCACGACACAGCTCTAGGTGGCTTTGGCTTTTGTTGACTGTCAGACCTGGACAGATCAGGGCAATCTTGCCTGTGGGAAAAAGCCAGTCTGATCTGAGTGCACCTCTGTCTACCAGCCTCTCCTGGGGTTCCTGCCTGGCCAAGTCTGCTTGGAGCACAGCCCTGGATGCCCAAATGGGGTACTTCCTGGCAGCAGCCACCATAGGTCATTTGCAGGTAGGTCCTGCCTAACTGTTGGAGAGCTTCTGCTGATGGTACCCCACAACATGCACCCACACATAGCTTCCCACATCATTTTACTGGCAGGCACCCACGCACAGACTCTCAACCCTGCTTTGCCATTGCATGAGCAGACCTCAGTGCCCCACCTCCAGCAGTGTACTTGTGCATGCATGGACTTCACTGTAGTCACCCCAGTCCTGCCAGTGCACACTGCAGATGCCACTGTCACTGCTCTGACAAAGTGCTTTTGCAGGCAATGCCCATTGGAGTGTTGTTGCCAGCACACCAGGAATACATAGGTTCCTCAAGTGCAGCAGGTGCTTAACTTTGAGGTGCCAGAGAACAAAGCTTTGGGCCTGGTCTCAGCCCTCCAGGGATAGAGTGCAAAGCCCAGGAGTGCTGAGCTGAGTCTTGGCCCCCTAAAGTCATTCAGAAACAAAGCCAGGTTACCGAATCCAGCTTATGCTACAGTCAAACTCTCAACAACAGAAAAAGAAAATAAAAGTAAAAAGTCTCATCGAAAGGAGAGCAAGTTCAAAGATTATAAGGAACATTAGCCCACAGAGATGAGAAAGAAACAATGCAAAAACTCTGGCAATTCAAAAACCAGTGTGTCTTCTTACCTCCAAGTGACTGTACTAACTCCCCTGCAATGATTCTTAATGAGGCTCAAATGGCTGAAATGACAGACATAGAATTAAGAATCTGGATGGCAACAAAGATCATTGAGATTCAGGAGGTAGTTGAAACCCAATCCAAAGAATCTAAGGAATCTAGTAAAACAAATCCGGTAAAATGATACAAGGGCTGAAAGGTGAAAAAGTCACTTTAAGAAAGAACCAAACTGATCTGATAGAGCTGAAAAATTCACACCAAGAATTTCATAATACAATCAGAAGTATTAACGGAAGAATAGACCAAGCTGAGAAAAGAACTTCAGAGTATGAACACCAGTTCTTTGTGTTAATTCAGTCAGATTAAAAAAAAATTAATTAAAAAAAACTCTGAGAAATATGGGATTAGGTAAAGAGATCAAACCTACAACTTATTGGCATCCTTGAATGAGAAGGAGAAAGAAAAAGCAATTTGGAAAACATCTTTGAGGATACTTTACATGAAAATATCCCAAACATCTCAAAAGATGTCAACATTCAAATTTTGGAAATGCAAAGAACCCCTGTGAGATACTATATAAGATGACTATCCGCAAGACACGTAGTCATCAGATATTCCAAGGTCAATGCAAAAGACAAAATATTAAAGGCAGCTAGAGAGAAACAGTGGATCACCTACAAAGGGAAGCACATCAGGTTTCCGCAGAAACCCTACAAGCCAGAAGAGATTGAGGGCCTACGTTCAGCTTTCTTAAAGAACAAATTCCAAGTAAGAATTTCATATCCAGCCAAACTAAGCTTCATAAGTGAAGGAAAAATAAAATCTTTTTCAGACAAGCCGATACTAAGGGAATTGTTACCACCAGGTCTGCCCTCAGGAGGTACTTAAGGGAATGCTAAAACACCAAAAGACTATTACCAGCCACCACAAAACACATTTAAGTATATAGACCATTGACATTATAAAGTAATTCCTGCATAACATCCAGCTAACAACACAATGACAAAAATCATATCTGCACAAATCAATATAAACCTTGAATATAAATGGGTTAAATGCCCCAGCTGAAAGGCAGAGTGGCAAGTAGGATAAAAAAATAAATAAGTAAACCAACTGTGTGCTATCTTCAAGAGACCCATCTCACATGCAATGACATCCATAATTTCAGAGTACAGGAATGTTGAAAAATCTACCAAGCAACTGGAAAACATAAAAAGAGCAGGTATTGCCATTCTTATTTCAGACAAAACAAGTAGGATAAAAAATAAATAAATAAACCAACTATGTGCTATATTGAAGAGACCCACCTCACATGCAATGACATCCGTAAGTTCAGAGTAAAGGGATGTTGAAAAATCTACCAAGCAAATGAAAAACAAAAAAAGAGCAGGTATTGCCATTCTTATTTCAGACAAAGCAGACTTCAAACCTAGAACAATCAAAAAGGCTAAAGATGAGAGGCCAAAGTGGGATGATCGTTTGAGGTGGGAATTTGAGACAAGCCTGGGCAACAAAGCAAGACACTGCCTCTATTTAAAAAAATAAAGAAAGAAAAAGAAAAGAAAAGAAAATTAGTCAGGTGTTGTGGTGTATGCCTATAGTCCCATCTACTTGGAAGGCTGAGTTGGGAGGATCATTTGAGCCTGGGAGGTCAAGGTTGCAGTGAGCCATAATCACTCCACTACACTCCAGCCTGGGCAACAGAATTTAGACCCTGTCTCAAAAAAAAAAAAAAAAGAAAAGAAAAAAGGAAAACAAACAAAGAAGGGCATTGTGTAATGATAAGAGTTCAATTCAACAAGACGACTTAAATATTCTACATACACACACACACCTAACACTGGAGCACTCAGATTCATAAAACAAGTTGTTAGACACCTACAAAGAGACTTAGATGACCACACAACAGTAATGAGAGACTTTAATACTCCACTGACAGTCTTAGATGATCATTAAAGCAGAAAACTAACAAAGATATTCAGGATCTAACCTCAATACTTGACTAAATGAACTTAACAGACATCTACAGAGCACTCCATTTAACAACAACAGAATATGCATTCTTCTCATCTGCACATGGCACATATGCCAAATTCACCACATGCTCAGCTTTAAGACAATCTAAACAAATTTTAAAACAGACAAATCATACCAACCACACTCCCAGACCACAGTGCAATAAAAGTAGAAATCAATACTAAGAAGATCTCTCAGACTATACAATTACATGAAAATTAACCTAATACAGAATGACAATTTTGGGTAAACAGATTAAGGCAGAAATCAAGAAATTATTTGAAACTAATGAAAACAGAAGTACAACATACCAGAATCTTTGGGAAATATCTAAAGCAGTGTTAACAGGAAACTTTGTAGTACCAACACCTACATAAAAAAGTAAGATACCAAATTAACAACCTAACTTCATACATAGAGGAAACAGAATAACAAGAGCCAACCAAATCCAAGGCTAGCAGAAGAAAATAAATAATAAAAATCGAGTTAAAATGAATGAAATTGAGACATGAAAAACCATATGAAAGAGCAGTGAAACCAAAAGTTGGTTCTATGAAAGAATAAATAAGATTGATAGGCCACAGCTAGATTAATAAAGAAAAAAAGAGAGAAGATTCAAATAAGCACAATCAGAAATGACAAAGGGGACATTACCTCCGATCCTACAGAACTACAAAAAAAACAAAAAACAAAAAACAAAAAAAACTCCTCAGAGACTATTATGAACATCTCTATGCACATAAACTAGAAAACGTAGAAGAAAGAGATAAATTCCTGGAAACGTACACTTCCCAAGATTGAACCAGAAAGAAATTAAAACCCTGAACAAACCAATAACAAATTTGGAAATTTAATCAGTAAGAAAGTCTACCAACCAGAAAAATCCCTGGACCAGAAGAATGCACAGCCAAATTCTACCAGACATAAAAGGAAGAGCTGAAACCAATCCTACTGAAACTATTCCAAAAATTTGAGGAAGAGGGACTCCTTCCTAATTCATTCTATGAGCTAGAATAATGCTAATATCAAAACCTGGCAAAGACATAATGACAATGAAAACTACAGGTCAATATCCTTGATGAGCATAGATGAAAGAATCCTCAACAAAAGGTTGAGTGTGGTGGCTCATCCCTGTAATCCCAGCACTTTGAGGGGCCGACACAAGAGGATCCCTTGAGACTAAGAACTCTTGCCATCAGCTGCATGCTTGAGTGCCAAATATTCAGCAAAGAAAGAATCTCTTAAAGTCCCATAGAAAAAGACTATGCAAGGTACTCTTGAGCACTATATTAGTCTGTTCTCACCCTGCTCATAAAGACATACCCGAGACTGGGTAATTTATAAAGGAAACGGGTTTAATTGACTCAGTTCTGCAGGGCTGGGGAGGCCTGGGGAAACTAACAATCATAGCACAAGGGGAAGCAAACACGTCCTTCTTCACTTGGTGGCAGGAGAGAGAAGTGCCAAGCAGGGGGAAAAGCCCCTCATTAAAAAGTAAAAAAAAAAAAAAAAAAAAAAAAGGATCGCTTCTCGGCCTTTTGGCTAAGATCAAGTGTAAAAAAAAAAGGAGATTTAGGTATAGTAATGGTGGCTTTGCATGGTTAACACAGACATGAGTGTTATGAGATAATTTTCAAGAAAGGTAAAATTATGACTATCATACAGATATAAATATGAATGCATGTTAGACATTTTATTTAACTAATAATGAGGAAACCAGGAAAATTTTATAATAGCTTCAAAAGAGTATCTAAAGAACAGTTATAATTATAGGAGAAGGACATTAAATTGAATTCATAAATGGAGGTAAAACTAACTTCTTCTACATTGAGGGAGAGAAGTCAGTTTAGCCACTCCCTGACAAGGCAGAGTTTGTATGTCTGAAGAGAAGAACTTTTTTGCTTTGCCATCAGTAACTTACAATTCATACATTTGTAAAACAGCTTCAATGAATGCCAGTCACATAAAGCTAAGTATTGTGCGAGAAAAAAATACATAACTTTTCATCAAAACAATCATTTTCCCAACAGTAACACTGGTGTTTTATTCATGTTCACTTAAATGATTAATATTGTCATATTTAACACAATAGTTGACCCTCTTTGTGTGTGAGAGAGATGAACATTGCAATGTTATCTTTTCTACCTGTTTGTTATTATGTCTCCTTTCAAACTATTGAGATGTCCGTGTTAGTGTTTTTCTATTACATTTTTATGTTCCACTCACGGTGCATCATGTACAACCTAATTTTATTCTCCTTTCTCATAAACCTATTCACACTTCAAGTTTCCTCACACGTGAAGACTTTGTAGTGCTTCAGTAGCAGAGTGAAAGAAGCAGAGAGAGCCCCCCTTGCTTGAAAAGTGATGCACTCCAAGAACAGATATGAGACCCATTATTCTATGATTGCTATGTGATTTGTAACTCTGGGCATTTTGTGTGGTGGTATTTTTGTTTTTAAATGGCAATATACTCTCTTACTTCATTGCAGAGCTTCTATTTCAGGAGTGCTCTTGTTTATCATTATTTGAAAGCCCTTTTTATAGATGATAACATTTTAATTTAGTTTCAGGGAAAGGCTTTTGTTTAAGCAATTATGGCCAGTTCTGAATTTTTATTTAAGTCAGCATTAACTAAGAATATCAGTTTTACTAATTTGTTTCTGAAATCTATGGCAGAACTCAAGGAAACAACAGAGTGATGTGTAGGAGAGGGTTCTACCTTCTAGTCATTATACATCTAATACACTTTTCCTGAATTTGTTGTCTTGTTTTAGAGCTATTTTTGTTTATTTCTTTACTTGTTTTAATAATTCAAAATCCATTCTGTTACTATTGATTCATTTTTGCTTTCTTTCCTGTGTGGCATTTGAACTCTTTGGCACAGAGCTCATGAGTTTCTATGGTCATTTAGATAATGAAGAGATTGAGAGCATGGATTTTGCTTCACATCTCTGCCACAAAGTAGTTGCTTAAATTCATAAAGGGCTAGTTTCTTCTCACGTAAAATTGTAGATAAAACCAAAATGTGATAATCTCTGTAAATTTTTCTTAACATGATCATAAAATCCCAAAATATGAAATAATTATTAGCTGTTATTAGATTATCACCCCTTGTTTACCCTTTACCCTTGCTATAGAGCACTTCTGTATCTTTGAGTATAAAATTAGAGCACTAGTACTACTGGAGAAATAGTAATAATGATGATAATAATAGCTAATTATTGGGAATTTACTATATACAATCCATATTAATTATTAAACCTATTTTATAAATGAGGTGTACTAGTGACAGAAAGAGTTTTCATCATGATTGTCAGCTTCAGCTTTTTTGTTCTTTCTTTTATTTATTCATCTAATATTTATTTAGTATTTGTTCCTCATCCTACTCAATGTGTGGACATAACATCCTCAACAAGACAGATGAAGTCTCAGCTCTCACCTAAACTCTGATAGAAAAAGATGCATCATAAACAATCAAACAAATTAATCATCAGGGAAGGAAATAAGGCAGGTATTGTAGTACAGTGAATTATTTGATGAGGGACACTTTTAGTTTAGGTGCTAGAAGAAAATTATCTAAAGACGTGGTCTTTGAACTGAGACCTAAGTAACAAAAAAGAGCTAACCACGTGAAGATTTGGGAAAAGACTGAAGAACTACCTAGGTATAGAAGTAGTAATAAGCTTGGCAAGGTCAAGGTGATGCCCTAATACCCTTCTTTCTGGAGAGTGATGGAAGTGATCCGGGAAAAGACAAACAGAAGATCACACACAGTCTTGAAGGGCTCAGTAAGGAGTTTGGTTATTTCTTCTGTGTAAAGTGGAAAGTTCCTGGTAGGTTTTTTATTAGGGAAGTGGCAAGATTCAGCGAAGTTTTACGGTTTTATGTTGTACATGGTGATGTCAGTGCATTCAAGAGATTGTAAGGGAATACAAATAGAAACAAAGAACAGGTCAGAGCCTGTTGCAGTAGTCCAGATAGATAGTTTAAACTCAATAAAAAGACAGAATAACATCCCTCCACCACGAAAGACATTCACGATTTAGTTCCTGAAGCAAGTGAATATTTTATGTTAAAATGCAAAGGGGAATTAAGGTGGCAGATAGAATTAAGGTTGCTAATTGTCTGATTTTAAGATTAGATTATCCTGGATTATCTAGGATTGTTAAAGGGTCCTTAAATGGGGAAGAGGGAGGTAGAAAAGCCACAACCAGAGAGATGACTCTTTCTTTCTTGTCTTTTTTTTTTTTGAGACGGAGTCTCGCTCTGTCGCCCAGGCTGGAGTGTGGTGGCGCGATCTCGGCTCACTGCAAGCTCCGCCTCCCGGGTTCACGCCATTCTCCTGCCTCAGCCGAGAGATGGCTCTTTCATGAGAAAAACCCAACTGGCAATTTCTGGCTGTTACGATGCAAGGGAACCCCTAGACGTTGGGAAAATCAAGAAAATGGACTCTCCTTTAGAGTTTCCGGAAAAGAACCCAGCTGTGGACACCAATAGTAAAACCCAGTTCAGACTTCTGACTACCAGAGCCATAAGATAATAACTTTATGTTGTTTTATGTCACTAAGTGTGTAGCAATTCGTTGCAGTAGCTATACAAAACTCATACAGATAGCTTGAAGTAGAGTGGGACAAAGCCACAAAGAGGAGAGATGAGTGTACTTTGGGGCCAGGTTCTACGAAACATGCTGGTGGATTAGATAGGGTGGGATGGAAGCAAAAAATAAATTAAAAAACGCGTTAGAAAAGTTGAGTGTCGTTAGCTGAGAGGTAAGACTGGGAGAAAAACAACTTTAGATGAGGGATATGGGGCAGTAAGATTTCTGTTTCAGGCATGTTATATTTTGTCTCATTGACATCCTATAGACAGGAAGAATCTTCTATTAATAAACAAATCATTGAGAAAACTCTGAAATTCCCATAAAATTACTGAGCTTAAAAAAAAATTCAGATGTTTAGCATGATATAGACCTGGGATTGACAAACTTTTGTGTAAAGGGTCGGAGAGTAAATATTCTAGGATTTGTGGGCCACGCAGTGTCCGTAATAACTACCCAACACTGTTGTTGACATTTAAAAGTCCTCAGAGACTATATAAAAACAAATGGGCAGGTTGTCTTCCAAATAAGACTAAAAATTCAGCCTGTGAGTTTGATTTGGCCAATGGGGTATAGTTCATCAACCTCTGATGTAGACTCTCAGACCATTTATTGCAAAATTTGCATTAAAAATGTGTATTCCACTTTATAGAAACAACACTAATATCACAAAAGGAGGAAAAATTGTGCTAGTCATAGAAAGGTAAACCAATGTATTATGATTTATTAGCTTAGCTAACATTTGTTGTACACTTACTATGCTAAGAATTTTTCTTGTGCTATGTGACTTAAGCTTCTCAAAACCCAGTGAGTTACTTATTACTATTACTTCTTATTTTACAAATGAAGTAACTGCAGTTTAAGGAATGATCAAATAACCAGGGTTTAGGAAAGATGTATACTCCTTGTTAATCCCTTATCAATTATTATATGACCTACTTTATATCCAGCAGATCTATAATTTCAATCCAAATCTAGGCTGAATTGCTTCATCATTTCACTGGAGTTTGCACAAATATTCTGAGGCCACTTGGTCTGTTATCTCTAACAATTATGTGAATATTTATAAGAATGTAAAAGATAAAAGTTTTGGAATGCTCATAGATGACTCTGATAAAATCTAATAAGATCTCTTTTTAAAATAATTAATTCTGAACTTGCATAAACTCCACATCTGACTGAAGTATGTTTTTAGATATAACTAATCAGAACATGGTTACTTTCATTTTATATAAAGGAGGAGAACACATTTTCTTTCACTCTGAATAAAAGACATGGAGGTCTAAGAAAGGTATTAAAATTCTAGACACTGATTAACTGTTAGAAAGAAAGGGAACATATCTCAGCCTTTATTCCCATTTAGTAGCCTCAAATTTTCTTCTCCATCTATTTCAAGAGCTACTCTAATTTAAAACATCTCTCTGCTTACCTCTTGTTAAAAAAAAAAAGATACGTATTTTTCGACTAAGTGTTTCAAATCTCTCTCTGAAAAATCAGTCTGTGACCCAAATACACTTTTATCATTCTTCATTTAAATAACAAAACATAATTAAAAGGGCTGATATTAGAGTCAAGGACAATATTAATCCAACTCTGTTAAAATATACTTACCTGTAAATATAACAGTAGAGTTGATTCTTCTCTACTCAGTTCTTAGAATACAATTGAAAGAACAATGCATTGAAACACACAGCATTTTTTTTTTTTTTTCTTTTTGAGATAGTGTCTCATTCTGTTGCCTAGGCTGGAATGCAGTGGCATGATCATGTCTCACTGCAGCCTCTACCTCCTGGGCTCAAAGGATCCTTCCACCTCAGCCCCCGATTAGCTGGGAGGCTCAGCTGTTTTGTTTTGTTTTGTTTTTTACTTTTTGTAGAGATACGATCTCACTATATTGCCCAGGCTAATCTCGAACTCCTGGCCTCAAGGGATCCTCCTGCCTTGGTCTTCCAAAGTGCTGAGATTACAGGTGTGTGCCACCACACCCAGTCTACACAGCATTTTTAGGTGAGAAGGATTGTGACTGTTAATATTAAGTAAAGTAGCGGCAAGAGAGAATGCTGCCTCTCTTGCTGGTGAAGGGCTATTGAGGATTATAGAAATCTTCTGATTTATGATTTTACCTGTAATATTCAACACAAAATCCACTTTCACATGAATTTCATATTAGGAAAAAATACGAGAAAATCTGAAGTTCTGTATATAGTGATTAGCAGTGTCAGAACAATTACATAGTTGCCTTTCTTGGGGATTTTCTATTTGAAAACCCTTAAACCGGAAGACTTAATGTGTTGTTTATTTTATTGAACATAGAAAATCCTGCATCTATGTCTCTTGGCAGAACAAATTTCATTGTATTTGATAAATATAAATAAGTTTCAGAAATTTTTTTGCACAAAGTGATTTCCTTCTGTTAATGCCTAAGTTTTATCTTGGGAAGTTTTTGAGATAACTAGTTTATCAGAGGAAAGCACTTTTGATAGCTTCATATAATATTAGTATTTTTTCTTTAAACAAATCGCTATTTTTAAAAGGACATTTGCTTTGAAGGCAAGTGTGACTTTTGTCCATAATGTAATGATAGTAAAACACTTTAAATCATTTTTCCCATTACAGTGTAAAATTGATTGTCTAAGTGTTATATAAAAACAAGGATATAAAAGTAGGAAAAGTCAAAGGTGCAGATAGATCAGAATTCTCCATTTGTAGTTAATTTAAAGTTTAAAAACAAAACAGAAAGCCAGCCTATATTCCTAGCACTCTAAGACTGGAAAGCCTAGGAGGACAAAGCATAATGAAGATAGTACATGGACGAGAATGCGCTTGAGGGGTACGTTAGATTTTAGTTCTAAAAAAATCTAGGTCAGGGTCATTGTGAGAGTAACTAAGTGAGAAATATAAATCAGACAAAGTGTATTTGCCTGGAAATTGCTAATATGGAAAGAGCAAAAACACTCGATAAGCAGAGGAGGCAAAAACATTGTTCTCGCTCACAGTAATGGCTCAGCAGCTTTCTAGCACACTAAAACTAGCTGTAATCACACATTTTCGTTTGCTACTCTCTATCACCCTGATGGCCAATTTATCCACAGTAGCATATTTACAGGCCTGTTTACGGAATTGAAATTCTTTACCAGAGCTGATGCTACATTGCCTGGGAGCACTATAGGATTTAATTGAACCAGCATGAAAGAACTGATGAATGGCTTTGCTTGCAATGAAGGAAGTGGCGCAGGGCAGAATTTCAATGGAAGATTTTAGCCAATACTTAGTGGCCGGGATACAAAATTGCTGACTATTGAAATGTTATCCTCTCTCTTTCTCTCAAGCTTACATGTGCCTAATTATTATTTCCTTTGTCACATCCCCTTGTTTTTCTTTCCATAATGTTTACTGTGCCATCCACCATCCGCTCAAGTAGATGTACCATGGCCAAATCAGATATGATTGCAAACGTCAGCCTTTTTACTTTATCATGTCTCACTAAAATATCCCAGAGGGATGGCATTTTCAGATACCTGCCACTCATGGAGTTATTGAGATGGAACATTGTAAATCAGCTGTAACCAAATTATGTATACCTCAGTACTGCACAAAGGTACACAATGCATTTGTGTCCTGTTGCAATCTTTTTTATGCTGATTTTCTTTAGCTGTTTGTTTGTTTAAATTCTTTATTTTTTCTTCTTCCTTTATGTGGTTTTCTGTATTAAATATTTACTAATGCCTTAGATTTTTCCCTTGTTATTCATCCTCATGGTCACAGTCTCCCTCTATTACCCTGATGTTTTTACTTTTGTTTTGTTTCTCTGTGGCGATTACAACAAATCCCATAAAAGACATCTTTGTACAAAGCATTTCTTTACATTGACAATTTTTCAAACATTTGTTTCTAGTCTTGGGATTTCAAAGTTTTATCAACTTTGTTTTTTCATTTTGTTTTGTCTCTTTTTCTTATTTGAAGGGATTGTTTTGGTTTGTTACTATGTAATAAAAGCAACCCAGGAGTTTTATTTGTGTGTGTGTGTATGTGTGTGTGTGTGTGTGTGTATTTCTTTAATGTTTTAATACTGCTGCTTCTAACCTTTCCTTGTTAGAGATTACTGAATGTTAAAAAGTGATTAGTGGAAATTTATATCTCACTTAATTTGGTGAGCTACATAACTAATTCATATTTGTTTTCTCTATCATCTTACCAAAAGCAGGAATAATTTGTCATTCATATATTTTCCTTTTCCACTGGATATTGTTTTTTTTTGTTTTTTTTGTTTTTTTTTTTTTACTGTTTTTCTGCTTTGATCTTCTTTCTTCCTTTCCTAGTCTCCATATTTCAGATATAAAATTTTGATTTTTCTTTGATTTAATGCTTCTAGCCCTTAGTCTTTTGAAAAATTTTCACTGCATTCCACCTTGTTAACCTGCTGCTTTGGACATGTTTTCAAATTTGTCCTCATCAAGTGCTGATCTCTCTCTCTTTCTCAATATCTTCTCTTATCTGAATTTTTTTTGACAGTTATGGTTTGGGTCAATCTCTTGACCTTTATATTTGTCTATCACCAGTTATTTCTTCTGGTTTCTCTGATATTTCATTTGTCTGTCTACATTAGACTTCACAAATTACTACCCTAACTTTTATTGAGCAGTCCTTGTGCCCCAGTCATTCACATCTCACTTTTTGTGTTCAGCACACAGATATTCAATCAAAACGTATTTGGCACTGGAAATATCCTCTGGCCATTTATATGGCTCAACAGATCCATATGGCCCTTTCCTCTTCCACAGTTGTAAAGACATTTGCCTAATTTCTGGCCAACTATGGAAGTAGTGGTAAGGATAATGTAAAATTTCTTTTCTTTTTGTCTTGGAAATTATCAGACTACTTTTGAAGATTGTATTATCTAATAATCAGAAACTTATTTTGTACATAACTGGGGGAGCGTGTTGCTTATAAGTTATCTGATTTCTTCACTGCACAATTGCTTTTCCACCTTCTTCCAACTTCCTTTACTTCTTCCTTTTTGTTCTAGGAATGAACTAGAATATGAAGGATGAAAAGCATCAGGGAGAAACACTTCTTTAAATCTCTACTTGAACAAGACTAAGTGTTCTTGTTTTTCTTTAATAGAAATGCATCTTGAAAAAAAAAAAAGAGAAGGTGAAGTAATATTAAAGATCACATAGGCAATATGTGAGCAAAATATGTAAGAGTTCTAACATGGAAAAACGTGAGGAAAAAATGTCATGCTGATTGAATATGGACAATACTTTCTCTTTATTATTTTGTCCTACCCAAACTTGCTTGCTTTTCCTGTAATTAATTTAGTTTTAATTTTTGAATTTAATTCCTACTAAAATTAAGTCAGTGCATATGCTTCCTTTTGAATCTACTGCTATTAAGAAAATTGTGTGTAATACCTAAAGTACCCAGCCATGAAAATAGAATAGTCAGCACCACAATAACAAAAGTAACAAACTCGCCTTGCCTTAACTTCCAAGTCCCACATCAGTGTATGTGTGGGTGTGGGTGTGTGTGTGTGTGTGTGTATACAAAGGGTCACAAAAGAACTGGCAAAGATAAGCCAAAGAAAGATTCTTTGAATGAAAGATGAACTTTCATGAAAATTTTGGGAATTAAAGAGAAATACAAAGCACCAAATTCAAAGAGATTTTGAGGGAGAGAGCAAGGACAGCTAGGTGAAGTAAATAAAGCAAATTTCAGTTAAATGGAATGAGTGAGTTCAGGGGAAAAACAGTACATATAGCCAAGAAATATTCCCTAAGGTGTGATGATAGAGCCAGGTCACCTCTAATTAAGCGGAGTTACTATAGGTGAGAGGAAACTATTAAAGACACTGTGCTAGTTTGGACATTTTATATGTCATTGAATAATTCAATTCAATAAACATTCCTTGAGTATCTGTCAGAAACTCTGCTAGACTAGGGTGCAAGTTTAAATGAAGCGTGTTTTCTATGCTTGAGGATTTTATAGCTTACTGTGTGGAGATAAGACATGTATACAGATAGTTAAGACATTGCATATTTTGACAAATTCTATGTTGCTGATAAAGTATAGCAGATTGATATTTTTTGCTAATATGGAGAATGAAACTTAAAATATGAAATTGAATGTCAGTTTCCCTTCAAGGATGGGTTACATATTGATATTGGAGAGGAAAGGAAGAGTATTCCAACAGGTTAATATAGGTCACAAAACAAGTCTCAACAAATTCAAAAAAGTCGAAATTATATCAAATAACTGGCCCTTCAATGATGGGTTACATATTGATATTGGAGATTAAAGGAAGAGTATTCCAAGTTAAAGGTATATAGTCACGACATAAGTGGCCAAGACCTAAGTGGAAGAATAACAGTGCTTAATTGTGAAAATGTAAATGAAGAGTTTATTGCAATTATGCAGACATGATAGGAGAAGGTGATTCAGACTAGATGATGATATGTTATATATTTTATTTTATTCTGTTGGCCATAAAAATCCAGGAAGTATTTTTGATCCATCATCTGACTATAATCATGGTTATGCCTTAAGAAATTAACTTAGCAATAGAGGAGAAGACAAGCTATATGTCGAAGAAGACTAACAATAGATTGATACAATCACCCAAACAAGAGGTAAGAAGAACAATAATAATATTAAAAATTGAAAGAAAGAGTTTTAGAGAATGTAGAACTGATAATTAAACTTATAGAGGGAGTAAGAGGAAGAGAAAGTAACTCAATGTTTCTAAGAT
>NW_012103832.1:2011346-2027008 GCF_000951045.1 Mandrillus leucophaeus
CTTTTCCACCTTCTTCCAACTTCCTTTACTTCTTCCTTTTTGTTCTAGGAATGAACTAGAATATGAAGGATGAAAAGCATCAGGGAGAAACACTTCTTTAAATCTCTACTTGAACAAGACTAAGTGTTCTTGTTTTTCTTTAATAGAAATGCATCTTGAAAAAAAAAAAAGAGAAGGTGAAGTAATATTAAAGATCACATAGGCAATATGTGAGCAAAATATGTAAGAGTTCTAACATGGAAAAACGTGAGGAAAAAATGTCATGCTGATTGAATATGGACAATACTTTCTCTTTATTATTTTGTCCTACCCAAACTTGCTTGCTTTTCCTGTAATTAATTTAGTTTTAATTTTTGAATTTAATTCCTACTAAAATTAAGTCAGTGCATATGCTTCCTTTTGAATCTACTGCTATTAAGAAAATTGTGTGTAATACCTAAAGTACCCAGCCATGAAAATAGAATAGTCAGCACCACAATAACAAAAGTAACAAACTCGCCTTGCCTTAACTTCCAAGTCCCACATCAGTGTATGTGTGGGTGTGGGTGTGTGTGTGTGTGTGTGTATACAAAGGGTCACAAAAGAACTGGCAAAGATAAGCCAAAGAAAGATTCTTTGAATGAAAGATGAACTTTCATGAAAATTTTGGGAATTAAAGAGAAATACAAAGCACCAAATTCAAAGAGATTTTGAGGGAGAGAGCAAGGACAGCTAGGTGAAGTAAATAAAGCAAATTTCAGTTAAATGGAATGAGTGAGTTCAGGGGAAAAACAGTACATATAGCCAAGAAATATTCCCTAAGGTGTGATGATAGAGCCAGGTCACCTCTAATTAAGCGGAGTTACTATAGGTGAGAGGAAACTATTAAAGACACTGTGCTAGTTTGGACATTTTATATGTCATTGAATAATTCAATTCAATAAACATTCCTTGAGTATCTGTCAGAAACTCTGCTAGACTAGGGTGCAAGTTTAAATGAAGCGTGTTTTCTATGCTTGAGGATTTTATAGCTTACTGTGTGGAGATAAGACATGTATACAGATAGTTAAGACATTGCATATTTTGACAAATTCTATGTTGCTGATAAAGTATAGCAGATTGATATTTTTTGCTAATATGGAGAATGAAACTTAAAATATGAAATTGAATGTCAGTTTCCCTTCAAGGATGGGTTACATATTGATATTGGAGAGGAAAGGAAGAGTATTCCAACAGGTTAATATAGGTCACAAAACAAGTCTCAACAAATTCAAAAAAGTCGAAATTATATCAAATAACTGGCCCTTCAATGATGGGTTACATATTGATATTGGAGATTAAAGGAAGAGTATTCCAAGTTAAAGGTATATAGTCACGACATAAGTGGCCAAGACCTAAGTGGAAGAATAACAGTGCTTAATTGTGAAAATGTAAATGAAGAGTTTATTGCAATTATGCAGACATGATAGGAGAAGGTGATTCAGACTAGATGATGATATGTTATATATTTTATTTTATTCTGTTGGCCATAAAAATCCAGGAAGTATTTTTGATCCATCATCTGACTATAATCATGGTTATGCCTTAAGAAATTAACTTAGCAATAGAGGAGAAGACAAGCTATATGTCGAAGAAGACTAACAATAGATTGATACAATCACCCAAACAAGAGGTAAGAAGAACAATAATAATATTAAAAATTGAAAGAAAGAGTTTTAGAGAATGTAGAACTGATAATTAAACTTATAGAGGGAGTAAGAGGAAGAGAAAGTAACTCAATGTTTCTAAGATCGAATGGCTAAAAAGATGTAGTTTTCACTATTAGAAACACAGACATAAAAGAGAAAGAATATGTGACTGGGATACAGTATATAATGAGATATTTTAATACATCTATAATTAATTTCAGATATTCACAAGGTCTTATTTAAACAAAATTATCTACTTGAAACCACTTAATTACTGTAATTTTTTGTTATGCATTTGATACCATATAAAGACCAATAAACATATGATGTACTTGGCAAAAATCTGGCCAATTTAACAGGTTAATATAGGTCACAAAGCAAGTCTCAACAGAAAACTCGAAATTATATCAAATAATTTTCTGACTGCAATGGACTAGAAATCAATAACAAGAAGAAATTCCGAAAATACCCAAGCACTTGGAAATTAAACAACATACTCCTGAATGACCAATGGCCAATGAAGAAATTAAGAAGGAAATTTTTTAAAAAATGTTGAAACAAATGAAAATGGAAATACAAATGACTAGTGGTCTATCTATTTTGTTGATCTTTTCAAAAAACCAGCTCCTGGACTCATTGATTTTTTTTGAAGGGTTTTTGTGTCTCTATCTCCTCCAGTTCTGCTCTGATCATAGTTATTTGTCGTCTTCTGCTATCTTTTGAATTTGTTTGCTCTTGCTTCTCTAATTCTCTTAATTGTGATGTTAGGGTGTCAATTTTAGATCTTTCCTGAATTCTCTTGTGGGCATTTAGCGATATAAATTTCCCTCTACACATTGCTTTAAATGTGTCCCAGAGATTCTGGTATGTTGTGTCTTTGTTCTCATTGTTTTCAAAGAATATCTTTATTTCTGACTTCATTTTGTTATGTACCCAGTAGTCATTCAGGAGCAGGTTGTTCAGTTTCCGTGTAGTTATGTGGTTTTGAGCGAGTCTCTTAATCCTGAGGTCTATTTTGATTGCACTGTAGTCTGAGAGACGATTTGTTCTTTTGCATTTGTTGAGGATCGTTTTACTTCCAATTATGTGGTCAATTTTAGAATAAGTGCAATGTGGTGCTGAGAAGAATGTATATTCTGTTGATTTGGGGTGGAGAGTTCTGTAGATACCTATTAGGTCTGCTTGGTCCAAAGCTGAGTTCAAGTCCTAGATATCCTTGTTCATTTTCTGTCTTGTTGATCTGTCTAATATTGACAGTGGAGTTTTAAAGTCTCCCACTATTATTGTGTGAGAGTCTAAGTCTCTTTGTAGGTCTCTAAGAACTTGCTTTATGATTCCAGGTGCCCATCAATGATTGAGTGGATAAAGAAAATGTGATACACATGGGATACTATGCAGCTGTCAAAAAAGGATGAGTTCATGTCCTCCACTGGGTCATGAATGAACCTGGAAACCATCATTCTCACCAAACTAACACAAGAATGGAAAACCAAACACCACATGTTCTCACTCATAAGTGGAAGTTCAACAATGAGAACACATGAACATAAGGAGGGGAACATCACACACTGGGGCTGGTCAGGGAGTGGGGTGCTGGGGGAGGGATAGCATTAGGAGAAATAACTAATGTAGATGATGGGTTGATGGGTGCAGCAAACCACTGTGGCACATGTATACCTATGCAACAAACCATGTTCTGCACATGTACCCCAGAACTTAAAGTATAATAATAAAAAAAAGTCTCCCATCATACAAAGGCCCAGAGTCTAATGGCTTTATCAATGAATTCTATCAAATATTTGAGAAGAAATAATACCAATTAAACAACTAAGGAGGAGGGAATATTTCAAACTCATTCTATGACACCAGCATTACCCTGTTACCAAAACTGACAAGGACACAATCAAAAAAGAAAACTGTATTCCAATATCACTGATGAACATAGATGCAAAAATACATAGATGCAGTACTGTTCATGATAACCAAGCATACTAGCAACACAATACTAGCAAACTGAATTCATTCAACAACACATTAAAATGATCATTCATTGTGATCAAGTGGGATTCATCCTAGAGATGCAAGGAAGATTTAATGTATGCAAATCAATAAACATGATGCATCACATTCACAGAACTAGGAACAAACACCGTATGATTATTTCAATGGATTCTTAAAATGCATTTGATAATATTTAACATTTCTTTATGATGAAAACTTTATCAAACAAACTGGCTATAGAAGGAAATATCTCAAAATAATAAAGGTCATATATTTCAAATCCACAGCTGACATCATATTGAACAAGGACAGATTGAAATCCTTTACCCTTTTCTGGAACAAATATATCCACTATCACAGTTTGTATTCATCATTTTACTAGAAGCTCTGGCCAGATCAATTAGGCAAGGGAAATTAATATAAGGGACATCCAAATTGGAAAGAAAAAGGTCAAATTAGGTTTATTCACAGATGACATGATCTTATATGTAGAAGCTCAACCAAGAAACAAAACTGTTTTAATAAACATATTCAGTAAAGTCACCAGGTACAAAATCAACACACAAAAATCAGTAGAATTTATGTATCTCAACAGCAAACAATCTGTAAAATAATTCAAGAATGTAATCCCATTTACAATAGCAACAAAGAACATAAAATACCTAGAAATCAATTTAACCAAAGAATTAAAAGACCTATACAAGGAAAACTATGAAACCATGATGAAAGAAATTGAAGAGGACACACAAAAAATATAAATATAATACATAGTCATTTATTGGAGGAATTAACATTGTTAAAATGGCAATACTACCCAAAGTGATCTAAGATTCAATGCAATTTCTATCAAACGCCAGACATTTTTCACAAAAATAGAAAAACAACAATTAAAAAAATTATATGGGGCCACAAAAAAATCCCCAAATAGACAAAGCAATCCTGAGCAAAAAGAATAAAGCTGGAGATATCACATGATCTGATCTCAAAATATACTACAAAACTGTATTAATCAAAGCAGCATGGTGCTGGCATGAAAACAGCCACATAGATTAATGGAACGCAGAAGCCAGAAACAAATCCATGGATTTATAGCCCACACACTTTGGATAAAGGCACCAAGAATATACAATGGGGAAGACAGTCATAAGAAGAAAAAGGAATCTAGGCTCCTATCCATCACCATACAAAAATTCAAATAAAAATGATTTAAAGAATTAAATCTAAGATCTGAAACAACTGAAAGAAAATATTGGAAAAATGATCCAGGACATTTGTCTGGGAAAAGATTTTTAAAGTAAGTCCTCAAAAGCAAAGACACAAAGCAAAGCTAGATATCAGGCTAAAAAGCTTCTTCACAGCAAAGGAAATAATCAACAAAGTGAAGCTACAACCCACAGAATGGAAGAAAATATTTGCAAAATATTCATCTAACAAGGGATTAATAATCAGAATGTATAAAGAGCTTAAACAGCTCAATAGCAAAAAAACAAATAAATAGTTAAAAGTAGACAAAAGATTGGACTAGACATTTCTCAAATGAAAACAGACAAATGGCCAATGGGTATATTAAAAAATGCTCAAAATCACTAATTATGAGAGAAATGTAAACTAAAACAAGAATGAGACATAATTTCTCCCCAATTAAAAGGGCATTCCCATGTTTATTGCAGTACAGTTCATGATAGCCAAGAAATTAATGTTGCCACCACGAATTTATGTGAAAAATAAACACTCCCTAATTGGTAATTGACTTTTCAAGTGTTAAAATTTGGGGGGATGTTGAGACCAGCTTGGTTGGGGACACGCTAACCCAGCAGCACTAAAGGAGTAAAAGACACACACACACAGAAATATAAAGGTGTGGAGTGGGAAATCAGGGGTCTCACAGCCTTCAGAGCTGACAGCCCCAAACAGAGACTGACCCACTATTTAGTAACAGCAAGCCAGTCATTAGCATTGCCTCTATAGTTATTAAATTAACTACAAGTATCCCTTTTGAGAAACGAAGGAATGGGCCAAATTAAAGGAATTAGGTTGGGCTAGTTAACTGCAGCAGGAGCACGTCCTTAAGGCAAGATCTCTCATGCTATTGTTTGTGGCTTAAGAATGCCTTTAAGCAGTTTTCCACCCTGGGAGGGCCAGGTGTTCCTTGCCCTCATTCTGGCAAATCCACAACATTCCAGCATGATGTTATGGCCATCATGAACATGTCACAGTGCTGCAGAGATTTTGTTTATGGCCAGTTTTGGGGCCAGTTTATGGCCAGATTTTGGGAGGGCTGTTCCCAAAAGGGGGAGGGCAGGGTTGGGGGAGGAGAGCATCAAGAAAAATAGCTAATTCATGCCGAGCTTAATACCTAGGTAATGGGTTGACAGATGCAGCAAATCACCATTGCACACATTTACCTATGTAAAAAACCTGCACATTCTGCACATGTACCCTGGAACTAAAAATTAAAAAATAAATAAATAAATGAAGAATATATGCTAGCGAACAAGTTTAAAATATTTTAAAAAAGGAAATACAACTATTTCCTCTATAGGAAGCAAATAATTTCATAACAATTTTAAAAACCTAGATAATTAAACTGAAGTATTTTAAAGTAGAATTTGACAAATGATTGCTTCAACTTAATATTTTATTTACATATATATAAATTTTGGCTATGTGGTTCAGAATAATGTTTTTTTCCAAGTCCAGTTCATTTCATTTATTAGAGAGAATACTCTGCATACTATCTTAATATAAATTATGTATTGTTACATAAGACTTTATGTAAGAATACATATGTATTGTTACATATGAACTTACATATGTAAGTTCAAGGAATTTTCTTTTCTTGAAAGGAAGTGGATATATTTTAACAAATACAGAAGTTACACAAAATAGAAAGTTGTTTCATTCATAGAAGTCTACTCAGAAAATCATGGATGCGTTAGGACTCCATTCGAATCATGCTTATGAAGTAACATAAGATGTAAAACCATTTTTTAAAGATCAGAGAAAAATCTGAAAAACCTTTCAGCATTTCTCAACTAAACAGCATGTACCGAGTGATGTGACAAATTGAAATACTTAATTAAATTTTCCTTATGTATTTGTTTGAAATGTACATGAGTGAGATGAAACATTTGCAATAGTCTGTGGGCTGAATTTTCTCACATTTGTGTTTCACATCTTTTGTGCAGGCCTCCACATGAAGCAAAGTGCTTTCTTGTGATTAAGCGATATAGTAGTTTGGAAAATATGTATTTCATCAAGATTCAGTCTTGAAATGGAAAACCAAAAAGGGGAAATGTCTTGAATAGAAGAGCTCCCAACATAAATATAATATATATATTTTATATGTATGTATTGATTACTAGCGAGTCATGAGCAATATGCCAAGCACCAAAACAGCTCTTGTACAGCTGTGCCATATGCATGGCTGAAATGCAAAATCCATAACAGAAGCTGCTGCAAATGAGTGGAGCCTTAATATACACAGAAAACACTTTTACTTGAGTGCTATCTTTGTCCTTATTAGGATATAGAAACTAAAAGCCAGGCCAGACATTGACATATGGACCAAGATATGCAAAGAATTAAGACAGTATCTCTCTCTTATAGTGTGGAAAACGGTTTAGATAAGTAGACTGCCTCTAAGAGTAGTGAGAGTTTGCTTTATCTTGGCCTGTGGTCTGAAATAGTATAGTTTAAGTCATCTGGGGACCCAGAAATGACTCCAGGTGGTAAAGGAACAAGGGGCAAACTCTCTCAAATCCTTTCCTCTTTCAATAAGAGAAATTTCAGTTTTCACTCTCTTTTCTATTTTTGGTGTCTCTAAAGATTTTCTTTGAAGAAAGGCTTCAAAAGCTTTTTTTTTTCTTTGAGAGGACTTGTTTAAACAGCATAATGTCATGAAACTCAATCACGCATATTAAAATGTAAAGAGCTAATATTTTCTAACTTCTTTACCTTTCACATAACTGGGATTATAAATTCTTTGAAAAGACAAATTAATGAGATTGAAGGGTAGAGTGATTTCTGATATCCTTGTACTATACTGTACTTTAAAAATGTTTCTAATTTTGTGTAAAAGAATAAAAATTTATTAATTTATAGGGCATTTTTTCCCTTGAAAGATGAAAATTATTTTTAGAATTATAGAAATAAACCTAGATCACTCAATATTTGTTACTTAGCTAAAAAGTAAGCAAAGGAATCTTGTTAGTTTTTACTCCAAGAACACTTCCTAGCTCTTCTTTGTCAATTACCGTTTTTCCTTTGTCTGTTGATACGATTTGGCTCTGTGTCCCCACCCAAATCTCATGCTGAATTGTAATCCCTAGTGTTAGGAGAGGGATCTGGTGGGAGATGATGGGACTATGGGGGCAGATTTCCCTTTTTCTGTTCCCGTAATAGTGAGGGTGTTCTCACAAGATCTGGTTGTTTGAAAGTGTGTAGCATGTCTCCGTTCACTCGCTCTCTCTCCTGCCCAGCCATAACAAGACGTGCTTGCTTTCTCTTCACCTTCCACCACGATTGTAAGTTTCCTGAGGCCTCCCAGCCATACTTCCTGTACAGCCTGAGAAACTGTGAGTCAATTAAACCTCGTTTCTCCATAAATTACCCAGTCCTAGGAAGGTTTTTTGTAGCAGTGTGAGAATGGACTAAGAAACCTATCTTGATTTGTTTCTTCCTAAATGAACGTGTCTGGCAACCTGTGGCTAAGTACCACAAAAAACATAAGCCAGAAAAAAATATTTAGTCCTGTGAATAGTGACTAAAAAAACAGATTTGGAAATACGAAGCATAAAAGTTTTAGGGAGCATAAAGGGTCACAACGTCTTACCCATTATCTATTTCATTCATTAGGCAAAGTTACACTCATAGTTTGATATATATATGATATACAACAGGCTGTTTTGGTATACATGTACATAATGAAATGATTACTACAGTTAAGCAAAGTAACGTATCAATCACCTTCTCTAGTTACCTTTGTGTGTGTGTGTGTGAGTGGTTAGAACATCTAAAATATACTCTCCGAACTTTTCAGTATACAATATTAACTCTAGTGATCATGTTGTATATTAGATCTCTAGATATATTCATTCTAGTAACTGCAAATTTGTACCCACTTTTCATTTTCTTCCCCTCCCTTTCCCTAGTAGCCAAATTTCTACTCTTTGTTTTATGCATTTCATTATTTTTTAGGTTGTACAAATATGTGAGATCACATAGTATTTGTTTCTTTGTGTCTGGCTTATTTCGCCTAGTGTAACATCTTCCAAATTTATCCCTGTTGTCACAAATGGTGGCATCTCCTTATTTTTAAAAAATATGTATCACAATTCCTTTATCCATCAACTGATGCTTAGATGATTTCCATATCTGGAACTACTGTAAATAGTGCTGCAATAAATATGAAAGCAGAGATATCTTCATGAGGTGATGATTTTAATTACTTTGGGTATATACCCAATAGAGGGATTGTTGGGTCATATGGAAGTTCTATTTTTAATTTTTGAGGAACCTATATACTACTTTACATAATGGCTGTGCCAATTTACATTTCTACCAACAGTGTACAAGTGTTCCTCTTTCTCCACATCTTCACCAGCACCTGTTATCTCTTTTCTTTTTGATAATAGCTATCCAGACGTGTGAGGCGATAGCTCATTATGGTTTATAATTGCATTTTCCTGATTATTAGTGATTTTGAGCACTTTATCCTATAGCTGTTAGACATTTTTAATCTTCTTTGGAAAAATGCCTATTTAGATAATTTGCCCATTTTAAAAATCAGGCTTTGTTTTTGCTATTGGGTTGTGTGAATTCCTTGTATATTTTGGATATCAACCTCTTATCAGACCATATCTCACACATTATCTTACACCATATACAAAAATCAACATAAAATGGGTAAAAAATCTAAATGTAAGACCTGAAATCATAAAACTCTTAGAACAAAACACAAGGGAAAAGTTTCTTTATGTTGTTGGCACAACACCTAGAAAGTCTAGGAAAGAAGCAATCAATAAAATAAAAAAGCAACCTACAGATTGAAAGAAAATATTTGCAAACCACAGTTTGGTCTTAAACATAGGGGAGAAAGTAGGAACCTAGAAGGACAATTGAGAAGATACCATCTGTCTTAAGTGTACATGCAAGAGGAGTTTTAGAAGGGCCATAACACAACTCTAGAAGGAAATGCCAAGTAAATGAGGTGTCTTTTGTAATCACTGTAATTCCACCACTCCAGTACCTAAGTACCCTTCGAACCCAATTTTCTGCTAAAGTGTTTCCGGCACAATAAAACGATTACTATTAAAATGCAAAAAGAGGAAATTGTGATATCTTTTCCAAAAAGAAAGTATATGTTGAATGCATATTTAAACGTAGGTAAGGAAAAGAAACAGGAAAAATCTATTATGCACCTACACTATGCTGGACACTTCTCAACTCAGTTATCTAACATTCACAATAGTTCTATAAGACATGCCATTGTCTTATTTTTACAGATTAATACAGAAAATCTCAGAGAAGTATCTTGTCCACTGTCAAATAGTTCATAAGAAGCCAAACCTGAGTTCGAGCCCAGAACTTGCTGAGTAGAAGACTCATGTTTTACATGAACCCCTAGTGCCAATCAAATACGAAATTCAACTAAAACCAAGATTAATTCTAATTCTAATGGTAGGTCATTCAGGCACTGTTGGTAGCTGGTTTGGCATTGAAGGTGTCACTTTAATCGTTATATATATATGATTTATATATGAATTATACATGATTTATATATATATATGATACATCTATAGAGAGAGATATATATTTTTCATTTCCCTGACCCATATACCATATCACTTTGAGGGGAATATGTGATCACAGTAGAATTAGAAGTGGTATACACTCCCTAGAAACCACCTACTGAAACTGTGTAGTCTCAGGACAGAGAAAAGTTAAAATATATTGTACACATTGTTGCTTTTTTCTTCAATTAAACATATACATGATTGGTAGGTAAAAAAAATAGGAGTATAAAAACGTTTTAGGCTTCTACCAAGACACGACTGTCTAAAGCTTAGTAGTTTTTTCTCTGGTGCAAAATTGAGCTGACATACTTTCATTAAATATAATAATTTCCTTAAATTAAAGAAAGAAAAAAGTCTTATGCAGTTCCAAATTGCTTTCCTGAGTGTTTTCATCTTGAAAACAGCAGGTGAATATGAACAAGTTCAAACCTATTTTTATTTTCTAGTAAATCCAAATGCCTCATTGCAAGCTAATAGCATCCAGAAAACATGCTGATGTTGGCAGTAAAGAGAGCCCTGAGAGACACCAGGCACCAGGCTGAGTGAAAGAACACAGCACTGGGTTTTTTAAAAGAAAAATTTAAAGTAATCAATGCAAGTATTAAAACCTTAACGTTCATCTCTTCCTAATTCCAAAATTTGAAATAATATATACTAGATGAATTAACCTGAATTTCTTTTTTAGCCTAGATCAAAATACATTTCAGACTAAAACCAGTTGACGTGATATAAAAAGCACCAGATGTATACAGTGAAATTAACAAACAAAATTTGATCATCCAAATATTTGTTTTATGAATGTATATATAATTATATAAGTATACTTAAATTTATATACATGCAAATATACATATAATATATGCATATAAATTTAAACCAGCCATGACTAATTATGAAGCTGGAAATAATCCAATGCCATTACCCTTATAAAGTTGACAATCTAAATTCTAGATTCATACCATTTTGTTAAGAATGTGTTGCTTGAATTTTGTGACCCTTAGTAAAACTTATCTTCCAAAGAAAAATAAATGAAAATTTTTTCTGTCCTTTTGATTATGTTCCTAAAAATAGTTGTTATTGTGATTGAATACTTTTCCCTCATTTTGATGTTTGCTTGTTTGATTATTTTAGGTACAAGAAAATTTCTTGTAATTAAAATATAAATAATAGATTTTTAGAATGAACTTAATTTCCCATTGGGCTGCTGAACAAATGATTGTTATTGCTGGTTTTCGCACTACATGTGACTTGAAAGCACTGACATTTTGCACGGTTGCTATATTATGAATAATTCTTCTGTTAAAACAACACACTACTCTTAAATGGCAGAGGAAGTGTATATGTATGGATTTTTGAACACATAGCTGAGGATCAAAGGAAAATTTATCTTTTGATAAAGATGGCAATGATGACAGCAAAAATGGAATTTCCCTGTGGAAGTGCCATATAAGCTTTTAGAAGTGGATATATCTTTAATAAGAGAGAAAAATGATTAGAGTAAGTAAAACTATAAACACCTATAAGGGTCATGATCATCAAATTCTATATCAAAGTGCAGACACAGCATGGAGATATTTCAAGTACACAATGGAATATCTTTTCTTCAACCTTCATTTGGGGCATATTTGGGCAAGGTTACAGAGAAATGTGGGGACCTAATTCAGCTCATAGCGTTGTTTCAGAAGTTGAAGTCCCAGCTTTGTTGACAGATAGATGACTTGAGGATGCTGCTTACTTTTCATGTAGTGGTCAGGGAATGAGTTATAGCCTTAGTGGAGCGACCTTAGAAGCCAGGGAGGTCCAAAAGCTTGCAATACTTCTCTAAACAGTTTCTTTTTTATTATAATCTTATCTTTGTCAAAAAGAAATGGATCTTCCTTTCTGTGGTTCCCGGCTATATATTCAAAAATATGCTAAAGATATACTACCCCTGCCTTCAATGACTAATCCATTAAGGTTGGTGAAAAGATTATTCACAACACATCAATGGAAAAAACTTTCAGTGTATCAAGCTACATATGAAGCAAAAAATGTCAGTGTCAGTCATTCATTCAATATCTTGATAGAAAATTAGGTTTACTCCAGAATCTATTATTTAGGCTGAAACTTTAAGAAAATTTATTGGAGAGATTGCAAAGGAAATTTCTTGTACCTAAATAACTGCACAAGCAATGATTCCATAGAAATATATAGAGACCAAAAAAAAGGTACATACTATTTGCTTTCTGGATTTATGTTTCTGAGGCCTTTGGGACACTCAGGTTGATATTTGCAAATGGTTGTGGGTATTCACTTATAGAACTCAGATTCAGTTCAGTGATCAGTTAACAAACATACCTGAATGTCAGAAATGTGCTTGGCCTGCTGAAGGTTATTGTGATACATGGGTGAATTAAACAGAGTGTGAACCCTATATAGGTTACAGGCTAGTGTGAAAACAGGATAATAAACTCATAATTTGAGGAAAGTACTTCAATTTTCTTAAATAAGCATACGTTGTGAAAATGTTAACAAAAATGTGAACTATTATGAGACCTACTCCATCTGGGGAATATAAAAAGGCATCACTGGGGCTTTGGCATTTATGATAAGACCAGAAAGAGATATAGGCTTATAGTATTGATTTGTATGTTAGATGATTGGGCCACAGTCATAGATGGGATTTCCCAGTAATAATATTCAGAGTGAGGACAAAAAAACTAACTGCAGAGTCCTTGACTAATACCAGCATTGTATGTTGGAAAGAAAGTGAATGTAGAAAAAAGATGCCTTATATTGTAGGAGGAACAACCAGAGGTATAAAGAAAGCCAGGGGTGGAATTATAAAAAGAAAGAAGAGACTTAATAAGAGCAGGGGGATAACCAAACTTGACCAAAATAAAAACTGAAAAGAGGCCATTGGGTTTTACAAATAGACGATGAACAATAATCCTAACAACATTGAACCGGAAAGTGTTGACAGAGGAGTGCTAAAGCTAGACAGTATTGGGTCAAGGAGATGAGAAATATGAGATATTAAGTACAACTGTTCTTTCTACAAAACTCATTCTGATGATGATGATGATGGTAATAGTAATAGACAAAGAATAAGGAAGAGACAACAGAATCTTATTATATCCCTTAACCTAAATCAAATTTTTTAAAAGTAATTTACATGTATTAACTTATTTAGTCTCTATGGATGTAGTTTGTTTACACATGAAGACACTAAGGCATAGAAAGTTTAAGCAATTTGGCCAAAGGTCATAAAGCTGGTAAATCAAGGACCAGGAATTTGATCTAGGGGGTCTAAATCTAAACTGTATGTCCTGTATCTTTATGCTAGTAAAGAAGGAAAGGTATAGAATACTAGTTCACTGAATCCTTACTATCCTGAACACTTTATATACAGTATCTCAGCGAATGTTAAAAGAATCCAGTGTGGAAGTTAAAATTGATATCTCCACAATTAGAGACGAGGAAACCAAAGCTTAGGAAAATTGGATAACTTCAATAACTCTAAAAGTCACATCCACATCTGCCTAATGTATTATTTCTTTCATATTTTCTACCACCTTTATTTGGTTTCTCTCTGTTTCTGAATTTTAGATTCAAAGGAGTGAGTTAATCCTATTACTCTTTTAAACACATTATTATTATCTGTCCATCAATGCACTTAATTATTAACAATGTTTTAAGTAGAGTTGTATAGATTAACACGACTTACATATAAGTCATAAAATGCCATGAAGTGGCTGAATAACATACGGCAACATTTTCCAGCTACTACTTTACTAAAATATTAGATGATCCAACTAGCCTTCTCCCTGACTACTTCACTTTGTGATTCTTTGGGCAGGTCCACTTAATTTCTTATCCATCTCCATTTCTTTCTAAGTGTATTCACATTCTCTCTACCTTGTCTTTGGCATATTAACAAGCTCAAGAATTTATCATATTTAAACACACACACATGCACACTATCCCATGGTGTTCATTTCATTTAGCTCAGTGCTTGCTATTTAACATTTCTAAGCTTTGATTTCCTTGTCTTTAATTGTGAACTGCTGTAAAACACAAATTATGACTCTGAAGGGACATTAAGTCTCTTAGTATCATCACATATCATTTATTCTTGGAAGCTGCAAAACTGTCACAGATGTGTAATGGTTATCATATTATCAAACATGCAACTGTAATCCAACATAAACGATGCGATGAGTATGATAAATGAGTATGTAACAAATTTCTGAGCATATGCCCATGAGGTTGTCCCCAGTCCATATTTTCAAACTGGATAATATTAAAATCTTAGTTAGTTTTCCTCCTTTGTCATAAATTTGTTGTAAAACATAGTAAGTAGGGGAAACTAACTATAAATTCCCAGATGATATTTACGTTGTTCTTTAAAGTCAACTGTCTATGAAAAATGTAAGATAAGACATTGATTTATAGTGAAAGGAAGGGGTTCAATTTCAATCTCCTGCATATGGCTAGCCAGTTATCCCAGCACCATTTATTTAATACGGAGTCCTTTCCCCATTGCTTATTTCTGCCAGTTTTGTGGAAGATCAGATGTTTGTAGGTGTGCAGCCTTATTTTGGGGCTCTGTCTTCTGTTTCATTGTTCTATGTCTCTGCTTTTGTACCAGTGACATGCTGTTTAGGTTGCTGTAGCCTTGTAGTACAGTTTAAATTCAGGTACAGTAATGTCTCCAGGCTTGTTTTTTGTTTGTTTGTTTTGTTTTTTCTTAGGATTGCTTTGGCTATTTGGTATCTTTTAAAATTCCACTTGAATTGTAAAACAATTTTTCTTTCTAATTCTTTGAAGAATATAATTAGTAGTTTGATAAGAATAGCACTAAATCTGTAAACTGTCTTGGGCAGGATGGCCATTTTAACAATATTGATTCTCCTATCTATGAACATCAACCATTTTTCCACTTGTTTGTATAATCTCTGATTTATTTGAGCAGTGTTTTGTAATTATTGTCTAGGTCTTTTGCCTCCTTGGTTAGCTATGTCCCTAGGTATTTTATTCTTTTTGTGGCTATTGTGAATGAGATTGTGTTACTAATTTGGTTCTCAGCTTGAGCATTGTTGGTGTATAGGAATGCTAGTGATTTTTAAGCATTGATTCTGTATCCTAAAACTTTGCTGAAATTGTTTATCAGATCTAGAAGCCTTTGGGCAGATACTATGGGGTTTTCTAGGTGTAG
>NW_012103832.1:2029153-2029732 GCF_000951045.1 Mandrillus leucophaeus
GATGCTGCTTACTTTTCATGTAGTGGTCAGGGAATGAGTTATAGCCTTAGTGGAGCGACCTTAGAAGCCAGGGAGGTCCAAAAGCTTGCAATACTGAGTGTTTTCATCTTGAAAACAGCAGGTGAATATGAACAAGTTCAAACCTATTTTTATTTTCTAGTAAATCCAAATGCCTCAGCTTTGCAAGCTAATAGCATCCAGAAAACATGCTGATGTTGGCAGTAAAGAGAGCCCTGAGAGACACCAGGCACCAGGCTGAGTGAAAGAACACAGCACTGGGTTTTTTAAAAGAAAAATTTAAAGTAATCAATGCAAGTATTAAAACCTTAACGTTCATCTCTTCCTAATTCCAAAATTTGAAATAATATATACTAGATGAATTAACCTGAATTTCTTTTTTAGCCTAGATCAAAATACATTTCAGACTAAAACCAGTTGACGTGATATAAAAAGCACCAGATGTATACAGTGAAATTAACAAACAAAATTTGATCATCCAAATATTTGTTTTATGAATGTATATATAATTATATAAGTATACTTAAATTTATATACATGCAAATATACATATAATATATG
>NW_012103832.1:2029984-2045001 GCF_000951045.1 Mandrillus leucophaeus
TTTTTCCACTTGTTTGTATAATCTCTGATTTATTTGAGCAGTGTTTTGTAATTATTGTCTAGGTCTTTTGCCTCCTTGGTTAGCTATGTCCCTAGGTATTTTATTCTTTTTGTGGCTATTGTGAATGAGATTGTGTTACTAATTTGGTTCTCAGCTTGAGCATTGTTGGTGTATAGGAATGCTAGTGATTTTTAAGCATTGATTCTGTATCCTAAAACTTTGCTGAAATTGTTTATCAGATCTAGAAGCCTTTGGGCAGATACTATGGGGTTTTCTAGGTGTAGAATCATATCGTCTGCAAAAAAGGAAAGTTTGACTTCTTCTCTTCCTACTTGGATACCTTTATTTCTTTCTCTTGCCTGATTGCTCTGGCTAGGACTGTCAGTCCTAGGTACAATAGGAGTGGTGAGAGTAGGCATCTTTGTCTCATTCTGGTTTTCAAGGTGAATGCTTCCAGCTTTTGCTCCATTCAGCATGATGTTGGCTGTGGGTTTTTCGTAGACAGTTCTTATTATTTTGAAGTATATTCCTTCAATGCCTAATTTGTTGAGGGTTTTTAACATAAGGGAATGTCAGATTCTATTGAAAGCATTTTCTGCATCTATGGAGATGATCACGTGGTCTTTGTTTAGTTCTGTTTGTGTGGTGAATCGCATTTATTGATTTGCATATGTTGAACTAACATTGCATCCCAGAGATAAAGTTGACTTAATCATGGTGGATTTCTTTTTTGATGTGCTGCTGTATTTGCTTTGCTAGTATTTTGTTGAGTATTTTTGCATCTATGTTCATCAAGGATATTGGCCTGAAGATTTTGTGTGTGTGTGTGTGTGTGTGTGTATGTGTGTGTGTCTGCCAGGTGTTGGTATTAGGATGATGCTGGCTTCACAGAAGTAGTTTGGGAGGAGTCCCTTCTCCTAAATTTTTTGTAATAGTTTCAGTAGGAATGATACCACCTCTTCTTTATACATTTTGTAGAATTTGGCTGTGAATCTGTCTGGTCCTGGACTTTATGTCCACCAATGGTAGACTGGATAAAGAGAATGTGGTACATATACATCATGGCATACTATGTCCTTTTCAGCAACAATACAGCTAAAGGTTATTATCCTAAGCAAAGTAATACAGAAACAGAAAACCAAACACTGCATGTTCTCACTTATAAGCGGGAGCTAAGCACTGAGTACAAATGGACACAAAGAAGGGAACAAAAAACACCAGGGCCTACTTGAAGGTAGAGGATGGGAGGAGAGTGAGGATTGAAAAACAAACTATCAGATACTCTGCTTATTACTTGAGTGACAAAATAATCTGTACATAAACTTCCGTAACATGCAGTTTACCTATATAACAAACCTGTACATTTACCCTTAAGCCTAAAATGAAAGTGAAAGAAATGAAACACTTATTTATATGGGATTTTGTTTCATTTTATTACATGAACATTTTATTCATTTGAAAAATTAATCAAGTTCCCAAGTTCAGTATTAAATCTAATAATAGAAAGATTTTATATGATGTATATAATTTTAATATAATATGTATAATTTCTTTGATATGAAATTATTACTTGACTTTTTTAGATAGCCTGTAAATATATCTGTATCTCTACATGGATAACAAGAAAGACAATATACTATATTTGTCAAACATCAATGTGCATTAATAATAAATTTGTCAGAATGGTCATTTAATAACACCATTTCAGGTCAATTAATACAACATTCTTTATTTGCACAAATATGTAAGTACAGAAATTACAATACTGAGCATAAGGTATATATTTCTCCTAGATGTTTTGTTTATTTATAGTTATGAGAGGAAAGCCTACAAATACATGGTCTAAGAACATTTGAGATGCAGGGTTATTAAGCAACTGTTCATTTTTGGTTTATCCCATCTATTAATCTGCAAGTTAAGTATAACATATTATGTCATTACAAGAAACAGGGTGCATATTATGGCATATTTAATTCTTTTTTTTTTTATGAGCGTGGTGAAATAATACAGTCACATTTGACAATGTCACTGACTGGTGAGCTAGATAAGATAAGCTCTTCAATCAAAAAACATATTAGAATTCTGTGAAAGGCAGGGATTGTAATGAAATAGCATGGGATTTTGCATTTGCCAGCTGAGCTCTCGTCCAGAAAAACATCTTTGAGCTTAGGTTTCCTTATCAATGAAATGCTGTGAGGACTGACATACAATTTACACATTTTGGTAAAAACTTAGCACTGAGTCTTGCATAGTAAGGGTGCAGAGGTAGCCACTATTGTATTTTAACCCTCAACATTATACATTTTCATTTATAAATATGTATTTCAATGTAATCTCATACTATCACATAACAACTTTAAAATAAATTTTAACCACTGTTCAGAAATTCTAGTTGACTTTTTAAAAATAACTTTTTATTTTGAAATAGTTTGAGACTCAAGAAATTGCAACAGTGCAGAGTTCCCATATACTCTGTACCCAGCTTCCCCTAATGTAGTATCTTATATAAACATAGTCTATTGTCAAAACCGGTAAATTGATGTTGGTATAATATTATTAACTCAGATACAGACCTTTGAATCGACTTTCAGCATGTATTATTTTGTGTATTATTCTCATTAATGTAATATATGCCAAAGGCAGGGATACCCGTATAAATCAGACTGTCAGCCAGATTGAACTATTTAAAGTACTCATAGTGATAGCCAAGATGCAGCATGTATCAAGCCTGTGGTTTGGAAGAATCATCTAGCTAGACCAAATCATTTTTCTGTCATGATCAAAAAATCATTTGTACTTTAACAGTATTTTGGTATTTTCATTTGAAAACATGATACTTGGTAACAAATCTTGGCACTTATCAGCTGAGTAAATTTGGGCAGGTATTTTAATTTTTCTTTGCCTTAGTTTCCTTTTCTAGAAAAAGGAGACCATGATATTATACTACCAAATTGTTGTTTTGGTAAAATAAGTTAATATAAGAGTGCTAGTAATTTATCCATTGTCTTTTACCTCCAGGCTTACTATTCTGTTCTCTGCCCTGTGATACTGAGACAGGGACTCTGCAAAATAAGTGTCTCAAACTTCTGTGTCAGAGGGAGGCCAAACACATCTGTACTAGTTAGGTTCTTCCATTGTGAAGTCCAAGCAGGAAACTGGAAGATGAAAGGATGGGAGAAGATGCTATTTTCATGTTTTCAAAGTGTTGGTCAGTACATTTCATCAGCTAGTTTATAGCATTCTTCCCTTGCCCCTGCAGGAGTTGCAACAATATCAACACTGCACCCCTTTGACAAAGTGTTTCTTGGCCCATATTTCCTCTCCTAGAGAGTGACACACCTTCACATTGAGCATTTACTGGATCATATCCCTTTTCAGATACCTGAGCATCAACTGTGTCATTTCCTCCAGAGAGCCAAGCACCATCCCTGTAGGTCCTGCTGAGTCCCAGGTTCTGGTCATGTCACTTGTTCCTTTGTGTTCCCTCAGATCTAGTGGTAGTAGATGTTATATGCAATATTCTAGATGAATTCAGCATTCTTTTTGGTTATTTAGCTTCCTGATACTTTTCTAACCAACTCTGTGTATTAAATTTATTTTTGATATACCTAATGGGGCTTGGTATCCTAATTGGACTTACAGTACTAGGTACTGTACTACCACAATAGGACTACGTTACTTGGTATCAGGAGTAGTGCCAGGGAGAAAGACACTCACATCTAGGATTTGGTATTGGTTTGTTTGTCTTTGACCTGGAGTCAAAGCCAGTTTTGGCTGGGCTGCTGGACAATGGCAATGGGAAGTAGTATTCTGACAATATCACATGCAGTAGCATCACCATTAATTAAATTATCACCACAAGTTGTCTGGGGTAAGATAATCAGTTAAAATCAATGCTTTGAGGCCAGATGCAGTGGCTCATGCCTGTAATCCCAGCACTTTGGAAGGCCAAGGTAGGTGGATCACTTGAGGTCAGGAATTTGAGAACAGCCTGACCAATATGGTGAAATCCTGTCTCTACTAAAAATACAAAAATTAGCCAGAAATGGTGGCGCACGCCTGTAATTCTAGCTGGTCAGGAGGCTGAGGTGGAAGAATTGCCCGAACCAGGAGTCAGAGGTTGCAGTGAACGGAGATCACACGACTGCACTCCAGCCTGAGAGGCAGAGCAAGACTCCATCTCAAAAAAAAAAAAAAAAAAGATTGATGCTTTGAGAAAACAAGTGACCACTGAACTTGACTGTGATGGTAGAAACACTGATGGTAAAGACTTTAAGGCATGGTTGTAGTTTCTAACTACACTGTAGAGTTTAAGAAAAGAAAATGAAAAACTGAGGGATTTAAATGATCGGTTAATAATATATTAGAGAACCAGAGACATTTTGTGATAACCTTAAATTAATCTCAAATTTTTATAGCCAAAGTGAATATATAGTTAAAAATCAGACCTATATTTTAAATATGTAGGTTACAGAAATTATATGTAAGTCTCTTTTGTGTTTATTGAGGCACTGATTAGGAAGTAGTGGGAACTTCAGGCTTGGAATAGTAACATTAGTTCTATTAGAATAAAAGTGAGAATTTTAAACTGCTAAGCCTTTTTGACTCACCCTTTCTGACAGAAGCAGCCAGCCCCTTCTCACTTGAATGTAGATAACAGTCTTCCTGTGCTTAAAGATCTTTATAACCAAACTTGAAGTTGTTGCCTTGCAAGGGGGAAGTTATTTTCCCAAAGACCTAGGGTATTATCTCTCATTGCTTTTAGATTTATAGTGTTGGATCTCAGCATGCTCCAGGGAGGATAAGTGCAAAGTCTGACATAGAAGGAAACATCTTTTACTCCAGAAGAATTGTAAAACTTTGTAATTTTTTATATATAGAATCCTGAAGAACACATGTGTAATGGTCAATTTTAGATGTCAGCTTGACTGGATTAAAGGATACACAGTTGGTGAAGCATTATTTCTGGGTTTGGCTCTAAAAGTTTTTCCAGAAGAAACTGGCATTTGAATTAGTGGACTGAGCAAGGAAGATTCACCCTCACCCAGTGTAGGTGGCACCATCCAATCCTCTGAAGGTCCGGATAGAACAATAAAAGACAGAGGAAAGGCAAATTCTCTTCCCTGACCCTCTCTTTCTCTCCCTATTTAAGCTGAGACATCCATTTACTCCTGCCCTTGGACATCAGAACTCTAAGTTCTCTGGTCTTCAGACCTTAGGACTTGCACCAGTGGCCCTCAGAGTCTCAGTCTGAGGCCAAAGGCATGAGATTTATACCACTGGCTACCCCGGTTCTCAGTCCTTCTGACTTGGACTGAGCCACACTACTGGCTTCCCTGGTTCTCCAGTTGGCCGATGACCTATTGTAGGAATTCTCAGAGTCCGTAATCATGTGAGCCAATTCCCTTGTTAAATCTCCTCTCGTCTATCCATCTTTCCATCTGTCTTTCATTCTATCATCTATTATTGGTTCTGTTTCTCTGGAGAACCCCTACCAATGCAACATGTTCAGGCAGTTCAGGCAGGAATGAGCATACCTTTGATTGGCCCAATTTATAGGTATAGCGGTACATGAACAGATATTTTGGATTTAATGTATTTAGTTTAAGGAGTTTGCTTGAATGCTTGGCTGAAACCCTTGGTCAGTGGTAGCCTAATGTTAATAAGAGTAAGATGCTAAAACTTCCCTGGGATAATACAGAGAAAACATTCCAAAGGCTTAAATACATGAAAATATAGAGGTGGATTTTATCATCTGCATTCTGCGTATTAATTCCCTATTACATCCCCTGAGGAAGACCAGAAGCTCTCCTTTCAGTAAAGCAGTGGGAAATGAGGGGGCATGAGCATCCCTGAAAAGCTCTGGGTGGCTGCCCCTGTAGGCTGAGGATAATGATGAGAGTTGCTGCCACTGAGATGAGTTCCCCAATTTCAATCAGGATGATGGGACCCCAACTGATATAATAGGCAAGCTCTCTAGTAGAATACCTGCCATAGAGTAAATAATCTATAAATGTTGACTAACATCAATCATATATTTTTAGTTTCCTGATTGAAGAATATTACCTTCCATTTTGCTAACAAGAATGCTGTTGTCATCCAGTACAATAACCAATAGTAAAGATATTCCATTGGATATATAATACACTTTATATAAGTTAAATTATGCATCTATATATTCTTAGCATTCTCAGCTGAAAAAATGAGAAATATTATTGCCAACTTCAGGTAAAAGAAATGAATGTTCAATTAGATTGTTTAAATGCTTTAATATTTATAAAAGGAATGGATATTTTCAATACATAGCTGGTAATTATTTATAGGAGTGACTGAATTTGTTCCTCTAATTTAAGGACAATAGGCCTCTATTTTATTAGTCTACATGAGTAGTCATGACAGAGGCATCTTGAAGATTTGTGAAGGTATTCTTAGTTACTACAGTAATAGAGATGAGATGCTACTGGCATTAGTGAATAGGGGCTAGGGATGTTATACGTCCTGTAAATCAGGGAACCATATTCTGTCCAGCATTATTTTTAAATATCCTGCCATATTAAACCCACTACAAATATAAATCAATAATATCTAATTTTAAAATAAGTTTTATTAAGTCCAATTTTAATAATAATTCCAAGACTATAGAGAAAGCTTGCGATGAAGAAGAAAGCTTAATTTTTGAGAAGACTTTTTTTTTTTTTTTTTTTTTGAGGAGTCTCGCTCAGTCGCCTTGGCTGGAGTGCGGTGGCGCAATCTGGGCTCACTGCAGGCTCCCCCTCCCGGGTTCACGCCATTCTCCCGCCTCAGCCTCCCAAGTAGCTGGGACTACAGGCGTCCGCCACCTCGCCCGGCTGATGTTTTGTATTTTTAGTAGAGACGGGGTTTCACTGTGTTAGCCAGGATGGTCTCCATCTCCTGACCTCTTGATCCGCCCGCCTTGGCCCCTCAAAGTGCTGGGATTACAGGCGTGAGCCACTGTGCCCCACCCGACATTTTAAAAAAATTATTGAATAATGTATTAACTTGTACCATACCGTTTATTCTATGGTGTTATGGCATTAGCAACTAAATAAAAACTGAAAATATTTTAGCCTGATAACACAATACAAAATCAGTAAGTCCTATTGAAAATATTTAACAGAGAAATATGTTTTTTAATAAACTTAAAATAAAATATTTTAAATTGGCATGGGCATGTCAGACCCAGAGTTTCTTTATATTTCACTAATAGATATTATTGTAAAAATCTTGCATTATTACCAGTCTCCTGACTTCTAAATTTATTTAGCATTGTAATGGAACATCTACAATAGGATTATTTATTGAGATTATTTTTAAAAGTATACTTGGAGCTTTATGTTTTTAATCATACAGATCGATTATATTACTTACAAATTTTATTTCAGAATAGTCAAAGGCAGCACTGGGTCTTACGGGGTCCAGGCCTACAGCTGTGTATGTAATACCCTATTAACATTTTAAAGCTCTTGTTACATACTATGCACAGGGCTAATAACTATTCATGTGAAACCTCTGTTGATTCTCGTAACTAACACTTTGAAATCAATGCTTCTATTATCCATTTATGCTGTCGGCCTCAAGTATTTTAATATAACAAATATTTTAATTTAACACGTTCAAAACTGAACTCCTGAACTTTCTCCCCAAACTGACCATCTCAGTTAATGGGAACACAATGCTTCAAGGAGGAATGAACAAAAACGAAACATCAAAATCAACCAAACAAATACAAAGAAACAAAACAGAACAGTAACAGCACTTCAATCCATGTTTGACATGTCTTATTCTTATAACTCCATCTGTTAGGAAATGATATTGACTCTCTATTCAAATTATACTCAAAATACAACCAGAATCCTGCCACTTCCTAACATCTCCATGCTACTTTGGCTCAAGAACCATTTTCTCTCTCTCTCTTTCTCTCCTTAATTACAGGAATATGCTTCTAACTGGTTTCCTTGCTTCTCTACTCTTGTCTCTGAATGTCTATTTTTGAGACAGCAGTGGCCCCTTTGAAACATAATTCAGATCATGACCTCTTCCTGCTTAAAGTACTCCGTGACAACTTTCAGATCACGACCGGTTACTGCTCAGTCTTCCATGAAAACGTTTTATTCTATCTTGAAGTAAAAGCAGAAATCCTTACAATGGCCTGCAAGGTCCTGTATTGCTGGCACCTGTAAACTCCATAATTTTATATTGTATTTCTCTACCCTTGTCACTTCACTGTGAATACACTGGCCATGTTGCACGTCTTCATTCACATCTCAAGGTCTTTGAATTCACTGTTTCCTCTGTCTGGCAGGCTTCTTCCTCAAGAATTGTTCTTCACCTTCAAGGTTTTGCTCAAATGTTTCCTTTCCCTTGAAGATTATGTTGGCCAGTCTTCTAAAAATTGAGAAGACATACTTCTCAGCACTAGTACCCTAAACCCTGCTTATTTTTTTTCCCCCACAGATTTTCTTTTGACAAAGGTTTTGCTTTTACAAACCTACATGTACTGTTTGCAAAAGCAAAAATTGCAGTAAAGTTAAATAGGTAAGAATGACTTCATTCAAGGCTATTGCAATAAGGTAGAGATACCAAAGCACAGTCTGAACTCAATTTTACTGAAACAGAGGACTGGAGAGTTTTTAAGAGCTGGAGTGGGAGAAATAAAAGGCCCTCTGTGTTTGCTAATTGAGCTTACTGTAAGAAAAAGTAAACTTTTTAAAATTTTCACGCTATGAGGTAGTATTACAACTTGGACCAAGGTACTCATTTAAGTCAGGCTCCTACGCTCCCAAACAGAGCAGGAGATAGAGGCACTATCTTTCTTGACAATTATGTTTCAAAGTATAAAGAAAAAAAATTTCAAAAAAAAAGATAGCCCTGGGTTGTAAAACTGGCAAAAGGCTATCAGAATATTTATATCTAAAAGGAGCAGATAAGGAATTTGCAATTACAAATTTTCTAAAGTAAATGCTCCAAGACAAAGAGTGGAGGGACGTCAGTGGTTAGGTCATCCGGGTTCTGAAAGGACCTGAGAGAAAGGGCAGTTGGGGGCCTTGATGCAAGAAGAAGACTGTCTAAAGTTTAGTCAAGCTAAGGAGAATGGTAAAGCTGTCTTGGTTATTTTAGGTTGTCTGTTGCCCTCACCCTCACATGTGAAGCAGGGTATTTTTGTCTGTTTTGTTCACTGCTGTTAGAAAAAATACTGGGAAAAATTCCTTCTGCTGAATGGGACTGAGGTAATGATATAATTTGTGCATTTTAATATGGTACAATATTTAAAGTAGAGAAATAACTTGGTTATGAAAAGGTATTAACTTAAAAGACTAATATTGGAAAAGATAAAGTTTAATTTATAATTGTTGAAGACTAGACATGTAAATACTAGCAAACACTGGTAGACATGTTTTATTTAACATGTTTTTCAATCTGTTTGTCCATCTGGTTCTCTAACCAGCATTTATTTCCTATCATACTGGGAACTCAAATTGAGAACTTGATTGAATTAAAACATGTATAATTCTTCTTTTGCTATAATATCATTTCATTTATTTCTTATACTTTTTTTAAGTCCTGATCATCAGAGCACACTGATATAGTGATGGAAAGGCTTTTCTATGTTCCAGCAGATTTTATTTGTGCAGCTAATTTAAACAAATTGAATAATTGCAGTCTGAACCTACCACTGGGCTGTATTTATGAGCTGTCAAGAATGGAACGATATGACAAAGCAGGCAGTTGTGAAGTTAATACATAAACTCTGACTTAAGATTGACTTTAGAAAAAGGCAGATATAAATATTAGGGAAAAATTATGTATTCTGTCAGATGTAAAATTTGCAGGTACAGAAAGGCATATTTAAATAATATAAACAGTGCTAAATTCAAAGCATATTTATTATCAGGAGATAAGGCATCATATGGCCCAGCTATTTTAGATTTTATTTTGCCATCTTGATACTACAGTATGTAGATATTAATGAAAAATAAAGAAATTCTATAATTTATTAAAGTATTGTTTTATTTGTCAGATTCATGAGTTTTAGGGTTTATTATGAATATTTATATTTTGAGAAGCCCAACATGTCCTATGATGATTTGAGCTTAGAATATGTGTAAACCATTCATGTTCACAATAATGTACAATTTTGTATATATTTTACATATTAAACAAAATAGAAAAACTTCATGTATATTATTTCTGAAACAAAGGATGGTATTAAACCAGAACAGAGCTTGTTGGTGCCAGTTCCTGGTATTTTACAAAAATAAAAAAATGAGACTCCAAAGGGTTAAGGAGTTTGCACAAGGTCACATAATTAGTTAAATGAGAGAGAGTCAAGAGTAAAGGTTACTAGTCTGCTCTGTGGTAGTCATTGCATAGTGCTCTTGGTAAGTGCTGTAATGAATTACTCATGTGGCTTAAGAAAGCTTATGCCAGTGCTGACTTCTCATTTATTTTGTGCTCCATATCGGTTTTAAAACCTCTCTTCTGGTACTCAAAGGAAGGGCATACTTTGTTAAAGGAAATTAATATTACCATCATCATTCAATATTATCTTCAGGAAACAAAGCCACCCCCATTATTCAAATCCTCAGATGCTTATATTCAGAATCAGCACATTCTAATTATCAGCAAATGGTTAACCTTACAGATTCCTTTTTAATTGCTCTTAATTCTTAATTGATGAGCTATAAATACTCAAAAGAGCTTTTAAATGAGACCTACACTTATTTCTCCTTGAGAAAAGAAGGATTACCACAAAATTTGACATGCTATGAAATATTCATCAGTAAGATAGCCTCTTTGCTATTGAAAACAAAAAGAAGCGGAGGCTTGGATTCTGTAGTTTAGCTACAGAAATGAATTTCAAATGCGTTTCAAAATGCTTAATTTTAACTCTTCTTCATTCTCTGAAACTCTCTAGAGGAAATGTGTATGAGTTATGAAAAAACAGTGTTAAAATCACAAAATTGATCTGAAGTTTCATAGCCAATAAGACTTTCCTCTGATGTCCTCTGATTGTGCAAGCTACTCTCAAATATCCCACATTTTTTAAAGGAGAGACATGTGGAATACTTGAGTAATCTCTATTTTTTTCCATACAAATTATTTTAGAAGTGATTTCCACTCTGGATTTTGAGAAACAAAATGATATCTAATAGACAATAAGAAGACATATGAAAACAAATTAAATAAAACCATTGGAACTGAATGCATTTTTTATTACATATATAAATCTTCTGTTCTTTTATTAAGTCCTGAAAAGATTTATTAAATTTTCCTTGATTTGAGAAACACTTCAGAATTGTAATAAAAAAGATGAATGGATTTTAATCCAGTTTTCATAATGATACAATGGGTTGATTGCAGTATTTTGATGTGGGGAATATAAAGATACTATAAAAGAAGACTTATTTTTAAATTGCAATTTTTGAAAGTTGTAATGGGTTCTGTAGTACATTCAATTGTCATTAACCACTGGGTTTCCTCTTTAATATTTGTCTATCAAATGATCAATTTTTAATTCAGATGAATTATCAAGAACACATTTTTTTAAAAAACATCAAAAACGATAAAAAAAATCTTGAAAACATTGCATTCTTGTTACATATAAAACCATAGGCATAATAAATAAAAAAGCAATATTGCTGTATTTACTGTAATTATATTTTTGAGACTGTGTTTTACATAATATCCTGTTTTTTGAGACCTAAAGAAAAAAATTTTCTCCATTTTTAAGCCAAAATTTGATGTGTTTTCACAAGATTTTCATATATTTTACCCCACTGACATTGTGAATTTTGTGTGTGTGTGTGTGTGTGTGCTTGTCCCTGAAAAATATAGATTCACATTTGTAACTCAATTCTAGTAACAATAAAGGGCTATAATGTATTCCAGTGGGGAAGGGGAGGGCACCACTCTGCTCCCATTGGTTATCAATAATTACCCAAATTACTCATGTTTCAGGTTTCATTTAGTAGAACTTCCTTTCCTCCCTTCTGACTCACTGATTCAGTCACATGAACTGAACTAGAGCTATCTACTTTCATCCATCTTCTTCCATTCACTCAACAAATATAAGTTGAGAGCTTAGTACATGTCAAGCTCTCTTGGAGGTCTTGTAACTATAGAGGTAAGAAAAAGTGGAAAATTCCTTCCCCTCATAAAACTTAAAATCTAGAGAGAAAAAACAGACAACAAACACAAAATGTATTTTTCAACTAGTATTCGGTACAATAACATTTACTAAAGAGGTTAAAGGAATATGTTATACATGGTATTTATGAAAGTCCTCTCTGATTAGGTGACACGAGTAGGAACCTATAGGAAGAAAAGGTTTGAACTGTGGGGATTTTTGGGAAAATATGCTTGGCTTATTCAAGTAAAGCAAGGAAGTCAATGTGGCTAGAATGAAGTGAGGTAGGTGACAGTAATAGAAGAAAAACTATCAGATTATGTATAGTTTTATGAAGACTTTAGCTTTTTCTTTGAATGCTATAGTAAACTGCTGGAAGGTGTTGAACAATCGTGTTAACATTTGATTTATATTTCTAAGGATCATTCTCAGTGCTGTTTGGAGAAGAGTCTTTAGAAGTGCAATGGTGGAGAACGGAGATCACTTAAGATACTACCGAAATTCTCCAAACTGCTAGAAGTAAAGTAGTGAGATGTAATTGGATTTGGGTATATTTTGAAATGTGGTGATTGATTAGATGTAGAAAGTGAAAGAAAGATGTTTCAAGGATCACACCAGCTTTGGAGCCTGAACAACCAGTATAATGGAGTTGACATATATTGAGTTGGGGAGACTGTGAAAAGAGCATGTTTGGAAGGAGTATGGAGAGTTTTTCTTTGGACATGCTAATTCTGAGATGCCTAATAGACTGCCAAGCAATTTTAGTAGTCATTTGGATAAAAAGTCTAATACAAGGAATAAGTCTCAATTGGAAATATAAATTTGTAATCACCAAATTTACAGATGATTTTAAAGACATGGTAGTGCATATAATTTATTCAGACAGCATAGATAGAGAAGATGTGGAAACCATACCAAAATTTAAAGTTGGTGAATAAAGGGGAACCAGCATTTTTTAAAAATTTAAAATCATTGATTAGAAGAAAAAATAAGAGAAAACAAATTTCCTGGATAAAACAATTGACAAAGTGATGGCATCTTAGTTTGAACTCCCTTGAAAGCAGAGCCTGAGATAAGAACTGGGAAAGGATAGTTTATTTGGGACATTATCATGAAGCCAGAATGAGGGAATGGCAAGAATGATACAGGGAAAGATCAACATAGAGGTGCATTATTAATCTGGTTACCACTGTGGAAACTAGGGCTTCTCAGAATTATCCAAAGCTCCCCTTCCCCAGTTCCCATTCTCCATTGATGGAGGATTGCTCTCTGGAGCATTGACTTCCCTATCTTACCTGGCTTCTTAGGTACATGGGCTCTTATGGCTTCATGAAGTCCCCGAGAATGAAAGCATAATAACAGCTGGATTTAGGTTGAGGTGGAATAGTTCCAGAATAAGTCTGAACTTTCAAAGCACTGTCTAATGATGCTGCAGCTGAAATCAGAGCCAGCAATGGAATGGGATGTGGGGGTAGGTCATGAGACACCAGGGGAAATTACTGAAATATCTGACCCAAAGTAGCTAATATTAGCATTTTACCCCCACAGCCATACTGATGGATTTATGGCTGGCTGTATGACACAACCTGAGCCAGAGTCTTTCTCTAATTTTAATTTGTCCTGTAAGGAAATAACCTTTCCTTTCTATTTGTTCATTTATGAGTTTATAAACTCTTGGCCAACTAAAACCATTCTCCTATTACAAGGAAATCACTATAGCCATAGGAAAAAATCAATAAAAGAGAATAAAGAGACAATACACAAATTGGGAGAAAATATTTACAAAGCATACATTTAACAAGGGGCTAATATCTAAAACATATGAGGAACTCAAACAACTCAACAGCAAAGAAACAAATAACTCAATTAAAAAGTTGGCAAAGGACCCGAACAGACATCTTTCAAAAAAATTGAGAAATGGCCAACAGATATATGAGAAAATGCTCAATATCTCCAATAGTCAGGGAAATGCAAATTAAAACCACATGAGATACCAACTCACATCTGTTAGAATTGCTATTAGAAAAATGACAAATGATACCAAGTGTCAGCAAGGATGTGGAAAATAGGGAACTCTTGTACACTGTTGGTGGAAATGTAGCTTAGTACAGCTATTTTGGTATTATGGAGATTTCTCAGAAAACTAAAAATAAGATTACCATGTGATCCAGCAATCTCATCTCTGAGTATGCAGTGAAAGGAACTGAAATTAGTATGTTGAATAGATATCTGCATTATTATACTTATTTCAGCATTATTTACAATTGCTAAGATATGGAAGTGTCCTAAGTAACCATCAATAGGTGAATAAAGAAAATGTGATATTGTATATACAATGAAGTATTATACTGACTTAAAACAGAAGGAAATGCCATAATTTGTAACAACATGGATGGAACTGGAGGACATTATGATGAATTAGTCAGGTACAGAAAGAAAAATATTGTATGATCTTATTTACATATATCATCTAAGAAAATCAATCTCATGAAAACAGAACAGAAGGGTGGTTACTAGAGGCAGGTCAGGGAAGGAGGAGGGATGGGGAGAGAGAAAATGTTTATCAAAATGTTCAAAGTCTCAGTTAGACTACAGGAATAAGTTTGAGTGATCGATTGCACAACACAGTGACCACAGTTAATTATAATATATTGTATATTTCAAAATTACTGAAAGTATAAATTTTTAATATTCTCACCTCAAAAAATGACAAATTAATTAGGTGATAGGATGTTAATTAGCTTGATTAAACTTCTTCAATGAATACAATAGAACAAAAACCACATTGTACCCCATAATAATATACAATTATTATTTGTCAATTAAGAATAATTTTTTATTTTTTATTTTTTATTTTATTTTTTTTTTT
>NW_012103832.1:2045121-2047631 GCF_000951045.1 Mandrillus leucophaeus
CTCCCGGGTTTACGCCATTCTCCTGCCTCAGCCTCCCGAGTAGCTGGGACTACAGGCGCCCGCCACCTCGCCCGGCTAGTTTTTGTATTTTTTAGTAGAGACGAGGTTTCACCGTGTTAGCCATGATGGTCTCGATCTCCTGACCTCGTGATTCGCCCGTCTCGGCCTCCCAAAGTGCTGGGATTACAGGCTTGAGCCACTGCGCCTGGCCAAGAATAATTTTTTAAATGAAAGAGGAAAAAATATGAATGTAGATAATCTTAAAACTGTTCCTGTCTGTCGATCCAGTGACTGATGACTTCAGAGTTGCTCTCATCTTCATGTTTCATAATGATAGCTTCTTTAGTCTGAGCTACCTTGATGTTCTATAGCAACTCTCATTTATAATTAACGTAGCTTGAGCTGCTTTTCTGTTAACAATTAAGAGAATCCTGACATATACAAAGAATTCTGTCATACAGTACCTTTAAAAATATGTTCTACTTTCATTTTTATATTTTCATTTTTATATTTATTCCAATTTCCTTAGCTACTCACTCTTAATTATTTAGTATTGATGTTATAACTTAAGAATGTGCATGAGCCACTTAATTTATTTGCAAAATATAATAGGCTATGAATAAATTTTGTATAAAACAACCATGTTTACTTTATAAAAATAACTCCTTTTTTTTTTGAGACAGAGTCTTGCTCTGTCTCCCAGGCTGGAGTGCAGTGGCGCGATCTCAGCTCACTGCAACCTCCGCCTCCAGGGTTTAATCTATTCTCTTGCCTCAGCCTCCTGAGTAGCTAGGACTACAGGCGTGTTTCACCATGCACAGCTAATTTTTGTATTTTTAGTAGAGACAGGTTTTCACCATGTTGGTCAGGCTGGTCTCCAACTCCTGAACTTGTGATCTGCCCACCTTGGCCTCCCAAAGTGCTGGGATTACAGGCATGAGCCACCGCGTCCTGCAAAAATAACTTTTAAGATAAAGCAACATATAGTAAAACTCACATGTTTTATTAGCTATAACTTTATATTGAATCAATGAAAATGATAAATAATTGTTCCATTATGAGTGGTGTTTCACTATAGATATAAATTTACTGTAATAAATTATAAGGTAGGTCTCTGCTTAAATGTACCCAAAGGAGATTATTTGGTGATTGACGTAGTAAAACAAAGCATAATGAAACTTACAATGCAGTTCTGCAGATTGGACCTGAAAAGTGCATAACATTGACGTTTCAAGATTTGGACAAACAGGGGACTTAATAATTCAACGAGAATTTTTTTTTTCATGGATAACCAGTTTATGTAGTTGGATAAGTAAAGTATTTCAAGGTAATGACCATTTTTTCTACTTTGTCAAACCAAAGTTATATGATATATAGTTTTAATACTAGATTCAGATGATTTTATTTTACTTTAGTGTTCCTTTTTTGGGGCACTTATGTACACCCAGGTGATTTTTGACAAATTAAAATAATAACTGGCTACTGAATGATATTGAGTCTTTGGAATCACACTGCCAGTGTGGGTGGCCTGGTCCCTGCTTATAGTTTTCCTTGGGCAAGCAACTTAGTCTCAACTGTATCCAATTTATAGGAATGTGTGTGTATTTAATGAGTTAGCATATGTTAAACAGCACCTTGAATTTAGTAAAGTGGACGATAAATATTGTACAAATATTTGTACAAATGATTATGATGAACAATAAAAGTATTGAAGACCATTTTAATTCTTCTGTATAAAACTGGGCTTTGGGACTTTTATGCACTAGGATGTTAGTGAAGATGCACTGTTTTCTACATCCTATTTTTTTCCTCTGCTTTGATTTCCTTACTTAACATGCAGCATGATATCTGGTAGTAACTTATTTAGAAAAGACATATGTGTAGTAAATCTTATTGAGACTTGGTATGTCTAAAATGAGTTTAATCTCTTTTCTCACGTCAGTGATTGTTTGCTGGTTTTAAATTCTTCTATTTATATATATTTCTTCGGAAGTGTTCAGACCCCTGTACCAGGCTACCACTCTGTCCCATGAGATTGTTAATTCAGATTCCAATTTATGTCCCAGGTCTTTATTTCCAACTTTTCTGGGAAGTTGTCTGGAATAAAGTCGGCCCATGTCCAGACTTGACCTGTCATCGTTCAGAACCTATATTAGGGAAAGCAAAACATGGAAGTATATATAGTGAACCTGTCTTCCAGCTGCCAGCCCACAACGGATTTACAACAAAAAATTAGGTTTTAAATGGGGTGTCTGTATCTTTGCCACAGTGTGCACACATCCCAGATATTGTATCTGGGAGTTTCTGGTGAATGCTTTTTCTTTCCTATTTCTTGGAATACTAAAATGCATTCGCAAAAGGGAAGCTTTGTGTTGACTTACAGTCGACTATTTTGTGGGATAAAATTATGTTATTTCTGAGGACTCTGTTCTGTTCCATTGGTCTATATCTCTGTTTTGGTACCAGTACCATGCTGTTTTGGTTACTGTAGCCTTGTAGTATAGTTTGAA
>NW_012103832.1:2050011-2099989 GCF_000951045.1 Mandrillus leucophaeus
CTGATGTAAATGAGGAGTTGATGGGTGCTGACGAGTTGATGGCTGCAGCACACCAACATGGCACAAGTATACATATGTAACAAACCTGCACGTTAAGCACATGTACCCTAGAACTCAAAGTATAATAATAAAAAAAAAAATTTAAAAAAGATTAAAAAAAATTATGCTATTTCTATAGAATTTGCAGACTGAAGGTTGGACTTGTTTTAAGTATAGCATAGTTAAGGTAATACTCTCTATTTCTGCTTAGGATACTCATTTATAAAATCACTTGTTATTTTTAAAGAGAATATAGGCTGTTCTAGATGTCTTGATGGATAAAATGAAATGCTGATATAGGTAAGAGCTCTTTACTTGAAAAGTGCTTCAGTCCTCTGCTTAGGGAGGGAATATTTCCAATGGTATTGTGTATTCCATATAGATTATTTGATAATGTTGTCCTCAATATGGGCAGAATCCAGGTATGGTGGAACTAGTTTTTTAAAAAAGGAATGTAAAAAGAAGGGGCAGTTCTTCTGTCTTTCAAAGATGTCTTTGACATCCATTGATCAACTGCTATAGCAAAGTCTGCAGGGGAAACCACAGAAATATTTGTGGAGTGTCTGTGTGCTTTTTGTAAGGGTATTAACAGTTCAGGAACATTTAAGACTTCTGTTCAGATTTCCTGGACAGGAAGAAAAGTGATTGGTTAAATATAATTGCAGCTCAGGATATGTGTAAAAGTACCACTGAGAGGCCGAGACGGGCGGATCACGAGGTCAGGAGATCGAGACCATCCTGGCTAATACAGGTGAAACCCCGTCTCTACTAAAAATACAAGAAAATTAGCCGGGCGAGGTGGCGGGCGCCTGTAGTCCCAGCTACTCGGGAGGCTGAGGCAGGAGAATGGCGTGAACCCGGGGGGGCGGAGCTTGCAGTGAGCCGAGATCGCGCCACTGTACTCCAGCCTGGGGCACAGAGCGAGACTCCGTCTCAAAAAAAAAAAAAAAAAAAAAAAAAAAGTACCACTGAGAGAAAAGGCTGGAATGATTATTTGGGAACATGTTTTAGCAGTTCCTTGGCAGAGGGTTTAAACCAAAACTAGAAATTAGTAAAGAGTTATTAAAGACCTTTGAGCATAAGAGTTGTGAAGTGAAAATGGGATTAACCTGTCATATATCTAGGATGAAATGTAGCACGGAGATTAAAGGAGAATGGAAATTAGTTCAAAATAACTGCTGCAGTCTCTAAATAAAAGAGTTGACAGTTAAACATGAAGGTATATGTGGGAAAACACTGTAAAGAAAGAATCCTTAAGACTTAGCAAATAATTAGCTATATGAAATGTGGACTTAGAACTAAACAAGAAATTTCTCAGAATTTCAACCTAGATGACAAAGAAAATGGTGAGGACAGAGTAGAGAAAATTCAGGTATAAAATATAATGTTCAGAAAAAGTGAAGTTTCAGTATCACTTTCTGTTTTTGTTTTTGTTTTTTGAGACAGAGTCTCACTCTCTCACCCTGATTGAAGTGCAATAGCATGATCTTGGCTCACTGCAACCTCCACCTTCTGGGTTCAAGGAGAGTAGCTGGAACTACAGGCCTGTGCCACCACGACTGAATATTTTTTTGTATTTTTACTAGAAACAGGGTTTTGTCCTGTTGGCCAGGCTGGTCTCGAACTCTTGACTTAAAGTGATCTGCCTGCCACGACCTCCCAAAGTGCTGGGCTTACAGGCTAAGCCACTGCGCCCAGCCTGAAGTTTCACTTTCACTTTTGAAATGAAATTATCATTTCACTTAGGATACATTGCAATTAATATGTTAACACTAAAAAGCTTTCAAGCAGTTTATTGGATATAAGCAGTTTATTGGAAAGTCTTCAATCCAAGACACATTCCTGATTTAGAAATCAGTAAGTAATATTTTATTTTATTTTATATTATTTTATTTTATTTGAGGCAGGGTCTAGCCCTCTCACCCAGGTGGGAGTGCAGTGGCAGGATCATGGCTCATTGCAGCCTCGTCCTCCTGGGTTCAAGCAATCCTAGTTTTTAATTTTTTGTTTTGTTTTGTTTTGTAGAGACAAGGTCTCACTATGTTGCCAGGCTGGTCTCAAATTCCTGGGCTCAAGCGATTCATCCTGCTTTGAGCTCCCGAAGTACTGGAATTACAGGCATGAGCTATTGGGCCTGGCCTGTAAGTAATTTTAAATTACACTAATTGATAAATTAAAAATATAAATCTCCATAGTTAGCATAAATACAAGCATAAGGAAAAGAACTAAAAACGGGTTTAGGTGATAAATTAATTAAGCAATTTTGGAATGTATACCATTAATAGTTAAAAGTCATTTATATTATTGTATGCAAGTAACATGCAACATGAAAATAAAAGGAGCTTTATTTACAATGGTGAATAGAATTGGTTTGAGATTAATTTAACTTAAGCAAGGCTATTTATGCAAAACCAATTATAAAACACTAATGAAAAAATTAAGAAAGATAAAGACATGAATAATTATAATGTTTTGATCCTTGCTGGGAAGACTAAATATAGTAAGGTTGACAGCACCCCTAAGTTAACATATAGACAAGTTGTTTCTACTCAACATTCTTGTGATATATTTCATAAAACTTGCATCAAAGAAAGGAAACTCCTGCTGGAAATGCAAGCCAAAGTTCTTTTTTTTTAAGATATTGGCAGTAGACATGCCCTTCAAAATTTTTGAAGTATATTAAAAATTTAACTTCTCTAACATGTACAGTATTATATTTCAACAGAAAAGACAATAATCTGTTTTCCAAAAATTAATGTTTCAAAAAATTGATTCAAACTTTTATACTAAGCTTAAGCAAAGAGATAAAAATCATTTCAAAAAATTAATTCAAACTTTTATGCTAAGCTTAAGCGAAGAGATAAAATCAGCAATGAGAAAGTGTTTCATTAAGCAAATATTAGTATAATTAAATATGAGAATGAGGACAATGTGAAACAGATCCGATACCACATGTCATAATGTATGCTGGATAAATACATGATATATATATATAAACAAAATAATCAAAAATCATTTTTATGACAAGGATAGATACAATATTTTAAATAAATCAGAAGGATGGCTATATATTATATTCTGGTATATGTATACAATAAAATATAATGAAAATAAATATTAAAAGCAAAGCAAATAAATCAGGAAAATATTTACAAACATAACAGAGATTAGCAATTATCCAAATGCAAAGAGTGTATTAAGCTATGTTAATCTAATGGACCAATTATACTTGAAAAATAGAAAAAAAAAGTTCAATTGAAATGTATAGCTTATTTTTAGATATTTACATGTCTGTTTATACAAATATTTTGTAAGCTTTTTGAGTCAGAATTTATGACACACTAGTGTTTTTATCCCAAAACAATTAATAGAATGCCCAAAATATGCTAGTTGGGTTGAGTAAACAAAGTGGATTAGTTCAAAGTATAAAGGAAACTCATGTTCTCATTAACAAATAAAAAATAAAGAGCTAATAAAAATAATACTGCATAAGAACCAGTAATTTTCTTTCAACAATGGAATTACTCTCAGAAATTTAAGCAAATAAAGAATTGTTTGGATATTATATGGAGGGGCTCATATATTCAAAGGAAAAGCTACTGAAGTAGGCTTAGTAAAGTCCAAGAGTAATACAGCTCTGGGGATCTTGGTATTGAAACAAGTGTACATCCACCAGGATAAATCAGAGTAATTTTTAGTCTTGAGATCAATATTTCATGTTTAGGGAAGAGCCTGTGGTAGGTTGGCCTACTCAAACCATGTGGATGTACAGTAGGGAAATACTGATTTTACAAAACCTCTGACTATTACTAGAACAGTGAGAAAGATACTGAACAGCCCAAAGCAATAAGGTTATGTATAGATACTGTTATTCACCTATTTAAAATAATAAAGATAAATTGTATATAATTTAGGTATACTTATATGTTGGCAGTAGCACTGTAAATCTCATCAATCTTTCAGGAGAGCCAATTTTTTATATGTGATATGTCCTAAAGAAAATTATTCACGTACAGTATTTCCCCAGTAAAATACTCCTTGGGAAATGTGCTCCATGGAACTTGTCCCCTACTTCCTCTGTCCCTTATTTTATCAAAATATTCTGAGAAGTGATATTTATTACTTTGAATATGAAAAAAGTAATGGCCAATAAGACATGTCTAAGCAAATTGATTCTGCATAATATGAAATAGTAACTGTGAACAATGAAAGTCCCTCAAGAGAATGAGACAGGAAAATGGGGTCCGGAGGCAGGGAACATAAGGAACATAAGGCCAATTCACACTTCAGCTATGACAGGAAATATCCTCTCTATAGGGTGTAAGCCAAGTAAATGACTTTGTAACTTTACTTCATCTTCTTCATTTACATAGGGCTTACTCCAAGTAACCAATGGAATCCTCTAGAGGGTATTTAAACTCCCCAAAATTCTTTAATGGGGCCCTTGAGCTCCTGTGCTGGGGCCAACTCCCACACTGTGGAGTGTACTTTCATTTTCGATAAATCCCTTCATTCCTTCCTTATCTTTGTGCATTTTATCCAATTCTTTCTTCAAGACACCAAGAACCTGGACATAGTCAAACCTTTTCAGAACATAACTTTCCAGGTTTTATGTTAAAATTAAAACTGCTAAGAGTCGCCTTTGTAACATGCAATTGTGACTACTAGAAACAGTTATATATGCAAGGTATGTACGAACAGTAAACTGTGGTTTTTTTTTTCTGTAAAAGGTTATAAAAGGATTTTGCTTCGTTAAAATTTCTGAGTCATCATTTTGGCAAAATATATAATTTATGGTAATCTGGAATTCCAAAATCAAACTTCAGTTTCAAAATTCTCTTTCCAAATGCCTCGCTTTTTGGATGGATCAGAGAGCCCTTGAAAACATCCAGAAAAGAGGTAGACAGAATTGTTTGACATTTTTAGGTACATGGGATTGCCAAAATGAAGTTGAGTCTTCTTTAGGTTATATTTTTGTGAATAATGCTAATATATGTTCCAAAATTGTATGGGATTTCTAAAATTCTAATGTCTAAGTATTGTTATTATGGTATTGTAAACCACAGGAATAACCAAATTTCCTTGTCAGTGCTATGCACTTATTTGGAAAAACAACTGGTATTCAAGAGCATAGAAGTCTAATGTTGATTAAGCATGGATTCATGGAGAATCAGGCGGCCATCTTGTCTTTCCTGAGTCCTTAAAGCTCTCATTATTAAAAGTTCTGCATTCCATGACTCACCATAGAAAAGATAAAATGATCCAGATTGAATACAATCTGTGTAGTGACTTCCAAATTACTAAAATAGTTTATTATCAGTGTTTGGTCCCATATACCTGGGAAAACAACTAAAGCTTCAGGTACATTTGGTCATCTGATGGGCCATTTAAACCTTTTTAAAAGGGATTTCATTCAATTGTTATTTTCCATGCATGTTTTCTGGTTGAATAGAAGTTTTCCCATGCAAGAATGCTGATGTTGTAACAGTAGATTATTAAGCAACGGTGTATTTTAACCAGGTGAAAAAGCTTTTTATGGTTTGGATCTTCTGAAAACATCAGTGAAAGACTGTCCTTGCCATCCAGACTACAACAAAAACTTTGGGACCTTGAACTTTGGGTTTATAATCACATAAATGAGAAGGGTCCCTCTACATTCTCAGAACTGTACACTCATTGGAACCCTTAATGTAGTACTAACCAGGGAAATTTCTTCAAAGAAGAAGATGGAATCCTTAATGTGAATAGCTTTTTCCAAGTTGACAGATGAAGACTTCTATCATGAAACTCTTATCTTTGAGTATTTTCTCTTGCTTATGCCTCTATAAACAATACAAGTGGAAAAGGGGTCTGTTATGTGCACTTATGGGATGTACTTTTATTTGTGAAGGAGTTACAGCCAGCCTTATACATGGATAAACTTATACTTTGATAGATTAAAGATGAAGGCCCAATGTAGGTAAGAAACTTTAATGGTAGGTATGTTGCTTCATAATCAGTCAAAAACAAACACTGGTTGACTCCTCTTAACCCACATCATGGGTTAAAGAGAACATTGCCAGAAGGCCTTCACTCTTCTAAAAGGGATCATTTGTTAGTTCCTTTTTCCGTGGTTTAAAGTAAAAGAGGCAATGATTAGAAATGTATTTCCCATGATAACGTCTATAGCAAATTCTACTGTAAAGACTACAGTTACACAACAGATTTTAAATTATTTTGTGAAAGTTATAGTAGAATTGGCTAAACAAAGAAGTAGCTGTGCAGCCGCTAACACTTGTAGCCTATGGAAAAATTCATCAAATGAAGATTATAGAAATTCAGTGGTAGGGGATTAACAAAGAGACTGCTTAGTTAAGTGAGCAAACTCTTTATCTAGCTCATTCTTTGATCCATTTGATTTTAGGAGGTTTGGCTTGTGGGAAACTTGGGTAAAAAGCATACTCCAAACTCTTGGTATTATCCTCGCAGTAGTCATAACAATAGTCTCCCTGGTGCACTGTAGTTTCTCAAAGGTTTTAAATGCTTGCATGCCGCCATCTCTAGAATGTCATATGGTCTCTTTTCAACTGGAATGACAGGAGCTAAAAGAAATGTGCAACCATGAAGATATACTAACCTATGAATGATGTGTTGAGACAAGAAACCCAAAACGATGGTAACTGAGAATGGCACTAAGGCGCTAAGTTTTGGTCACACTCTCACCTGAGTGAGAACCTGACCAAAACGGGGGAGTTTTTTTTTCTAAACAAAATTCTGAGCGCCATTGTTTTGGACTAAGCTCATTCTCTAGGCCCCAACAGACCAAACCAAACCAAAATGGAGTTGCTTGTACATTAAGGAAAGACATCGGTTCTAGAACAAACCAGGTTTTACTTTTCTCTCCTGCAAATTTTTGTAACAAACATTTTTTATAACATAGGTATCCACCCCATGAAGTTCCCAATAAATCTTTTAACCAAATTCATTTCCTCTTGCCTAGAGACCATCAAGCTTCACATAATCATGCAACAAAGGTTCCAGCCGGTTCCAAGTGAAGACACCAGCCCTGGCCATCAAGAAGCTACCTTGCCTCCACCAGACAGAGCAGGGCGAGAGTTCCATGATCCTCAGTAGGTAGGGACTACACCCCAAGCCAGCATGAAGCAGACACAGAAAAAAGACCATTGGTTTCTCTGCCTCCCATAAAGATTTATGGGGTCACATCTCTCAGAGGGGAGAAGAGGCAGGAAAAGAGGGTCTGGAGGCAGGGAACATAAGGCCAATTCACACTTCAGCTATGACAGGAAATATCCTCTCCATAGGGTGTAGGCCAAGTAAATAACTTTGTAACTTTACTTTATCCTCTTCATTTACATGGAATGTGCCCCAAGTAACCAATGGAATCCTCTAGCGGATATTTAAACTCCCTAAAATTCTTTAACGGGGCCCTTGAGCCCCTATGCTCGGGCCCACTCCCACACTGTGGAGTGTACTTTCATTTTCGATAAATCTCTTTATTCCTTCCTTTGTGCATTTTGTCCAATTCTTTCTTCAAGACGCCAAGAACCTGGACACCCTCCAGTGGTGACAAGAAGAGACTACAGATTTCTTCCTCAGGAAAATAAGAAAACAACCAGGAACTTTCTGAAATTTCTGTAATATGTGAAGCAGAGGGAGTCAAGTTGAAAGAAAAAGCCATTAATGCTGAAACACCTGTGTTGTCATACTGGAAAAGGAAGGACTTTCAGAGAAATATGTAAATAATTTCCTCCCACTCTGTCCCAAGCCAAGGGAAGAAGTTTCTGAAAGTAAGAGCTTTGGGGAGGGAATTGTGTGAAAATTGGAAAGGGACAAAGAAGAATATTGGTGCGTCAAATGCACTTCAAAAGGTAAAGTGAGGAACTTAACATTACAGGTTCTTGATGTTGTTAGTATGAAAATGAAACGAGGAAAAATCTCTAACTAGTTTTGTTTTGATAAAACACTCAGGAGTGAAAATCACTAAGGTTTTAGTATAAGCTTTTAGTATAACCCTACTAAATCACTAAGCTTTTAGTATAACCCTACTTTCAACTTATAACTTATAGCTCTTACCAAATGAAATCACTTCTAAGAAACCACAGCAGGGCCGCAGAAGAACCTGGCCACCAGAAGGCCTAGCTGCAGCATTTTACCCCCAAGTTTGCTTATTCAGGAAATTCAATTCAATTCATTCATTGAATGGATTGAACTTTAATACTAAACCAGGCTCATTGCCACTTCCTGAGGATTGATCAGATGATCGTGAAAATCAATGAAATATTGATCTATACAATTGCTGAAGGAGTCCAATAAAAACAAATGTCAATATGACTCATTTGTTTTTATTTTTTAAATCAAGGGTGCATATAATAATTCCCTGAAAAGTTTTCTTAAAATACCCCGGATCATAGGCCTCTCTGGATTTCCTGATTCTGATTTGGGACATGCCAAGGTGTGTCAGGCAGGCACAGTTTTAGAAAATAAAAATCTCAGCATGTAATTATGAAGCATAACACATATTGAGAACTGCTGATGTAGATTATCACATGCAAGCATAAGTAGATTCAGTACAGAGGTTGATTCAGTACAGAGGTTGAGGTCCTCTGATTCAGTACAGAGGTTGAAGTCTCCAGGGAAAGGAAGTCGATGCCAAATGCAAAAGATTACATTAATAATTTGTCTTGGACAGCTCAGGCTACCATAACAGAATACCATAGACTGCATGACTTAACAGAAATTTATTTTCTCACAATTCTGGAGGCTTGTTCAACTCCAAAATTTGTTTCCTGGTGAGGACCTTCTTCCTGACTTGCAGACAGCCACCTTCTCACTTTGTCTTCAAGTGGCAGGTTGGGGAGGGGGAGACAGAAAGTGGTGAGAGAAAGTGACAAAGAGATCTTTACTTTTTAAAATAAATCTACTAATTACATCATGAAGACTCCACCCTCATGACCTTCTATGACACTAATTACTTCTAAATGACTCATCTTCAGATAGCATCATATTGGGGATTATGGCCTCACATATGAATTTGGGAGAGAGGGGGATATAATTAAGTTCATAGCATAGTTTAATTTGTATTATCAGTGTGATTCAAGATGTTGTTAAATTAAATTATCCAGAGTAGGCTGTAGTATAAAATGAACTATCAGAGTAACTTTTAGATAAAAACAGTGCAGAAAATTCTAGCACCATGCTTGAAAATGAATGCAATAGAGAAAAAGTTACAAAGAGAGAAAAACTATAGAAAAAAATTATCAATTTGGGAAAAAAATAGGAAGAAGGAAAAAGCAAGAAAGCAATATGAATATAATATATTGAAAATGATAGAAAAACTAATATCAAACACACATGTAATTATAACAAATAAGTATAGGTTAAATAGAAGTGTGTTTTTTATTTAAAGAAACATACTGCATAAAAAGGATTTTAAAAAAGAGATAATAAAAGGTATAAAATTCATCTAACATAAGTAATTTGATGAATGTTCAAATTTGGTTTACCTTTTTTTTGTTTTTGCAAAATTTTAACAACAGAAGATAGATTAAATAATTAAGTAATTGGCCGGGCGCGGTGGCTCACGCCTGTAATCCCAGCGCTTTGGGAGGCCGAGGCGGGCAGATCACAAGGTCAGGAGATAGAGACCACAGTGAAACCCCGTCTCTACAAAAAATACAAAAAACTAGCCGGGCGAGGTGGCGGGCGCCTGTAGTCCCAGCTACTCAGGAGGCTGAGGCAGGAGAATGGCGTGAACCGGGGAGGCGGAGCTTGCAGTGAGCCGAGATCCCGCCACTGCACTCCAGCCTGGGCGGCAGAGAGAGACTCCGTCTCAAAAAAAAAAAAAAAAGAAAAAAATTAAATAATTAAGTAATTAATAAGAGACTATTATACAGCTATAATTAAGGTCAGATTATAAATATGTGTATAAACATGAAAAGATATCCCTGGCATACTGATGAGTTAACAACTGACTATATAGCAGTAGTTATAATTGGCTTTCATGGAATAAAACTAAAAATAATGCTATTTGATTGATGCAGAATATGTGTAAAGACTTTTGATGTTCTCTTACATGCACATCTATTGAATTTTCATGTCATACATGTACTATTTCTTTTAGAATAAGTAAACACAAAAATATTTTTATCACAAAATATAAAGAACTAATAAATTATGAAGAGTAAACATAGAACAGATGAATACAATAAAAATCACCTATGATCCTTCCAGAACTACAGGCAGTAATAATATTTCACTGAACCATACTGTGTTAATCTCTGTGTTACCAGTGCCTAACACAGAGCCTGATATACAATACATGTGCAATACATATTTGTTAAATGGAACTGAACTAAGATCCTACCATGAACATTTATGTAAAATATCATGTTAATAAGGTTCTATATACTGCTTACAATATTTGTTGTGATTGCAATTATGTAGCCAAGTATAGATATGTATACACTGTTAATAAACACTGAAAGAGAATCAGGAGTAATGGGAATATTTGGAATACTGTATTATTTTAATCAAAAAACATTTATACAGTTTTTGTCTGGTCCTATTCTATATGCTTACAGTAGTAATAAAGGCAGCCAGGTTCCTACCTTCCTGGATCCTGCAATCTAATAAACAGACATAGGAGAAATAAAGAAATAATAAAGGAGATAATTACAGATTGGTGTAAATTCTATAACAAATAACCAAGGAGGGCCATTATAGGACACATGTGCTGGGAGAGAAATTTAAAGGAATAAGTACAAAGGCTTTACAATGATGGCACAGTCAAAGAAAATTCACTAGAATTAGCTATCAGTGCTCTAGGGGAGAGGAAAAGGAGCTGAAGTAAAAGAAATGGGAAGGTAACAGGTAATCCAGGTATTTGTACTCACAATAAAATATTTGAATTTTGTTCAATATGTAATTAGAAACCACTGAAGGATTTAACACAGTGACGTAATTTGGTTTACATTTTGACCTTCTTAAAACATACACATTTTAATAAGATCATTCGGGCTTTTCTGTGAGTTTAAAAGATTTTGAGAGGTCGAAGCAAGGGTGGAAAATAAGAGATCAGTAAGAAAATTACAATAGTCCAAGTAAAGGATGATGTTTTTGATCAGATGGAAGCAATGGAGAAGGAAATACATGGACACATTAGAGATGTATGTGAGAGAAGCTGGGCTTACACCTGTAATCCCAGCACACTGGGGGGCCCAGGTGGCTGGATCATGAGGTCAGGAGTTCGAGACCAGCCTGGCCAAGATGGTGAAACCTCGCCTCTACTAAAGTTAGCCAGATGTGGTAGTGCTCCTGTAATATGTAGCCATGACTCTCTACAAAAATTAGCCAGATGTGGTGGCGCGCCTGTAGTCTCAGCTACTCAGGAGTCTTAGGCTGGAGAATCGTTTGAACCCCGGGGGGTGGAGTTGCAGTGAGCCGAAATGGCAACACTGCACTCCAGCCTGGGCGACCGAGTGAGACTCAGCCTCAAAAAAAAAAAAAAAAAAAAAAAGGATGTATGTGAGAGGTACCCAGGGTTATCTAACTGTTGGTTGTAGAAAATGAGGACAAGAAAGGAAATAAGCACATAGAAGAATTTACTAGAATATAAAGGCAGGGAAAGAAGAGCAAGTTTTACTAGATAAAAATCACAATTTATTTTAGAAATGTTGGATTTGTGATCGCAATTAGATATTCGAGTGGAATGCCAAGTAGACTATCTCGATTTCAGTGCTAGTGCCTGGCCTGTGGATATAAATTTGGGAACTATGACCACCTAAAGTCATGAGACTAGATGCTATGCTTTTTTTTTTTTTTTTTTTTCCCTATGGGACAAAAACAAAACCAAAAACTCTAGCTAATACTTATACAGATATGTATATATTTGATAAAGTTAAAAACCAGATTTGATAATTTTATTCGTTGGCTGTCATACATTGCTTTGCACATATTGGGCTAAAAATAGTTGTTTTATGATAATATGAATAAATTTTACTTTTATAGAGAAGACTTTTTAGGCATACTTATAGCATTTTAAAAATATATTACTCTATCACTGAACAATTCATAAACATGACTCTACAAATTATTTTTCTGACACTTATCTGAATAATCTAGTCCTTTTTTTTCCAATAAAATACATACCAAGGAACATCTGTGTAGGTTTGAAAGGCACAGGTAATACTTTTACCGTTATGGCAGACTCCTGCTTTGCACTCGGTAAAATCTACTCCTGAGAGCAAAGCCCTTAGATGTGTTCATCTGTAATTTCTCCCTTGTGATTTGGAGGCCATCTCCCAAGATGACTTCCCAATGGTCCCCTTCAGTTCTCTATTTGTTCGGCACCAAAACACCATCACAAATCACTTTCATATCTCCCTTTCACTTTACTCAGCAATCGGACACAAAATGGTTTTGTTGTTTTTATTGTTACTGAAAAATAGACATCAGATTAATTCCTTGGTATAGAACCACTATGTTGCTGCAGGTTTATCTATTAATCTTTATTCTCTGAAAAACAATGACACATTTAGGTATTTCAGTTCTAACAATCTTCAGAAAAAGATTTATTTTTCTTTTGTGACAAAAAAATGTCAATATCTAATACAAAGTTAAAGCTTTGGAAAAATCTTTAGTGGAAATCTTTTGTGGCAAAATCTTTAGTACACAGGCTTATCATTTGTTTAAGCAATAATACCAAAACCTTTCCTGAGGCATAAATTTGCCCCATGTTTATGAAAATATGCCACGATTTATGAAGAACTTGAAACTAGCTTATCTCCAATATTTTGAGCCATCCTTTTCATTCTAGATTTGCAAACCAAAGCGTATATTACAAATCATGAATGTTCCAATATGCTTCTACTCCATTCTTGAACATGCCAGAGCTTTAGTTCCAAAGAGGAATATTTTCTTTTATTTTTATTTAATAGAAGAGAAGAGAATCTTGTGACTGACGTATTTATTACTACAGCAAATTTGGCAAAACGTTTTTCTTAGAGAAAGATTTAAAAATTCATGAATGTAACTTTGGTTATGAAGTTAAATTTTTGCTCTGTGTTGAAAATAATGTTGGCATAAATATAAATCCGATTATCATTGGAAAACTTTCTAAATTATTCATATATGAGTATTTTAAATAATAAAATATTATTATGGTTAAGCTTCAATTGATATACAAGTTTATCCATTACATTAGATTTAACTATTAATGGGCAAGAATACATTATTCAACGATAAGTAATGAAGAATAAGCTATTAAACTGTAAAAAGTATAGTACTTTATAATTTATTTTTTGAAATTAAAAAAAATTGTGCTGCTAACTAGTCCAACACTGAATGATTTTTTCACCCTCTACAGTGCTCAGTGTGCCTGCTGCCTGTGTTAGTGATGTGGTTTATCCTGCAGAGTCCCTTATTGAAAAGACCTTGAGTGTCTATAGCTCTGTTAAATTTTCGCTCTCTGATGGCATAACCATCAATAACTACAACCCACTGATTTTATCACCTTTTTGCTTCCCTCTTAAGCCAGTTTAAATTCCATGGCCAGTTACTATAATGTCTTCCTTTCCTATAATTTCAACTCCCTTGTCTTGCTCTTGCCCTTGTCTTTGCCACATTGACTTGGCAAAATACAAGCTCTGGTTTTACCTACAACCCCTAAACTGAAAGTAAAAACAACAGCAAAAATAAACACACTACAATGTGGCTTGCTTTTACTTTAAATTTGAAGGCAATAACCTCAAGGAAGCTCTTAAGGCTGCCCAGCAATCACACTCCATTGCACTGGCACAATACTCTCCTGTCGTCATAGACAATAGCTGGTAGTCTTTCCTTAAACTACTCACAATTTTTCCCATCCTATTTTCTGAGAATATAGAGGCAGTCAGAAGAGAGTATTCTAAACTCCTACCCTCATAGCTACCAAACAACTAGCATCTGTACCCTTTCCTTCCTTTACAATAGATTAATTATTGTTGCCAAAAATAAAAACCATATCCTCCACTGTGCCCTTTCGCCCAGTCAAGGACATTGTTCAGCAGCCTTCTGCTTCTGGACTATTGCTTACTTCCCCTCTTTACTGGATCATTCCCATCAGCATTCACATGTCTTACAATTTCTCCCATTTAAAAAAACAAAAATAAAAATGATTTTCCATTTAACTACACATAGAGAGTATGTTTTTGCTCCTATTGATAACAATAGGAAAAAGTGGTCTATATTTACTTTCTTAACCTTTTCTGTTCCTTTTCAAACTTATACCAGCCAGGCTTTCATCCTCACAACTCCATGGAAAATGTTCTTTTGAGTGTCACCAATGTCTTCCACGTTGAGAAATCCAGTGTTTATTTCCCAGTCTTCAACTGGCTTGACCTCAGCAGCATTCAACACAGATGATTAATCTGCTTCCTGAAACATTTTTTTCACTTCCTATACACAAGACACATTTTCACACGGCATTTTGTTTTACTTCATGGCCACTTCATCATATTCTCCACTGGTTTCTCCCCCAATCAGCTTACTTTGTTGTGCTCCTGGGATCTCAGATTTTGAATCTCCTCTCTTAGCATCTCTAATAAATACAGTAGTCCCCCACTTATCCATGGTTTCACCTTCCACAGTCTCAGTTACCCATGGTTTACAGGGTCTGAAAATATTAGCTGAAAAAATCCAGATAAATCCAGATATAAACAATTCATAAGTTTTAAGTTGTGCTGTTCTGGGTAGCATAATGAAATCTCTCACCCTCTGGCTCCATCCCTTCTGGGATATGAATCATCCCTTTGTCCAGTGTGTATACAATAACTACACTACCATTAGTCACTTAGTAGCTGTCTCAGTTATCACATTGATAAACAACCTCATAGACACATTGTTAGGTTATTGCTGTGAGATGAGGCATCTACTGAGGGTCTTGGAATGTATCTCCCATGGATAAGGGGGCAGGAAACTACTGTAAAGTGGTTGATTGTCTTTTATTCTAGGGTTTTAAATGTTTGTACAGTGATGACTTCAAAAATTGTAATCCAGACCTTCCCTTTGGACTTCAAATTTTCATAGCTATCTGCTGGCTTAATGTAATGACTAGAGGTCCAAAAGCCATCTCCAACTGAATATACCAAAGCCCATATGTTGACTTCCCCTTCCCTCACCCTGCTTATCCTGATGTTTTCTCCATCGAAATAAATACGTTCTTTCAGTTGCTCAGGCTTAAAAAGCAGCTACCTCTCTTCTCTCATTCCCTACATCTAACCTATCAGCAAAACTTGTCAGCCATTTTGAAGGCAAATAAAAATTTAAAATAAGAGAAAAGGAGAGACCTCTCCCCACCTCCAACCTTTTTTCTTGGGAGTATTTACTTTAGAAAACTAAACTTGTAATTGTAAGTACTTTCTCCTCCTTTTGAAATGAATGTATATCATTTTGAAAACTAATTAGGATCTTTGTCAGTTTTATGACCCAAGAATGTCTTTTCTCAAGCATCTGGAAGCCATCTCTTTGAAATGTAAACAATAAGGAAGATAACAACCCCAGATTCCAGCTTCTATGGGAAGATGAGGGGCTAACCTAGGTGGACATATTACTCTAAGTAGTGGAATACTTCCTATTGTAAAGATATACATTAGTTTTTCCTCTGAATAAGTCCAATTAGCTAATGCAGATTATCACCCCAATTACTAGGCTGGCTTTAGGATAAACTACAACAAATTATGCTGTCAAATCTTTCTGAAAAACTCATAGTTATCGTTTATTTTGAAAATATGTATGTAATGACTTGGGTCTGCTTGGCTGTATAAAAGGCTAAGGATTTTTTGCATTTGCAATCTCTTAGGAGATTGTATTAAACATCACATTCTGATTTAAACTTATTCAATAATAAAACTCTTTTCTTTCTCTAGTACCTTTGTGGAAAGAATTTTTGAGTTGGGTGGAAGTAGTGACTGTATGAAGCAACTACCACTGCAGGACCAGAAAAGAGTATTAAAGAAAACAGCAATCTTGGAGTCCAAAGTTATATTTTAATAAAAGGTAAGGATAGGCAATGGTTTTTCAATGTTGGCTAGGAAGAAAATGTGTAGAAGAGTAAACCAAATAATTTAGACATTCCATATAATGTTATGCCAGTTCATCATATGGATCATATTATTGTGATGAAGTCTCCTGAGAAGCAGGTAACAAGTATTTAAATGTTTTAGTGAAACATATGCACACTAGATGTTGATAGATCAAATTATGAAAAACCAAGCTACTCTATCACATTGAATTTTCTGGTTGTCCAATGCAATAGAGTGCTTGTTTCCTCACAACTTAAGCAACAAATTATGTTTTCTTACTTTTGAGTTTTTGCTTTTCTGATACAAGAAAAATGGTAGAGTACTTTTAATTTGAATTTCTTTTTTCATGACTGAATTTTGGATATCTTCAGGTGTTTAAAAGCCGTTTTTATAGCTTTTTCTGTGAATTTTTTAATTGTATGTTTTCTCCATTTTTTTCCTCAGGTTTTTGGTTGTTTTTGCTTTTTTTTCCCAATTTTAAAGAACAATATAAGTTTCCAAACTTTTAAAAATTTTATATAGTTCTACTTATACTAAGAAAAGACATATTAAAGAGCTTGCTTTCACACCTGGGCCAAAAACCTAAAGGAGGAGCATACAATGTCCTTGGCTTATATGGTAGATATTACAAGGTAAAGAAAGAACTTCATGAGAAAAAACTGAAACTCTTTGATCAACTTCTCCCTTCCACCTGAAAATTCTTCTAATGATAAATATGGGACTTTGGGATACTAATTAACACAAGAGAATATTTCCCTTGTAGAGTCCAAACATAGTTTACATATAGCTACTTTGTATGGTAAATTGATATAGTTAGTTGTTTGCTGAAGGTATTTTTTTCTGGAGGATTCAGCTATTTTCTGGACAATATAAGCAACATTAAAAATAATATTTATGCCGGGCACGCTGGCTCACACCTGTAATCCTAGCACTTTGAGAGGCTGAGGCGGGTGGATCACGAGGCCAGGTGTTCAAGACCAGCCTGGCCAACATAGTGAAACTCTGTCTCTACTAAAAATAAAAATAATCAGCTGATCATGGTGGCAAGTGCCTGTAATCCCAGCTATTTGGGAGGCTGAGGCAGGAGAATCACTTGAACCTGGGAGGTGGAGGTTGCAGTGAACCGAGATTGTGCCACTTCACTCCAGCCCGGGGAACAGTGTGAGACTCCGTCTCAAAAAAAAATATATATATATATATATTTATGTATATCTTTGAGATGACTCACTCCCTCTGAAAAATGCAGTGATGAACTCATCCAGTATTTAAACAGGAGCTAATCTGCAAATTGTGTGAAGCTTAACCCATATAGTTGAATCCTGGCATGAAGTCATAAGTTTTTGTGGTTTGCAAACTCACAATTATCTATATGTTAAGAAATACATCAAGAATCTCTATACTTAATAGGCAAATACGTGATGTGGTTAGCCTCTAACCACATTTCTAGACCTTATTTTTTTCTTCTATTTCTCAGTGGATTTATTTGAAGGCATACCCTGGAAACAGAAGTAAAAAGCGGTTAGGCCATATCCAATTAATGTCATATGTCTTATAAGGGTAGTACCAGATATCTAAGCCAGATACGGATTACAAAATCTGTGAGACAGTACTGCACAAAAGAGATAATGAGATAAAAGGACACGTGAGCAAAATTTGAGGGTAAGACATTTTATGATTCATCACTGAAATGACAATCATTAACATCAACCTAACAAAATTTTGGTAATCTGTTGTGCATTGCTTTGTGCTTGATAGTTTGGTAAATAAAGAAACGAACATGGCAGAGGCCTTGTTCTTGCTCTAAAGGATGCAACACTAGGTACATGAAACAACTGAAAAGAACTTTAATGCAAGGCATAGTCTGTAGTAAATTCGTGACAAACACATGACAATTCATAATAAGGAAATACTATTATTAATAGGGAGAATTATGAAAGTATTATAAAATGGGTAACAGAGACACAGACTCTCAACAGAAAGAGACATGAAGGGAAAGAATGAATAAACTATACTAGGTAGGAAAATATGAAAATGTGTAGGAAATTGTGAATACTTTGCTTTTACTGGAGTTTGAATACATGTGAGTAGAATATGGTTGTCATAGGTAGTTGTATAATATTGAAGGCCTTTGAATGCCAAGCTGAAGATTGTATCTTTAAATTGGAAGACAATAGAGAAGCAAAGTTTAAAAATGCAAAGACACATGATATGAGATGTGAAGTGCCCTAAGCAATGTAGAAACCTGAAGACAATTTAAACTATTACAATCTAGGTAAACAGTAATAGGCACTTTGTCTAGATCATGGATCAAAAATTTTAAAAAGGAGAATATCTGTTTCATGAATGTTCCCATTTTGAGATCTATGGTTCTTGATCACTAGTAAGACACATAGGTAAGGAAAAGAGACAAAGCTGGAAGATGAAGTGAAGAAAACTATTGACCATAATTTAAGAAGAATACGACTTGTTACAGTAGATGAGAAACAACGAATCGTTTCCAAGTCAATATTGGTCCTTTTGTTGTTGTTGTCCATATTTACCTTAACTTAACAGTATTATTACTGTGTATTTTCTTAATTGGTTTGGATTACACTTTAGAATATTTCCTGTGTAATGATAGTGCAAACACTGTCCAATAAATTATGAGGAAGTAGTATAAGAAAAATGAAAGGTAATGTAACACTTTGTAGAACAACTAGATCTTGCCATTCTTCCGAAGAGTTTTGTTTCACATCATTACAAACTGGATAAAAATTATATTTTTAAAACCATCATATTTAGATAAAATTGAAAAACAACCCACACATAAAGTGAACATTTGGTAAATGTTGACATATATATACTCATTTTACCATCATCACAATCAAGATAATAAACATATCCATCACTACCAAAATATTCCTTTTGTCCTTTTGTAGTTGTGACTGAGGCTTTTTTTTTAATATCCCCAAATCTTATCTACCTCAGTAAATATTCTATATACACTATAGAAATGTATATTTTGCTGTCTTAGACTTCAGTGCTCTATAAATGTAAATTAGGTGAGGTGGTATACTTAATTTTTTATTTGTTCTGTCAATTATTGAGAAAAATGTTGAAATTAGTATCTAAAACTGTGGATTTGATTATTTCTACTATTTAAAAGGCTATTGTTACAGCCTTTTAAAGTGACCCCTTTATCATTATGAAACAAACTTCTTTATTTCTGGTAATGTTCTTTGCTCTTAAAATTACTTTGAAGATAATATAGATGTTGAAAATTCATTTTATTTAGTGTCTGCATAGTATATTGTTTATTATCCTTTTACTTTTAACCATTTTGTGTTTTTTTATATTGGAAGTGATTTTCCCAAAAGATTCATACACTCTAGTCTTGCTTTTTATCCAATCTCTCTGAAGGATTTCCTTTAACATTTCTTGCATTTCTTGTAGTGTGAGTCTGATGGTGACAGATTATAACCACTTTTGTGTAACTGAATGTCTTTATTTTACATCCATTTTTGAAAGACATTTTTACTTGGTGTCTTAGTTATCTCAGGCTACCGCAACACAATCCCATAGACTGGGTAGCTTAAATAACAGAAAATTACTTTCTAACATTTCTGGAGGTTGGAAGTCCAAGATAAAGGCACCAGCATGGAGATCTTCTGGTGAGTGGTCTCTCCTTGAGTAGTAAGATGGTTGCCTTCTTGCTGGATTCTCACATAGTAAAGAGAGGGGAGTGGAGAGAGAGAGAGACAGAGAATGCTCTGGCACTCTTGAAAGAGAATTAAGTCCACCATGAGGGCCCCATCTTCATGACGTCATCTAAACTAATTATCTTTCAAAGGCCCCAACATGAATGGATGTTGAATTTTACCAAAACCCTTTTCTGCATCCATTTAGATAATCATGTGGTTTTTGTCTTTAGTTCTGCTTATGTGATGGATCACATTTATTGATTTGTGTTATGTTGAACCAACCTTGCATCCCAGGGAAAAATCCTACTCGATACCTAGGAATACAGCTAACTAGGGAGGTGAAAGATCTCTACAAGGAGTACTACAAATGACTACTCTAAGAAATCAGAGATGTCACAAACAAGTGGAAAAACTTTCCATGCTCGTATATAGAAAGAATCAGTACTGTGAAAATGGCCATGCTGCCCGAAGTAATGTATAAATTCAATGCTATTCCTATTAAACTACCATTGGGATTTTTTTCACAGAACTAGAAAAAACTGTTTAAAAATTCATATGGAACCTAAAAAGAGCCCAAATAGCCAAAGTAATCCTCAGTAAAAAGAACAAAGCTGGAGGCATCATGCTGCCCTACTTCAAACTATGCTACAGGTCTACAATAACCAAAACAGCATAGTACTGGTACAAAAGCAGCCACATAGACCAATGGAACAGAATAGAGAACCCAAAATTAAGACCACACACCTACAACCATCTGATCTTTGACAAACATGACAAAAACAAGCAATGAGGAAAGGATTCCCTATTCAATAAATGTGCTGGGATATCTGGCTAGCCGTATGCAGAAGATTACAACTGGACCCCTTTCCTACATGATATACAAAAACTAACTCAAGGCAGATTAAATACTTAAATATAAAACCCAAAACTACAAAAACCCTGGGAGACAGCCTGGGAAATGCCATTCAGAACACAGGCATGGGCAAAGATTTCATGAAAAAGACACCAAAAGCAATCATGACCAAAGCAAAGATAGACAAAAGGGATCTAATTAAACTAAAGAGCTTCTTCACAGCAAAAGAAACTATCAACAAGCAGACAACCTACAGAATGGGAGAAGATTTTTGCAAACTATGCATCTGACAAAGGTCTAACATTCAGCATCTATAAGGAACTTAAACAAATTTACATTTAAAAAATCATTAAAAAGTGGGCAAAGATCACAGACAAGACACTATTCTAAAGAAGGCATACATGTGGCCAACAATCATATGAAAAAATGCTCAACATCACTGGTCTTTGGAGAAATGCAAATCAAAACCACAGTGAGATACCATTTCATGCTAGTCATAATGGCTATTACTAAAAAGTCCAAAAATAATAGATGTTGGTGAGGTTGTGGAGAAAAAAGGAACGCTTACACTGTTGGTGGGAGTGTTAATAATTCAATCATTGTGGAAGACAGTGTGGTCATTCCTCAAAGACCTGAAGACAGAAATACCATTTGACTCAGCAGCCCCATTACTTCATATATACCCAGAGGAATAGAAATTGTTCTGTTATAAAGACACAAGCACACATATATTCATTGCAACACTATTCACAATAGCAAAGACATAGAATCAAACCAAACACCCATCAATGATAAACCAGATAAAGAAAATGTAGTACATATACACCATGGAGTACTATGCAGCCATAAAAAAGAACAAAAAGTTCCTCTGCAGGAACATGGATGGGGCTGGAGGCCATTATCTTTAGCAAACTAATGTAGGAACAGAAAATCAAATACTGCTTTTTCCCGCTTATAAGTGGGAGCTAAAAGATGAGACATTGGACACATAAAGGGGAACAACACACGCTGGAGCCTATTGCAGGGTGGAGAGTAGGAGGAGGGAGAGGATTAGGAAAAATAACTAATGGGTACTAGGTTTAGTACCTGGGTGATGAAATAATCTGTACAACAAACTCCCATGACACAAGTTTACTTAAGTAATAAGCCTGCACATGCACCCTTGAACTTAAAATGAAAGTTACAAAAATAAAATATTAAGAACTCCATTTTTATAAAATAGTAGAATCCTAGAATCAGCTTGGAGGACATTGGAGTCATAATCTAATCTCATCTTGCCTTATGGCACGGATGGCAAATTCAAATGCATATGAGTATCATGCATGCAGGTAATATAAATGTCTCCTTTTATCTGACCCATTTCATTGAATAAGCAAACCCCATGATAAAGTGATAGTGGCCTTGGTGAACTCGAAAAAGCATGCCCAGTATAAAAGCCAAAGAAGCAGTGGATTGTTGATATGAGAAGTATGGGCACAGGATAACCAAGTCTGACTTTTCAAAATTAGCAGGGAATATACTCTGTGTGTGTGTGTGTGTGTGTGTGTGTGTGTGTGTGTGAGAGTTCTCAAGTTTCTAACTTTGAATCAAAGATTATTTTTTCTTCTGCACTGTGTGTGGGCCAAACAGCACAATTGTGGGCCACTAATTTGCACGCCTTTAACTTATATAGAAAAACGAACTTCCTCCATTTTCTGGAACACATGCTGCACAGAGATGAGACTGAAACATTCAGGCAAAAAGTGGAAGACCAAGCCAATCATCTGTGGAAGGGAAGATCAAACCTACATTGTAATAAAACAACCCTAATATTTAGACCCAAGAAGAAAAATTTTGAAAGTATTTTCTCCAAATAGCTTCATGTTTGTTCGCCTATAATTTAAAGAGCTGATGATTGGATTGTTTTATCCATAGGCAAATAAATGCAGCTCTTTGCTTTTCAGAGATGGCATCCTAAAATAAAACTAATCATTTTTAAATTAAAAAACTTTCTGAATACATTAAAATATTCCTTAATATAATATTACTAGGTGAATGATGTGTCCTTTTACTTATTCCATAGTGAAAATATTGCTTTTCTAGAGATAGCTAATAGAAGAGAATAGAAATTTATTTTGTGAACTATGAATCTTCCCAAGACACTATGCCTGAAAAGTGTAGCTTTATTTCAAAGCAATGTATAAACCTTGGCCAAAATTAAGTGATCTCTAATTTACTGAAAGAAATTTAAAATATATCACTATTTTGAGCAAGGTTAGTCACTTTTTTCAGGAATGCACTTTAAGAGAATAAAAATGAGTCATGTTAATTTCTAGCTAAAGAATGATGAAATATTAAACAATTTTCTGGATATTTTAAGCAGAAAATTAATTTGTCTCTTTAATTTCAGCACACATTTTAAGTTTGGTAAGTGATATTGTTTGGACATTTGTCCCCTCCAAATCTCATGTTAAATTTTGATCCCAAATGTTAGAGGTGGGGCCTAATGGGAGGTGTTTAGCTCGTGGAGGCAGAGTGCGTCCTCACTTTATTAGTTCCCAGGAGAACTGATTCTTATAAAGTGCCTGGCACCTCTCTCCCCATGCTTTTCCTCTATAGCCGTGTGATCCCTACTGCCTTTCACCTTATGCCATAAGCGCAAGCTTTCTGAAGTCCAAGAAACAGACGCTGACACCACAGATTCTAGTACAGCCTGCAAAAATGTGAACCAAGGCCTTTATAAGGCCAAGTTATCTCAAACTTTATCAGAATTAGTTATAGTAATAATTTCGTATTGAGAAATTTTATTTTTTTCCCAGGCTGGTTGTGATTATTTGGTATCCAACCCCAGCAGTTGTGTAATGCTTATTTCTAATGCCACCCCTGTTACAGAGAAAAGTGGCAGTAGAGAATGTAACTTGTTCTTCACCGATTCCTTCCAATGCTTTTGAGGCTTCTGTAGTATTTAAGAGAATTCATACCATAATATGATTTATACAAGCCAAATGTTGTGATTCTTATTGCTTTTTTCTCCTCATCTATGTGTACTAACGTCATTTCTCATGTGCATGCTAGCTAAATAGACTACCCATTTTGCTTTCAGATTTGTTCTCTACCAATGCCCTGTACTCGTAACAGGAAACTGCCTTCTAGATTCGTGGAAAGTTCACCAGTAGGAAGCTCCTATGGAAACTGGGAGGGGTAAGAGTAGGGGAGAAACGTAGTATCCCACCATTTGCTGTGGCACCTAGCATCTCTTCCTGGGCCTCAACTCTGCCAAATGGCTCCGGTTTTTCAGCTCTGATAGCCAAATCTGCTTTTTCTCCCTACAGCACTAGGAAGAGTAGTACCTCCTATTATTCATAATTTTGGGTTTGTTTGGTCCCTTGGCTCTTCCATCTTCAGTGTAATCATTTACCTTCATTAAAAATCCTCTATTTCTAAGACTTTGAAATGAATGATTTCTGCTTCCTTGATTGATACACATGCCCAAATACAAGACTCTACATAGTTCCAATGACATCTATTAATAGCACATATCCTCTAATATATAGTAAGACCCTTTCTAGACAAAAACTAAGTTAATTTCATGGGCATAAAGTCTGTGGTTGTGAATTATTCTGAAGCTCTGTAAGTTGTATGTACAATGTCCTGTTGGGAGAAACAAAGCACCTACAGACTAGGGATATCAGTCACTTCATCAATCAATCAGTCATGGACAGAAAATATGTTTCACTTTTTAGCCTGGTCAAAAGAACTTTACTTATTGATTAAATCTTAAAAGAAGTTTTATTGTCAAGCTTCAGGTAGTTTAAAGTGAAAAATATTATGGAGACATTTCATATGGTGAGTTTTTGTTAACTAGGGGATAGCTTTTAAGAAATGATGTGGTTATTTCTTTTTAAATTTATGTATTAGTTACTATGACTAAAACCTTAATACCCCCAAGATGCCATTTTCTGATGCATAAACAATGCCAATCATATTTAAAATTTGAGAGAAATACCTTATAATCTGTTCTCACTAAAAGCCTAGAATATAAGACTTCAAATAAACAATAGGAAAGCTTCTAATCAGTCCAAATCCAACTAAGTACATACTGATTAATACTTCACAGTATTTATCTAAGAAAATATCAGCAAATGCCGGTTAGTAGAGTCTGTTTTTGCTGAGGTATCTTTTTTTTTTTAAACTTCTTTTTTATGTTGGATTTCATATTCTTAGTGGCTATAGCTGATTTCAACTGTTCTTTAGTTAGCTTCCTGGCTGCTCACAAAGATTTTCCTGCATGCCACTGCTCTCCAGAAATCCACCAACATTCACGTAGACTTCTCAATGAATGGCACGGAAAGATTCTTCTTAAGGTAAGTTTCTAGTTATTACTATTGTATAGGCAGATATTTTTACCAACTCAATAAAAAATTTAGGAAAACACTTAAAAAACCTTGTGTTATTTATTTGAACATAAATTATGAGGAGTATACAATAATTTTATGAAAGAAGAAACTATAAATTATACTTTTTCACCCATTTTCTGTGGTGGGAGGAAGGAAAATCAAGCAATTTTCTAAGATGGGTAAGGATTTTTATGGGAAAGTCCTCCCTTATTCATATTTTAGTCTTATTCCTTTCAAAATATGTAAGAAATACTTTTCTTCTAACAATTTCTAAAAAGGTAGATGATGTATTCTAAAAGGGGCAACAACTGAAAACTTCTAAGTCTTGAAGACAACATTTATTTTCTGATTACAAAACAACTAAATATTTTATTTTTAAAAATTCAGAATATGAAGACTGCACACAAGAGCAACTAGAGAGTAGACTACCGACAACTCAAGGTATCTGAACATCAATTTGTCTTGGAAGTTTGGCACACATCAAACTCAGCTGCTACTGAATAGGCCAATGATACCAATATCACTGAGTGTCCAGGGGACTCTCACTGCATTATTTTAATTCCAAAGTTTATTTTAAACTTTACTGGGGTACAACTGAAATGCAATAAACTACACATACTCAAGGGCCATAATTTGTTGAGTTGTGACGTACTTATACACTCTGATATGGTTTGGTTCTGTGTCCCCACCCAAATCTCATCTCTCATCTTGAATTATAATCCCCATGTGTCAAAGGGGAGAAGTGATTGGATTATGGGGGTGGTTCCCCCGTGCTATTTTCCTGATAGTGAGATCTGATGGTTTTATAAGCTTCTAGCATTTCCTCCGCTTGCACTTTCTTTCTCCTGCTGTCTTGTGAAGAAGGTGCCTGTTTCCCCTTTCGCCTTCCACTATGATTGTAAGTTTTCTGAGGCCTCCCCAGTAATGCAGAACTGTGAGTCAACTAAACTTATTTCTTTTATAAATTACCCAACCTCAGGTAGTATTCTGTATAGCAGTGTGAGAATGGACTAATACAAACTCATAAAACCATTACTGCAATAAACGCCAAAGGTTTTCATACTCCCATTTGTAAGCACTCCTGACCTGTCTTTTTCCATGCCAGTTCCAGGGCAAATGGTGATTTGTTTTCTGTGGCAATAAATTGGTTTACATTTTGTAGAATTTTATATAAATGGGATTACACAGTACATTTTAAGTTTTGCTCTAGTTTCTATCACTTAATAGTAATTATTTCAAGTTTCATCCATGTTGTTACATATATGAGTAGTTTATACTTTTCTGTTGAAAAGTATTATTCCATTTTATGGATATACCAAAGTTTGTTTGCCCATTCACTTGCTGATGGACATATGGGTTGTTTTCAGTTTGGAGTTCTTAAAGGTAAAGCATCTACGAACATGCAAATACAGACTTTGTGTGGACATATGTCATTGTTTCTTTTTGGTAAATGCCTAGAAGCAGAGTAGATTGTATGGTAGGTTTATATTTATTTTCCTAAGAAATTGCCAAACTCTCTTTCAAACTGATTGCACCATTTTGCAGTCCTACCAATTCCAGTTTTAGTTCCTCCATATCTTCACCAACACCTGGCATGGCGTTGCTTTATTTTAGTCATTCTAAAGAAGTAGTGTCTCATTATGATTTTATCTTACATTTCCTTGATTACCAGTGTTGTTGAAAATCTTTTCATATACTCTCAGTAATTCATGTATCTTCTTTTGTGAAGTGTCTCTTCAAATATTTTACCTATCTTTTATTATGTGTTTGTCTTATTATGAGTTGTAAGAGTTTTTACAAATTATAAATAAAAGTTCATTGATATATGTGAGATGTTTTCTTCTACTATGTGACCTGCCTTTTCATTTTCTTAATAGTGTATTTCAAAGAGAAAATTCTTAGTTTTGATGAAGTCCAATATATGAATTTTCAAGACATTACTCTTTAAGAGTAGTTTTAGATTCACAGCAAAATTGAGAGAAAGTGACAGAGATTTCCTATACATTCCCTTTTTGTGTGCTAGGACTCTAAAACAGAACACTTACTCTGTAAAGGTTCAGATAGTAAATATTGTCAGCTCTGTGGGCCATATGGTCTATCATAATTACTCCAATTTGTTGTTGTTGTGAGAAAGTGGCCATAGACAATATGTAAATGACTATGGCTGTGTTCCCATAGAAATTTATTTACAAATGCAGGAGCCAGGCTGTAATTTTCCAACTCCTGCTCTAGACTGATGCATGAATTATTTCGTTGGGTTAATTATTCTTTAAATATTGATTGAGCTACTATTTTATGCCAATATCTGTTCTAGGCTTTGAAGATAGTGCAGCAGAAAAACTACCTATTCTATGAAGCTCAGAGTCTAGTGAAAATAAATTAATAATCATTATGTTGTAGTTAATAGCAATAAATGAACAACTGAATATAGAGTATGTTCGGTGAGGATAAACACTGACAACAAATATAGAGAGAAATAAGGTGATAGAGTTTGCAAGAACAAGGAAAGGCTTGATAATTTAGAACGTAGGGGCAAGAAATTCTCTTTGATGAGCAGAAAACAGAATCATGTGATTACAGAGAACTATTTGATGTTTGCCAAGTTTGTTTACAAGTTCTGCCTAGAAAAGCTATTCTATTTCTCTGTTGTTATTGGGGTTTATCCTTCTCTCTCTTATTTTTGAGTTCTTTTAAATGCCTGCTTTAGGCATTCAGAATACCTGCTTGCATGGACTAGCAACCTGAGGTGCCCCACTCTTTCTGTACAGAGATATTGGTGCAGGGGGGGCCCTCTCTGCTTTATATCCAGGCAGATCTCCAGGTAGTTGGAGAACTTGCTCACCTTGATCAGAAGCCTAATCTGTCCCAGCCTTCCTGTGCATAGATTGTGGTGCAATGGGGCCCTCTCTGTTTCATGCCCACGCAGATCTGCAGGCATTCAGAGCATCTGCTTGCCTGGTTCAGCAGCCTGAGCCATTTCACTCTTCCTGTGCAGAGAATCTGGTGCAGGGCAGGGGCTTCTCCACTCCAAGTCCAGGCAGATCTCCAGGCATTCAAAGCACCTCCTTGCCCTTATTGGCAGTCTGAGCTGCCCTACTTTTCCTGAACAGATTGTAATGCTGGAGGGCCCTCTCTGCTTCATACCCAATCGATTGGAACACCTATTTGCCCAGATTTCAAGCCTGGGCTGCCCCACCTTTCCTGTGCAGAGATTGTGTTGCAGAATGGCCCTCTATATTTCGTGCATAGGCAAATCTCAAGGCATCTGAATCACACACTATCCTGGACTCAGAGTTTAGGCTGCTCCCATTGCCTGTTCTAACAACTTGGAGTCAGGAACATTTTCCATCTCCATGCCTAGGCACACCTCTGGGTGCTTTGTCACTGCTCACTGCATACTCACTCTGCACTGGTGTGTGTGCATGCCATTGGGGTACCTACCATGTCTGGCCCATCTTACACCCTCCCACCCCATCCAAGGACTGAGCAGGTAGCTAGACCACTGTATACTCCATGGATCAGCCCAATGACTGAGGCAATAGACAGCTTCTCCCAGTAAACAAGTCAAGTGTGTATATCCAGTTACATTGGCTGCAACTGGCTCTACCTATAAGTGCAATCTACTGGCTTATAGATTGAATTACACAACCTGATATAAAACCTCCTCAAAGATGTTCACAAGGGCTATAGAAGCAACACCAAAGTACCCTACCCTGTATTTTCTACAGTCACATCACCGGGATGGGGGATGGTGAAAGGGCAAGTAAAATAAAAAATAATAATATTATAGAAAAAGAAAAGTTAAAAATCCTATCCAAACAAAAATAATTGCAAACTCAGAGGTACAAGTGTCTCCAGATGAGAGGAAACCAGCACAAGAATTCTGGCACCATATAAAAGTATGATTGTAGTGATATCACCAAGGATCACAGTAGTTCTCCAGCAATGGTCCCTAACCAAAAGAGAAATTCAGAAATAACAGATAAAGAATTCAAACCATGAATTGCAAGGAAGCTGAAAGAGACCAAGAGAAGGTTTAAAGTCAACACAAAGGAACTTCTAAATAAATCCAGGAAATAAAGGAAGAGATAAACATCTTAAAAAGAAATGAATCAGAGCTGGAATTGAAAAACTCACTTGAGGAATTTCAAAATACAATTGAATGCTTTATCAATAGATTGGACTAAGCAGAAGAATTTCAGCAAAAATTTCAGAGCTCAAAGACTGATCTTTCAAACTAACTCAGACAAAAAAAAAAGAAAAAAGAATTTTTAAAAATGAACAAAATCTTCAAGAAATATGTGAATATGTAAAGCAATCAAGTTTAGGAATTGTCAGCATTTCTGAGAGAGAAGGAGAAAAAATGAACAACCTGGAAAACATATTTGAGGGAATACTTCTAGAAAATTTTCCTAATCTTGATAGACAGGTAGACATCTGAATACAAGAAATGCATAAAGCACCTACAAGATACTGTACAAAACAAACACCACCAAGGCAAAGGGTCACTAGACTACCCAAGATCAAAGCTAAAGAAAAAATCTCAAGGGCAACTAAAGAAAAAAAGCAGTTAATGTACAAAGGGAACCCCATCAGACTAACAGCAGACTTAGCAAAAACCTCACAAGCCAAGAAATATTGGGGGTTTATTTTCAACATTCTTAAAGCAAAGAAATTCTAACCAAGAATTTCATATCCTGCCAAGCTAAACTTCATCAGTGAAGGAGAAATAAAAACTTTTCTAGATAAGTAAGTGCTAAGAGAATTCATTACCATGAGACCAGACTTACAAGAGACCTTAAGAGTAGGGGTCCCCAACCCCTGGACCAGAGAACAATACCAGTCCATGGCCTATTAGGAACTGAGCTGCACAGCAGGAGGTGGGTGGGTCAGGGAGCATTACTGCCTGAGCTCCACCTCCTGTCAGATCAGTGATGACGTTAGATTATTATAGGAGCACAAACCATATCGTGAACTGTGCAGGCAAGGGATCTAGGTTGTGTGCTCCTTATGAGAATCGAACTAATGCCTGATGATTTGAGGTGGAACAGTTTCATCCCAGAACCATAATCCACCCCACAGCGCCCCCCTATCCATGGAAAAATTGTCTTCCATGAAACTGGTCCCAGGTATCAAAAAGGCTGGAGAACACTGCTTAAGAAAGTTCAAAACATGGAAACAAAAGAACAATACCAACTACCACAGAAACATGCTTATAAACATAATTCCTGGGCTGCAAGTTTAGCTCAACATTCACAAAACAATAAATGTGACTCATCATAAAAACAGAATTAAAAACAAAAATGATATGATCATCTCAACAGACATGGTAAAAGTCTTTGAAAAAATACAATAACCCTTCATGTTAAAAAGTCTCAACAAACTAGGCCTCAAAGGAATATACCTCAAAATAATAAGAATCATCTCTGACAAACTCACAGCCAACATCATACTGAACCAACAAAAGCTGGAACTATTTGCACTGAGAACTGGAATGAGACAAGAATGTCCATTTTTATCACACCCAGTCTTCATAATACTGGAAGTCATAGCCAGAGCAATCAGGCAAGAGGAAGAAATAAAAGGAATCCAAACAGAAACAGAAGAAAGCAAACTATCTCGCTTTGTGAATAACATGATTCTATATCTGAAAAACCCTAAAGACTCACCCAAAAGGCACCTGGAACTAATAAATGACTTTAGTAAACTTTTAAGATCCAAAATCATTGCCAAAAAAAAAAAAAAAAATCAGTAGCATTTCTATGCACCAATAACATTCAAGCTGAGAGCAAAATCAAGAACACAATTCCATTTACAGTTACCACAAACAAAATAAAATACTTAGAAATATGTCTAATCAAGGAAGTGAGAGATCTCTATAAGGAGAACTATAAAACACTGCTGAAATAAATCATATATAACACATACAAATGGCAAAATATTCCATGCTCATGGATTGGAAGAATAAATATCATTAAAATTACCATACTGCTCAAAGCAATCTACAGATTTAATGCTATTCCTATCAAACATTAACATTATTTTTCACAGAACTAGAAAAACATGATTCCAAAATTCATATGGAACCAATAAGGGGCACAAACAGCCAAAGCAATCCTAAGCAAAAAGAACAAAGATAGAGACATCGTAATACCTGACTTCAAACTATACTATAAGGCTGCAGTAACCAAAACAACATGATACTGGTACAAAAATGGGCATATAGAACAATAGGTTAGAATACAGAACCCAGAAATAAATCCACACACCTACAACCATCTGATCTTTGACAAATTAGACAAAAATAAGCAATTAAGAAAGGACTTCATATTTAATAAATAGTGTTGGGATAACTGGCTAGCTGTATGCAGAAGAATGGAATTGGACTCCTACCTTTCATCATATACACAAATTAACTCAAGATGGATCAGACATGTACATGTAAAACCTGAAGCTATAAAAATTCTGGAAAAAAACTCTAGAAAATATCACCCTGGGCATCAGACTTGGAAAAGAATTTACAACTAAATCCTCAAAAGAAATTGCAACAAAAAAAAAAAAACCAACAACAAAAAAATGAGAGATGGGACCTACATAAACTAAAGAGCTTCTGCACAGTGAGAGAAACTATCAAGAGATTGAATAGAAAACCTACAGAATGGGAGCAAATATTCACAAACTATGCATCTGACAAAGGTCTACTGTAGAGAATCTGTAAAGAACTTAAGAAGCAAAACACAAATGACTCCATTAAAAAGTGGGCAAAAGACACTTAGACTCTGTCTCAAAAAACAAAAACAAAACAAATTCATTAAAAAGTGGGCAAAAGACATGAACAAATAGTTTTCAAATAAAACATGCAAGCAGTCAACAAGCATACTATGAAATGCTGAACATTACTAATCATCAGAGAAATTCAAATGAAAACCACAGTGAGATACCATAGTAAGATACCATCTCACATCAGTCAGAATTGCGATTATTCAAAAGCTAAGGGCCGGGTGCAGTGGCTCACGCCTGTAATCCTATCACTTTAGAAGGCCGAGGTGGGCAGATCATGAGGTCAGGAGATGGAGACCATCCTGGCTAACACAGTGAAACCCTGTCTCTACTAAAAATACAAAAAATTAGCTGGGCATGGTGATGGGTGCCTGTAGTCCCAGCTACTCGGGAGGCTGAGGCAAGAGAATGGCGTGAACCCGGGAGGCAGAGCTTGCAGTGAGCCAAGATGGTGCCACTGCACTCCTGCCTGGGGGACAAAGCAAGACTCTGTCTCAAAAAAAAAAAAAAAAAAGAACACCAACAGATCAGCTGGCAAGGCTATGGAGAAAAGGGAACATTTATACATTTTGGTGGGAATGTATTTAGTTCAGCCATTGTGGAAAGCAGTTTGAAGATTTCTCAAATAACTTAAAACAGAACTACTATTTGACCCAGCAGTCTCATTACTGGGTATCTATCCAAAAGAAAATAAATTATTATACCAAAAAGACACACAATATGCACTCATGTGTTCATTGCGACACTATTTACAATAGAAAAATCATGGAATCAACCTAGATGCCTATCAACAATGAGCTGGAGAAAGAAAATGTGGTATATTTACACCATGGAATACTATGCAGCCATGAAAAAATAACACAATTTTCTTTACAGCAACATGAATGCAGCTGAGAGCCATTAATCCTAAGCAAATTACTACAGAAACAGAAAAGCAAATACCATATGTTCTCACTTATAAGTGAGAGTCAATCATTTGGCAGTTGTGGATATTAAGATGGCAAGAATAGACACTGAGAACTACTAGAGAGGGGAGTGAGGGAGGGACAAGGGCTGGAAAAATAACGCTTGGGTACTATTCTCTATACCTGGGTGTTTTAGTCCATTCTCACACTGCTATAAAGAACTACCTAAACTGGGTGATTTATGAAGAAAAGAGGTTTAGTTGACTCACAGTTCTGCAGACTTAACAGGAAACATGACTGGGAGACCACAGGAAACTTACAATCACGGTGGAAGGATGAAGGGGAAGCAAGCACGTTCTTTACATGGCAGTAGGAGAGAGAGAGTGAATGGGGAAGTGCCACACACTTTTAAATCATCAGATCTCATGAGAACTCACTCATTAGCATGAGAACAGCAAGGAGGAAATCCGCCCCCATGATCCAATTGCCTTCCACCAGGCCCCTCCTCCAATTTGACATGAGATCTGGGAGGGGGTACAAATTCAAATCATATCACTGGGTGATGGGATCCTTTGTAGCCCAAACTTCAGCATCAAGCAATTTGCCCATGTAACTAACCTTCATATGTACCCCCTAATCTAAAATAAAAGTTGAAAATATAAAAAATAAAAAGTAAAATACAATGAATATCTCCTTTAAATGTATTCTTTACCAAGGTGTCTGTACATCATTGTCATTTGATGTACTCCCTGATTATCTATTTAACTGCCCCCAATCTCCCTGGCAAGATGTAGGGTTGCTTGCTTTAGAATACTATTGAAATGTCCACATTCAATCCTTGATATTGATGAGCTAAGGTGGCAGCACTGCATTTTTGCCTTGGGAGTGAAAAAAAGCTTTGATACCATTAAACTCTGAGCCAGATGAAACTACCTCCTTGTGTACTCCAAATTTCCAAATTGTTTCTTTTTAAACAGAAAATAATAATCAAATACAGTAGCCCATAAATTTGGAGGTCAAAGAAATTTCTATACTGTACTGATTATTAAACGCATTTATAGAGTGTTTATGCCAGACATTAAGCGAGGTGATAACTATATAATAATTAGAAAAATAATCACATATCTGCTCTAATATCCTGGGAAGGTGTAATTCCTATGCCCTATTTATAAATCCCTCAGCCCCATCTTCTATTCATACCATTGCTGTGGCTGTGGTAGAACACAGGACAGGTGCAAACTAACAGTGCCTCACCTTGGGCTTCCACCTTCCCAATTCCCATCCCCAAATTACCTTACCAGGGAATAGGACCCCATGGGGATCTAGTCAGCATTTTTTTCTTTGCAAAATAGTATTCAGGCACGGATGTTATGGGCTTACCCTGGACCAAAGAGAATGGAGCCAGTAAATAAATTGTTTACTCAATCATCTGCAAGCCAGGCAGTTCAGAGATGCATTTCATCAAGTTTCTTATTAGCCCCGGTGGGAGCACATTTAAGTCCATAGTGGCCTTTCTTACTTCCCTGATTTAACTTATTTCAATCTGGCCTCTCACTCCTATTCCCTGGAATCCATTTCCAATTAAATTCTTGCACACAAGCTTTTTCTCTTCTGCTCTGGGGAAACCTAGGGCTAGATATGACAGAGACAGACTAAATAATTCAAAAATAAATTTACAATTATAAAGAATATTTTAGAAAGCTATGTGACCATATTGCAGGTGTAATTCACCAAGTCAAAAGGGTCCAGGAAGGTATCTGTTATAAAAGAGGGTTTGAGCTGAACATTGGGGTTAACAAGGTGAGTGGAAGGACAAATCTAGGCAGAGGGAACAGTATGGGTAGAGAACTGAGGACACAGGCAGCTTTAGAGTTTTGGGAGAACAAGAAGCCGTCAGTGTAGCTGTGATGCAGGAAGCCAGTAGTTAAAGAGGGGACCAGCTCCTGCAGCCAATGTTGTTGCTGGAGGGCTTAGGTGGGTCTCCAGATGCCAATGAGACCCAAGACCCTGCCTGTGTTCCAGGCTCTTGATAGTTCTTCAAGAAAGAATTCAGAGTTTGTGCTTCTAATTTTATGCTGCTACTAATTAGGGGCATCATTATGATGAGGATTTCGAGAAAAAAAGTTAGGGATTTCTTGGAATTGGGGTGCCACCCTTTTTTATGTATGTATGTATGTATGTATGTATGTATTTTTGAGATGGAGTCTCACTCTGTTGCCCAGGCTGGAGTGCAGTGGTGCGATCTCGGCTCACTGCAAGCTCCGCCTACTGGATTCACGCCATTCTCCTGCCTCAGCCTCCCGAGTAGCTGGGACTACAGGTGCCCGCCACCACGGCCGGCTAATTTTTTTTTTTTTTTTTTTTTTTTGGTATTTTTAGTAGAGACGGGGTTTCAACGTGTTAGCCAGCATGATCTCAATCTCCTGATCCGCCTGCCTCGTCCTCCCAAAGTGCTGGGATTACAGGCGTGAGCCACCGTGCCGGGCTGCCACCCATTTTTACACAACATGTGGCCATGCTTCTATCTGTCATGGTGCTGGTCGGTGTGTGACTCAGTATGGTAATGAGCATATGATTAGGCCTGGGGTAGAGCATGCGTCAAACCCAAAGCTATGTTGGACCCAGCCGGTTTCAAACCAGATTAGCCCCCATCCTGTCTGTTAGAATCTTACCAGCCCAAGTTCGTCCCTGTCCTTGTGGCTAATCTGAACAGCATCTTTTATGCCGCTGTGTGAAATTGCCGCTTATTTTCCCATTTCTCCGGTGACTACCCAGCATTCTTATTTTATGGGTGTTTCTTTAATTAGGGGTGGAATAATCATTAGATATTCTGGAAAAGGAGGGGATTTCAGAGACTCCTGGTTACTGATCATTTTCTCCCTTATTTGGGTTTGCCCAGAAGAGTCATCACCCTGACGGGGATTTTAGCTATGTTCTCTCTCTTATTTTGGGTTTTCTGTTATCCTGTAGTTTCTTTGCCTAGTTCTTGTTTCAGCAGTTGTTTGGGTTTTTCCATCCTTCTGTGACCACCTAGATTTATTCCTATGTTAATATGAGCCAATTAAATATTTTTATTATTCTCTTAAGAGCCATAGAAAACTAACGATTTGAAACAGAAGACTTTAAACACACACGTGTGTGTGTGTGTATATATATATATACACACACATATATAAGTATACATATATGTGTGTGTGTGTGTATATATATATATTTTAAAGATCACTCTGGCTATCTAATGTGTATAAAGACAATAACCACAAAGTAATGTAAATCAGTTTTAAGACAAAATCAGCCCATCTCTTCCCAAACACTATAACTGAACCTAAGGTTCTCATTTACTGACTCTCAGCTACTATTTCTCTGTGTGTGAAATGAGGCTCTCTAAAAAATTTTCAATTCTAACAGTCAGCATTTTTCTTTTTCTACTTCAACTTCACAATATTGTGATTCAAAATAATGAGCTCCTCATTACATGCATAAACTTATATAAAATTAAATATTAATTTTGAGCTCCTGTCCTTCGCAGCCCCTAGCAATTGCAGGCACTAATTAAGGTAGAGCTTTATATTTTCTTTTTAGCCCAGAGTTTTTGAATGATTTATGTCAAGTATTTTGTCAATAAATGTCAGCTGTCATTAACAGTAACTAATTAGTATTAAACAGTACTAATTTAAGTAGCATTTTTTCACTAGATTTTCACATGAAGAGAGGTGCTATGCTTGACTCCCATATATCCTAGGATCTAACAGTTCCTTATACTTAGAAATCACTCAGCAGATAAATTGAATAAATAAGTAAATGAATGCATGAATTGCTGCCCACTTGAAGGAGGACAACGTATTTGGACCTCAGTCAAGTGGACAGAAATACATGTTTTATTTGCTCAATCACTGTCACCACTAGAAGAGAAGCTGCACATCTCAATTGACTCTCACCTTAGACTTTGCCTATTATTACTGTTTTTTTAATTGACAGATAAAATTTATGTGTTTACTATGTATATCATGAAGTTTTGAAGTAAATATACATTGTAAAATGACAAAATCCAGCTAATTAATGTACGTATTACCTCACATAGTTATCAGCCTTGTGGTGAGAACACTTTAAAAGTACTTTCTTAGCCTTTTTCAAGAACACAATATATTAACTATAGTCATGATATTTTATAATAATTTTCTGATTGTGTTTCCTCTATGTAACTGAAAACTTGTATTCTTTGACTCTGTCTGTTTCTTCTGTCTTCTTTACCCATGTGCTTGTGTTGAAATGCCCTGCCTCCCAAAAATGCACGGATGATCAGAATTCACATCAGTTGCAATCTAAAAACTCATGTCAGTTGCAATCTACAAACTACAGGCTACTGGGTCATCTTATAAAGTAGAATGCTCATGTTTTGCAACTGTGTGTCTGCTTTTTAAACTAGATTAGTATGCCAGGTTAAAATATAAACCTAAGGATGTACTTTTGATTCCATATTAATAAACAATTTTTTCATATGATGTTTAAACATATAGGGATATTTTAAAAAGTTGTATATGATTTGATACTTGTTTTATATTTGCACAACATTAACTCTAATTTAAAAATAGAATTTACATTATTTATTTTATGATTAAATTTCCAGAGTCCTTAGACCACCACTTTCTTGCAGGTGTTTCCCAGATCTCTATCTAGTTCTTCCCTGTAGTCCAATATGCTCATTTTCAGCTGGCTGTTTCTGTTTGACTTCTTCTGCTCTTGGACCATGGCAGTGCTCCTGGGAGGGGACGTAAGCTTCCATCACCCATTGGTACAAATTAAAAAGAATTCAAATAGTTTTCTATTACTTTATCTTTCCCAAAGCACATTCTATTTGATCCTCACAAAAATTCTGTAAGCTAACTTATTCCTACTTAGAGGAGGAAATTAATATGAGGAAAATAAAACTTAGGTGACTTCTTTGAGGTTACATAGATAATCCAATGACTGACGTCCTTATAAAAAGGTCATGCAAAAACACAGTCACACCTAGCTGGAAAACAGCTAGTTGAAGGTGGAAGCTGAGACTGAAATGATGCAGCTTCAAACCAAGGAATCCAAAGGATTGCTGACAATCACCAGTGGCTAGGAAGACGCAAGAAAGGATTCTTCCCTGGAGCTTTCAGAGAAAGCATGCCTTGGTAAAATCTTGATTTCAAACTCCTCTCTTCCAGAATTATAAAAGAATACATTTCTATTGTTTTAAGTCACCCAATTTAAGCTAATTTGTTATGTCAGCCCTTTGAAACGGATACAGGCGATTTCTTCTTTCACTTCACGAAAGTATTACATATTCAAAAGAAAGCATCATAACCACACTGAGATGCATATACTGAACAGTAAACTAGGCTTATTCACTATCAGAAAGACGTGATTCAACACGTTAGGCTCAAAACAATTAAATCTGAATTCATGACTTAAACATAGGATAACTTTCACACATCCTAAATTTAATTTAATTTAATTTCTATAGCATGGATGTTAAATCCATAGACCCATTATTTTTCAAAGAATTACAAGCCTTATTATAACTCAAGAATCTGTGTGACTTCCATGATTACAAAGAACTGAATCTTTGGTTTCTCAATGTAGCTTTAGCTCTGAAAACTCTCTAATTATATTATATTGTATAACTAATAATTTTACTACCAATGGGATATCAATAGCTCTAAGAAAATAAATCAGTCATAATTATGATCATTACTGATATGCTGAATGACAGCATATTTCAACTGTTCTTTTTATAACAAATTATCAGAGTTCACAATAAATGTTTCCCCTTTCAGATAGTCTAAAGTTTTTTTAAAAGGGTCAAGGCATGATCAATTATTTACTTCATATTTAATTTAGGTTCATGATCTTTAAGGATCATGAACTTTAAATTTAATAGTTCAATTTTTATTTCAAGTCACATAAGTTAAAAATAAAAACCAATTTAAACAGCCATTAAATAAGTTTCTGAATATAGTTTCCTTATTTATATTTTTTTAAAAAAATAAGGAATACCTTTTTCAAAAATTCTTGAGGATAAATGACCATTAAATTAATTATGTGGTAAAAATTTACTTCTGTTTTTATAAAAGTTAAAACTGAAGGTCACTGTCTCAACAGAAATTTATTACTTTCTCCTAGAAGGAAAGAAATGGGCCTACTGAGGACTGACAAGTGCACCCTACAAAGTCAAGGACATTAGAATTGCCAAAGAGTGAAATAATTCTTTCAAAGTATGCGTGGGAGACATTAATGTTGCTACATAATCATAGAAGGAGAGTCGATTATTTTACAAGTAACTGAGGGTGAGAACCACCTCTGTGATAAAGGAGAAATATGAAGCATATGCAAACATACAGGATTTGGGAGGATTTAATCTTGGGATAATAAAACAAGAGGAGAGTACCTTATCTTCTAACACTATTTTTATTTAAATAAAATCATTACATTCTAGTCAAAAAGTGTTTATACAAATATTTTGAAAAGAAGAAAGAGAAGTGGTTAATCATGAAATAATACCAATAAAGTAAGAGTAACATAAAAAAAAATCATTACTATGAAGAAAATTAGATGACACTCAGAAAACATGCAGAGAGAAAACATAAAAGTTAAATATTAGGTTTAAATCATGAGGAGAGTTAAGGAAATACTGCACTAATGATCAACAAGAGAAGACTACTCTGAAAATAGCCACATGACATTACACTTGTTCCCTTTTTTATTGGGATTTGAAAAACAGTGTGTACTGTTGTGAAAATTGCACACCTGAATTTTCTCAAAGTAGTTGGCAAATACAGTCATGTGTCACTTAATGACAGGTATAAGTTTTGTGAAATGCATTTTAGGTGATTTTGATATTGTGCAAACATCATAAAGAGTGCTTGTACAAACCTAGCTTACCGTATAGTCTACTACACCCTAGGCTATATGGTATAGCTATTGTAATCTTATCAAACCACTGTTGTATATGTGGTTCATCACTGACAGAATCATTGTTAAGCAGCATACGACTGTACTTAGGAATAGGTGGAGACTCATAACCTAAATGCTAATATATTACAGAAATCAGTTTTTACTTAACCTGGCCCTAGGGTTCTAATAAAAACAGATAGCCTCTACCCTGTTACATTAGCTTTTTATTTTTAATGTTTTTTCAAAGTTTTGAATAGCTATATAAAATATATAATTATTAAAATTCAGAAATTAAGATGTTTCAAATATAGAAAAGACCAAGTGTGGAACCAAAGGAAATTTTTTATGACCGTTTCCTAAAAAAAAAAAAAACAGCTTTAGTCATTTTGGGTCAGAGATTTCTGTGAGCCATTTAAATTGATAGATTTAGATGAGTCACCAAAGAGCAAATGGATTTTTGGACTGATAATCAAAAGACTATATCTTAAAAACATAAATAATTGCCTCCACTCTCCATTGAATACATCACTTTTATATTTCAATACCGAAGAGATGACCTTAGTGTTTTCCTCAGCTTAAATAAACATTAAATTGGTTTCCTCCTGACTAAAGTTCGAAGATTCTCTTTCTTGGAGCATTTACTTAAAAAAACTTGTATTTGTAAATTTCTTCTTTGCCCCTTTGAGACATAAATCTTTTCATAACCTCTGGACAGTTTTACAACGCAGCAATGCCCTTCTTAAGGATCTAGGAGCCATCCCTTTGAAACATAATCATCAAGGAAGATACTGCCACTAACTCCCGATCTTTGTGGTAGCATAGTAGCCTAACTTTGATAAACGCCAATTAGCAAATACAAACGGACTAATCACATTGACCAACCTACCACCTAACATCCTTATTTTATAACAGTTCAACTCAGTTCTTAAACGTTCTCCCACCTTTTGTTTAAAGCAGTGTTGAGTTCGATCTCTGTCTCCCTTTGCAATAGTCTTATTCAAGACTTCTTACCTGTTTAACTTGTCTGATGCAAGTTTTCCTTGAATAAAGCTCTAGGAACTACATATCAAAAAATCTATAAACAAACTTTTAAAGATTCAGAAGACAAACAAAGATTTAATGAAAAAGCTAAAACTAAAGTAACATTGAAGAGAATGGGTGTCTGTTCCTAGCTTGTGATAGCCATTTAGTATTGGCTTAACTTGAGGAAGTTCAATCTTGTCAGATCAATTCTGACCTGTTTCTAAACATTTATCACCTTCTAGGTGCTCAGAGTATAATTTAGAACTGTTATCTTTAACACAGCCTTCACACTATCTAGAATAATCATTGGAAAACAATGTGCCCCAAGAGAGGCCTTCATTCTTACTCCACTTATTAAAAAAAAAAAAAAAAGCCACACACGCAGAAACAAAACAAAACAAAAAACTAAAACAGTAGGCGTTTTCCTTGCTTTTTAGTTTTGTGCTCCTATTGGGAATAATGCTCTGCCTTCTAACTAACTCTGTGTCTCGTCACTCCCTTCCCACAGAGGAAGTAAATGTACTCCTTTAGACACTCCAGATTCTTCTGAAAATCTACTTATTTCTGACTGATTATTTAGAACCAAAATGTTGTAGGCATGCTTCATGTTCAATATTATTTGGGGGCTTAATCTTCTATTCTTGGCGTATAATCTAGTCATTCCCCAGATTACATTATGTGCCAGAAACTGATAACTTTGTTACTCATTCATCAAAACGAAGTTCCTTTTTCTGTGTTAGTCTACATATTTCAACCTCCATTTCAGTTTGATGTAGTCTTGTGACTAGCTCCTGCCAGTGAAATACAAATGCAGTGATGTGTACCTCCTGTAGGCCAAGCTTTTTAGAACCTGAGTGGTCTGTGTATATTGAGAGATCATAGCTGTGGGTGAGGCCAATAAATTGTTTCTTCATTCAAAGATCTTTGCACCATGAAGAACCACAGCTTATCTCAATAGAGAAGACTGTATGACCCTGAGATGCTGGGGTTTGAACTGAATGGAGTAAAAGGAGAAGAAATTGGGTTGTGTCTCTTGTAAAAACGATGTGAGTGTGTTATATATGCAAGGATGTAACAGGGATCCAATGCAAATGAATCCAAATGGATACTTGCTGAGTAGGAAGTCTTATGGCTAACTGCTGAAAATATTTCTCTCTTCTCTTAGGCATAGAGCTATGCTATTATTGCAGCTTCTCTTGTAGTTCGCTGTGGCCATGCAGTTTATTCTCACCAATGGAAAGTAAATTAGAGTGATGTGCATTATTTCAAGGCCAAAGCTTTGATGGCATTTAAGTTCCCCTTCAATGCTCTTTTACCCTTTTGACTGGCTTAGATGGAGAATATAAGACAAAATTGGAAGACTTTATTGAAGATGGCATTCTCCTTCAACATGTATCCCTAAAGACTACATGGAAGAGAGATGACTTACTAATGTATTTACCTTGCCAGGAATATTACGGGGGAAATGAACTACTGTTTTCTAAACCTTTATGTATTTTGGGGTCTCTGTCACTGCGATTAGTGTTACCCCAGTGATTCTCAATAGGGGGCAACTTTGTCCCTCAAGGGATAGTTCACAATATCTGGGGAAATGTTTGGTTGTCCCAACTTGGAGGTGAGGGCTGCTGGCATCTTGTGGGTAGAAGTCAGGGACATATACATCCTACAAGGAATAAGAAACTCTTCCCTCAATAAAGAATGCTTCCAACCAACATGTCAATAAAGCTAAGATCTTTCTTAACTAATGACAATCATTGCTTCATAAATTGATGTTATGCTGCATCTGGGGCAAATGTGCTATGTCCCTTCGGAGAAATTACTTAACTCCTTTTCTAACAAGATGTCTTATTATGGATATTTGTGTACTTCTGAACATTGTTCAAATAGTGGCACATCAATAATGTCTAAATGCCATAAGGGATGGCATCCACACATTGTCATTTAAAAGAAAAGTAAGTATACTTGAACAATGGAGAAGGTTCACTGTCATTAGAAAAACGATAGGAAGTCCAGCACTTTGGGAGGCCGAGACGGCAGATCACGAGGTCAGGAGATCGAGACCATCCGGGCTAACTCGGTGAAACCCTGTCTCTGCTAAAAAATACAAAAAACTAGCCGGGCGAGGTGATGGGCGCCTATAGTCCCAGCTACTCGGGAGGCTGAGGCAGGAGAATGGCATAAACACAGGAGGTGGAGCTTGCAGTGAGCTGAGATCCGGCCACGGCACTCCAGCCCAGGTGACAGAGCGAGACTCCGTCTCAAAAAAAAAAAAAAGAAAAACGGTAGGAAGTTAATATTTTATTGTCCTCAGTTAAATCTCTGGAGGATCTAATTTAATTTAACAGACTAAGTATACTCTCATGATTTCGTAAAACCAATCTAAAATAATTTCTTTAAAGGTAACAGCAGTTTTTTAAGGTAGAGATTGACAGGAATTATCAGTGCAACAATGTAAAAGATACGAGGAAAAAGGAGAAAGAAAGCATGAGGTTGATGGAGCTGTGTAATGCAGTGATTAAAAATGGAAAGATCTAGTTCAAAATATGGGAGGTGGTGTAGTTAGTGAGTGGAAAAAAATGAGTTGGGCATGTTTTGGTTCTGTCTGATTCAGATTCATGTAAGTAATAACAATTGTCAACCATCAAAGATATTCAATTTCATTTGGAAACTGCCCACAGAACAAATGATGTACAAAACTTTAATAGATATATATGTTGACACTGTGGTGGGAAGGGCAGGATTTTTTTGCCTATACTGTGATGGATTTGAGGTCCCGTCAGACTTTGAGCAATACCCCTTCTGAACAGATATTCACTGGATTACTGTGACTTGTCCTGACTTCCGTGCAAGGTGGAGGATAGAAAAGAGGGACAGTCATTTGTGTTTTAACTATTTTTTTTCCTTTGTGAGCTAAGATGGGTTCCTTGTGATGAGAAGGATCTAGTAAACTCATAATCCATTTAAATTTATTTCAATTATAAGATGTGTGAAGTTATACATTTATTATAAATAGCAATACAAACTTTCCTTCGAAGAGGGAAAAAACCAATATCATTATTGAATTTGGTGAACTATAAAAAATTAAATTATACCAATTATTTTTATTGTTTTAATTACTTTGTAATTATAGAAAACATTAAAATAAAGTATAATTTTCAAGCTACTGAAGACTTTTTAAAAATGTGTATATTATACAATCAATATTTCACTACTTCTTTGATTTACGATGAAAACAAATGGCCTACCCTCACTTGGTTTTAAAACTATGACTTTACATAAGTTTTAAAATTGGCTTATAGTTTTAAAACTTAGTGAGGGTGGGCCATTTAAAACTATAATGGCTTTCAGCCACTAGAAAACTATAATAGCTTTCAGCTACTAGAAATTTTAGTGACACATTAATTATTTTACATAACCCAATTAAATGAACTGAAATACTTAAAGTACTTTCAGAAGAATGCCTATGAGTATGTATGTGTGTAAAGGCAAGTACTATAGAGACAGTCTATTGCAGAAAGATGTGAGTATATGTAATCAATGATATATGTCTACAATAATGGAAATATTAACTAATCATTTTGATGTTTTGTCAGATAATACCAAAAATAAATACTTCTCAATATGTGCATGTTATGAAAAGCAACTGGCTGAATAATTTTCTAAATTTTTCAGTGTCAAATGGAGCATTTGATATCCTTTAATCACATGTAGGTAAAATGATACATGCTACTTCTAGGCCAAGGCATTAATGTATGGATGTGTGTGTTTAGGGCAGAAGTCAATTTGTGTTCTAATCACTAGCACATGAGGAACTACAGGTAAACCTGGTAGACTGGTCTTGAGTCACCCTGAGATCCTGGAGTTTGCCTTTGGATTGTTTCTTTTGGGGAGGAGGGTGAGTGATCATTCTGTGAGAAGAAGGCTATAAAAATAAATGGAGTCACAAGAGCAGACGGTTCCTGTTCCCCAGCCTCCCTTACTATGGTGCGTGGTGGCCATGTGACTCATCCTCACTGAAAGAGTCTGAATTGAAGACATGTTTACACTCAAGGCCAAGCTCCTAAGAGATTCGTGAATGTACTTCCACCAGCTTATGTTGCCTTCTTCAGTTTTGCTTTAGAATTTGAACACTAGATTTTATTTATGGATTTATTGGATGGTGTGGTAATGGAAAGGAAATAATATCACTGTTCTCCCTGCTTCTCAGAAGTTCAACTAACTTCTCAAGAAGAAGCTGGCTTAGAAGAAAATATAATAAATGAATAGGCAATGAGTATTTTTGGAGAGTAATGGGAAATTGATCTGATTGAATACAAAAGGTTTCTTATAAATACAAATTCTAGATACAAAATAAAACAAGAATTTTAAAAAGATATTTATCATGACAAAAATATTAATCATGCAGTGAACTATTTGTCATTTTTCCTCAGGCAGTTCCTGTCTTGACTCATACCATAGTGATAAAATGTTACACGAGGTGGAAGAAAAGCTGCATGATTTATTCTAACCTATTTTATTTATAGCCTGATTACACATGTGTATTGAATAACTCATAAAGGCTAGAGCCTTTTAGAGGACAAAAAATTGTTTGGGAGTAGCATAAACTTAATGCATCTTGATAATTATAGAGGAGATTTTGCAGAAATACTTATTCAAACATTCATTTAAATATATCCTGTGCACCACACAGACTTGGACTCTAAACTCCAGTGGAGAGCAGATCATCATTTTTAACATCATATCATTCAATTCAAACAACTTTTCTGAAAATATTTTAGAGGAGTTCATTTTTATTCTTTTTATGATGCATGCATTATATTATTCTCAACCAATAAGAGTTGGTTGAGCAGTCTTGGAATGCACAGTTTAAGAAAGTCTTTAAAAAATATAAAAATCAGATGGCTGGCCAAATAGGAACAGCTCCAGTCTGCAGCTCCCAGTGAGATCAATGCAGAAGGCGGGTGATTTCTGCATTTCCAATTGAGGTAACCAGCTCAACTCACTGGGACTGGCTAGACAGTAGATGCAGCCCGCAGATGGAGAGCAGAAGCAGGGTGGGGCGTTGCCTCACCCGGAAAGCACAAGGGGTCAGGGAACTCCCTTCCCTAGCCAATAGAAGCCATGAGGCACTGTGCTGTGAGGAATGGTGCATTCTGGCCCACATACTATGCTTTTCCCATGGTCTTTGCAATATACACACCAGGAGATTCCCTCAGGTGCCTACACCACCAGGACCCTGGGTTTCAAGCACAAAACTCAGCTGCTGTTTGAGCAGACACCGAGCTAGCTGCAGGAGTATTTTTTGTTTGTTTGTTTGTTTGTTTTGTTTTTTTCCATACCCCATGGGTGCCTGGAATACCAGCGAGAGAGAACTGTTCACTGCCCTGGAAAGGGGGCTGACACCAGGGGCCAAGTGGTCTAGCTCAGCAGATCCCACTGCCATGGACCCCAGCAAGCTAAGATCCACTGGCTTGAAATTCTCACTGCCAGCACAGCAGTCTGAAGTTGACCTGCATGCTTGATTGGGGGAGGGGTGTCCATCATTAGTGAGGCTTAAGTAGGTGGTTTTCCTCTTATATTGTAAACGAAGCTGCACAGCTCTGCAAAGCCCCTGTAGCCAGACTGCCTCTCTAGATTCCTCTTCTCTGGGCAGGGCATCTCTGAAAGAAAGGCAGCAGCCCCAGTCGGGGGCTTATAGGTAAAACTCCCATCTCCCTGGGACAGAGCACCTGGGGGACGGGGCAGCTGTGGGCACAGCTTCAGAGACTTAAACATTCCTGCCTGCCAGCTCTGAAGAGAGCAGCAGATTTCCCAGCACAGTGCTCAAGCTCTGCTCAGGGACAGACTGCCTCCTCAAGTGGGTCCCTGACCCACATGCCTCCTGATTTGGAGACATCTCTCAGCAAGGGTCGACATACAGGAGAGCTCTGGCTGGCATCTGGTGGGTGACCCTCTAGGACGAAGCTTCCAGAGGAAGGAACAGGCAGCAATCATGGCTGTTCTGCAGCCGCCACTGGTGATACTCAGGCAAACAGGGTCTAAAGTGGACCTCCAGCAAATTCCAGCAGACTTGAACCAGAGAGGCCTGTTAGAAGGAAAACTAAGTAACAGAAAGGAATAGCATTAACATCAACAAAAAAGACGTCCACACAAAAACCCCATCTGAAGATCACCAACATCAAAGACCAAAGGTAGATAAATCCATGAAGATGAGAAAAACAAACAGCATAAAAAGGCTGAAAATTGCAAAAACAAGAATGCCTCTTCTCCTCCAAAGGATCACAACTCCTCTCCAGCAAGGGAACAAAACTGGACAGAGAATGAGCTTGACAAATTGACAGTAGTAGGCTTCAGAAGGTGGGTAATAATAAATTTCTCTGAGGTAAAGGAGCATATTTTAACCCAATGCAAAAAAGCTAAGAACCTTGAGAAAAGGTTAGAGGAATTACTAACTAGAATAACCAGTTTAGAGAAGAACATAAATGACCTGATGGAGCTGAAAAACACAGCACGTGAACTTCGTGAAGCATACACAAGTATCAGTAGCTGAACTGATCAAGCAGAAGAAAGGATATCAAAGATTGAAGATCAACTTACTGAAATAAAGCATGAAGACAAGATTAGAGAAAAAAGAATGAAAAGGAAGAAACAAAGCCTCCAAGAAATATGGAACTATGTGAAAAGACCAAACCTATGTTTAATTGTTGTACCTGAAAGTGATGGGGAGAATGGAACTAAGTTGGAAAACACACTTCAGTAGATTATCCAGGAGAACTTCCCCCAACCTAGCAAGACAGGCCAACATTCAAATTCAGGAAACACAGAGAACACCACAAAGATACTCCTCAAACAATATGAAAGGAATAAACTGTACCAGTCACTGCAAAAGCATACTAAATTGTAAAGACCATCGACACTATGAAGAAAATGCATCAATTAATGGGTAAGATAACCAGCTAGTATCATAATGACAGAATCAAATTCACACATAACAATATTAACCTCAAATGTAAAAGTGCTAAATGCTCCAATTAAAAGACACAGATTGGCAAATTGTATAAAGAGTTAAGACACATCGGTTTGCTGTATTCAGGAGACCCATCTCACATGCAAAGACACACATAGGCTCAAAATAAAAGGATGGAGATTCCATTTACCAAGCAAATGGAAAGCAAAAAAAGAGAAGGAGTTGCAATCCTAGTCTCTGATAAAACAGACTTTAAAACAACAAAGATCTAAAAAGACAAACAAGGGCATTAGATGATGGTAAAGGGATCAATGCAAGAAAAAGAGCTAACTATCCTAAATATATATGCACCCAATACAGGAGCACCCAGATTCATAAAGCAAGTTCTTAGAGACCTACAAAGAGACTTAGACTCTCACATAAGAGTGAGAGACTATAACATCCCACTGTCAATATTAGATGGATCAATGAGACAGAAAATGAACAAGGATATTCAGGATTTAAACTCAGCTCTGGACCAAGTGGACCTAATAGACATCTTCAATACTCTCCATTCCAAATCAACAGAATATACATTCTTCTCAGCACCACATTGCACTTATTCTAAAATTGACCACATAATTGGAAGTAAAACACTCCTCAGCAAATGAAAAGGAATGGAAATCATAACAAATAATCTCTCAGACCACAGTACAATCAAATTAGAACTCAGGATTAAGAAACTCACTCAAAACCACACAACTACGTGGAAACTGAACAACCTGCTCCTGAATGACAACTGGAAATAATGAAATTAAGGCAGAAATAAATAAATTCTTTGAAACCAACAAGAACAAAGACACAACATACCAGAATCTCTGGCACACAGCTACAGCAGTGTTTAGAAGTGAATTTATAGCAGTAAAAGCCCACAGGAGAAAGCAGGAAATATCTAAAATCAACACTCTACCATCACAATTTAAAAGAACTAGAAAAGCAAGAGCAAACAAATTCAAAAGTACCAGAAGACAAGAAATAACTAAGATCAGAGCAGAAATGAAGGAGATAGAGACACGGATAATCCTTCAAAAAATAAATGAGTCCAGGAGCTGTCTTTTTGAAAGGACTAACAAAATTAATAGAATGCTAGCCAGACTATAAAGAAGAAAAGAGAGAAGAATCAAATAGACACTAGAAAGCCAGGTGTGGTGACTCAACCCTGTAATCCCAGCACTCTGAGAGGCTGAAGTGGGCATATCACCTGAAGTCAAGAGTTCGAGACCAGCCTGGCCAATATGGTGAAACTTCATCTTTACTAAAACTACAAAAAAGAAAAAAGAAAAAATTAACTGAGTGTGGTGGAATATGCCTGTAATCCCAGCTACTCAGGGAGGCTGAGGCAGGAGAATTGCTTGAACCCAGGAGGCAGACGTTGCAGTCAGCCAAGATCGCACCACTGCACATCAGCCTGGGTGACACAGGGAGACTCCATCTCAAAAAGAAAAGAGAGAAACAAACAAACAAACATATAGACACAATAAAAAAAATGATAAAGGGGATATCACCCACCACTGATCGCACAGAAATACAAACTACCATCAGAGAATACTGTAAACACCTCTGTACAAATAAGCCAGAAAATTTAGAAGAAATGGATAAATTCCAGGACACATACACCCTCGCAAGACTAAACCAGAAAGAAGTCGAATCCCTGAATAGACGAATAACAAGTTCTGAAATTGAGGCAGTAATTAACAGCCTACCAACCAAAAAATGCCCAGGACTAGACGGATTCATAGCTGAATTCTACCAGAGGTACAAAGAGGAACTGGTACCATTCCTTCTGAAACAATTCCAAACCATAGAAAAAGAGCAACGCCCCACTAACTCATTTTATGAAGCCAGCATCATCCTGATACCAAAACCTGGCAGAGACACAACAAAAAAAGAAAATTTCAGACCAACATCCCTGATGAACATCAAGGTGAAAATCCTCAGTGAAATACTGGCAAACCAAATCCAGCAGCATATCAAAAAGCATATCCACCACAATCAAGTTGGCATTATCCCTGGGATGCAAGGCTGGTGCAACATACACAAACCAATAAACATAATCCATCACATAAACAGAACCAATGACAAAAACCACATGATTATCCCAATAGATGTAGAAAAGGCCTTTAACAAAATTCAGCACTCTATTTATGCTACAAACTCTCAATAAACTAGATATAGATGAAACGTATCTCAAAATAATAAGAGCTATTTATGACAAACCCACAGCCAATATCATACTAAATGGGCAAAGGCTGGAAGCATTCCCTTGGAAGATCAGCACAAGACAAGGGTGCCCTTTCTCACCATTCCTATTCAACATAGTATTGGAAGTTCTGG